>NC_090944.1:141864016-142169016 GCF_040807025.1 Struthio camelus | reverse complement strand
TCGGTGTTGCATGGTGTTTGGCTTTCCCCACCCTTTGCTGGAGAGCCCTGTTCTGACTGCGTTAGCGGAAAATGGCGCCTTCAGAAATCAGCTGTTTCCCTTATGAATTCAGGGAAACTCACACGGAAACAGTGACTTTTCTGGCTCATTTTTCATAAATGGAGAAGGCCTGGAGATCTGGCCCCAGAAAGGTAAAAGCAGGTGGTTCTCTAGGGCAGTATTTGGCTTCTGTGGGGGTTACACATGCAGAAACTGTCTCAGGGTCATTCTGTACGGGACGTGTTATCAAAGCTGTACATTATAAATCTGTTACTGTGGGGAAACGAGAAAGCAAAAGGCAAGGCGTGGATGGGAAGGGTCAGGAGCAAATCCTGGTGGTAGCAAAGCCCTGCGTTTGCCATACTGTTTTCCCTTTGCTTCTCCCACTTTCTCTCATTATCTCGTTTGTTATGTGTAGCTGAATAAGCATGTAACCTCCAAGGCTGTGGAGCAGATCATTAGGAGTTACTGATTAACGCCACGTTTCAGTAGCAGATCCTGAGTTCTTCTTTTTACAAACTGAAGGGGTCTGGCTTTATGATTTTTTAATTAGAGTGTAAATATTGCAGCCTCATAAACTGCTTGATTTATAGATGACAGCAAAGTTTGCACTTCGGGTAAGGACACAGGAGGCTTCAGATCTACGGTTGCAGTGCCCTCGGTTGCCTGCACAGCCGTCCTGTTGGCTTGCCTGCGCTGCATTCGTCATACCAGCTTTGCTGGGAATGCCTGTGCATGGGCTTTTTAAAAACCGGTGGTACCACTGAGATCCCTTTTTATTTTTTAAGCAAAAGAAGGACTCTCCTCCTGTACATTTTTTACTAGCGCTGGGCACAGTCCTGTTCCTGATGAAGTCAGTGGCAGAATTTTGAGTGACACTAGTGGTGCCATGAGCCGACAAAGCGGGCTTAAAAATTCATGTCCATTGTGAGGCTTCCAGAGGACTTGGGCCACATTTGTCACTGAGGATCATGGTAAAAGTCAGAGGGATGAGAGAGACTGTAAATCACGACAGAAAATGATCTGAAGGTGCTGGTGGATTATAGAAGGGTGTTTCCAATATTTTTATTGCATTTGAGTGCACAAAGTATTACCAGATTTTTCAAGGATGGAGAGACTTCTCATCCCGAAGAAGAAAGGTCCTGCTGTTTCTCAGGCAGTTTGCAGAGTTTGGCTTCTATATTTGTATGCTGCAGAAATTAGGTGATTCACAAGTACATAGAACAATACTAATTTTCACTGCGCTTGAAACAGCATTAGTACCAACAGGGCAGCTCAAATCCTCAGCCAAAGTTGTTCATCAGAGGCTAGGGCTCTTCCTGGGCAGCTCGATATTTGGCCGATGTCTCTGTTCTTGGAGCAGAGGGAGATTTTAACAGGTCTTTCCCCTGCCAATCCTCTTTGCTGTCTCTACTCTAGGTGTCTTCTCAAGCTTGCTGTCAGCAATATTAAGCTTGTGTTGTAGCTGGGAGGGATGACTCAGCCCCGGATGGCTCTCGTGCCCAGAATTCCCCCAGCAACAGCCGAATCCTTTGCATGTGGGTTTTGCAAACCCTCCTTCCCTGCTAGCAGGACTAACCCCACCTGAAAGTGCATGATGAGAGAGGCAAAGAAAGCTAAAGCAGATAGTTTTCCATATTTCTACATGATCAAGAGTGACTTTTCTGTCTCCGTACGGCATCCGCAATGCTGGGGTGGTCAGGAAATAGGAGGCAAAGCGAAGCCTGTGTTTTCTTCTGCCCTGATAGCCACGCTGAATGGCTATCTGCAGCCAGCGACCTGTGAGAGGAGTTATAAATTATTCTTCCCTCCTTCCCCTTTTCTGGGCCTTTCTCAGTCCCCGCACTGGTCTTCCCTGCTCCAGCACCAGTGACCTCTCCCGTCTGCAGCCAAACAAACCACGGGGAGATGTGGAAGCCAGCTTCCACCAACCAAGCTCCACCTGGCTTAATAACTGATTGCTTTAGAAAGTTTGGACATTCTGGTTGCCTATCTTTTCTCTGTAGCAAGAAGATTAGAAGCGTAATTAATTTTTATGATAGCTAAGCTGTTTGTGAACAGTGATGGAATCCAAAAATGTGCCACAGTGTCAGATTCACCTCTGCCTCTGCTGCAGCTGTACTTATTTTACTGTAGGAAGTATTTCGTGGCTCTACAGTAGCAGCCTGGGTTTGTTGCCAAAGGCCCAAAGAGTGAAGTTTGGCTTTTTTTTTTTAATCTATCAAACTTGCTGAAAGGCCTTGGAATGCAAATGTGGCGTCAATGCCAATTACATGTATGTTTTCAGATTACGGCATCAATGGTAAATGATCCTGGTACAGATTTATGCCATCCTGGTAAATGTTTTCACACACAGTTAAATCTGTGTCTAATTGCCTAGAGAATAAAATAAGAAGTGATGAACATAGGAAGAAAATAACTTGAACCATTTTTTGTTCCTGTTTTGTTTTGAACCTGTTTGAACCTTGTGAGTTCAGAAGTTCATCTCAGACTTGACCATCATTGAGTTTGGATTCTGTTCAGGAGAAACTGTGACTCTTAAGTACAGTAAAGGGTCAGAGGACAATAAATCCAATAGAATAATAAAGTGATAAATGAAGCAGGCAGAAAAAGGGAAAAGTGAAAAAAATAACACATTTTGGTTGAGTCTGTGGATTCTCTGAAGTCGAAGGATGTTTTGCCCTAGGATTTCCTTCATAACACTTGGTTTAAAACCCTTTGAATTCAACCAGGATGTTTCCATTAACTTCAGTGGTCCTGTGTCATTTATAATGAGCTTTAGTTTGTGTCCCTAATGCATGCTGTAGCACACAATTCCCCTTACCTGCGACATCTAGCTGTTCAGTCATTCTGGGGTTGGAAAAAAAGTGAAATTACAGAGAAGAATGGCTTTACCTCCTCTTCCTCCTCCTGTACCTCCCCAGAGGCTTCAGACCCTCAAAGGCAGTAATCTTTGCAACCCAGTTGCTTTGTGACCCAGTTTCTTTTGTGTTTATTGATCTCCTCTGTGATACAAATGAAACAGGCACCAAACACTTTACTACTAAATGCATATGAAAAAGGACGGAGAACCTTTTAATACATATGTGTGCCTCCAGTCTTCAGTGTCCTCAGCAGAAGTTGTTGCGTTATCCTCACTGAATTTGAACATCGAATCAGGATATCTTAAAGGTGAAGCCCAATTTGTTTTGCAAGGTCATTGCATTTTCCCTGGGCATCCACTAGAGGAAGTAATTTGGCTCAGTGTCCTTGCTTTCAGAAGCCCGTAGTTACATTATAAAAGTGCAAAAGTGATATTGGGCTGGAGCCACAGCAAGTGTAAGCTGATTTAACCCAACTGTCTGCAAAGGACAATGCAGATTAGCAGGAAAGAGGGATTTGCCTGATAGCTTGGAAAGAGCTTCAATACCTTTTGGGATGAGATGCTAGGATTTTGTAAGATACTGTTAGTATTTTGGTAATCTTGAGGGCCAAGTGCTTTATGATTTGAATTATTACAACCCATCCATCATCAGCCTGTAGGAGAATTTCCATTTTTTTCTACACTATTTAAACAGAGCAGATTGCTGCTGTAGTTCTGCTGAGTTTATTTTTCTGGAAATTATCCACCTTCCCACAATAGGAACATTAATTGAACAGCAGTACATCAAAAACTTGTAAAAAATTTAAAAAATCAGAGCTTCAAGTTTTAATATTTATTTCTAAACCATGCTAAAAAAGAGCAAGAGAATTTCCTTGAAGTCCTTGAGAAGCATTTCTAGTCTGTCAAGGAGACCACACTTGATGGGTTAAGTATTCAGAAACTGAAGGAAGCACTCCAACCATTGCAGAAATAGTCAGAGGTTTGAAGGACCGACAGAAGTATATAAAATGCTGCTCTCAGTTTAGGTCTGGGTATTCCAGCTCAGATACATTTCTTGTTCTCAGTAAACTAAAAATGGAAAGAAAAAAAAATCAAGACCCTGCAGAGGAAGGAAAATCAGAGAACTTGACTAAGTGATGATTTATCTGATAACAGAAATCCTACAATCCCAGTCATTCATGGTTTATTTCTTTGGTATGCAGCATTTTGAGATAGATCCACTGAGCATTAGTAATTTCACTGTTGTGAAAGCCAAATTTTTCCAAATTTTTAACTTTTGAGACAATTTCTCTATTTACTTCTTTTTTGCCCCTCAAGCAAAGAGCAGAAATCATAAGCTCATTCACACCAGTTCACCTCATCAATTGGAAAAGAGACAGGAGTTGCTTCCAGATGAAAAAAGGGATGCAGCAGAGAAAAATATGCTGGAAAATCAAAATACGTTGCCGCTAATAACTTCTGCATTGTGATCCAGCCTTGGGTTGGCCACATGGAGACATCCATAAACGTTGGAAAAGTTGAGATTTGGACCTGTCTTTTAGAACAGAATCATCAGACAGCTGGAGAATATTGTATTTAATTAAAGGATTTGATGGAGAGATCAAAGCCAGCCATTTGACTTGTTTAAAATAATGAAATCATAAATGAATATATTCTAACCAAAAGTTAAAAACCAAAAACCCAACCTGAATTTTATGTTCAGGCTTTCTGCCAAAAGTGCCATTTCATACTGTGCAATTATTGCAAGTAGCAAGATTATGGCTGATGTTGACACATCCCTTCATGTTGACACAGGAGAGAGAAATGCAGAACTTTTGTGTGTGTGTGTTTGTTTGTTTTTGTTTTAAATCACCATTTGCAACTGGAAAATTTAGGGTATTAAAATAAAACCTTAATGGAACAGAGTGAAAAGCTGCACAATTTCCAAGGTCTCCGATGGGAAGTTGCATTTGATGAATCGATTCCCAAAATAGGGTGACTGGAGAAAATTGTGGTGTAATCCTCAATAGAAGCAATAGGTTTCTTATACAGCAGGGAAAACAGTGTTTTCCAAAATGTTCCTTTAAGGGCAGAAATATTTCCCTGTTTCTAATCAAGTTTGTAAGGTTCTTTGGCTAGACAGTTAGCCAAGCCACACTGAAGAGCGATCACTTACAGGCAGGCATGTGGTGTGATGTAGCCTTCTGGTGGTGGTTTTGCTGCTCTTGAGTTGTGAGACCCACATCCTAAGAGCCAGCCTGTGATGACATTGCAGTTGTGCCCTCAGGAGGCTCTCGGTGTCCAAGACGGTGACCATCAGATTTGTTTCTTTGTTTCTTCTGGAAATGAGCTAAAGATGACACTGCTAATGATGAGGAGGAGAAAGAGAATCTCTTTTTTTGGAGAAAGCTGAAGTTTTGTTGTTTTCAAAGGCAGCCTATCTCTGCCATAACTTGAAAACATAGATCTGAAACACATGAGTTTCATCTGGAACAGGATGTGAAACAAAAACTGGAAGGTGTAATTGTACTGGATCCGATACTAGTTTTCTTTCTTTCTCTTACCTTTCCATTTCTCCTGGGAAAAGGTGTACCAGATACCCATTAGCTCAGCAAATCCAATTTTCAATCGAGCTTTATCCTGAAATTTAAGAGACAGGTTTTAAAATGTTACGGTGAAATATTCCCATAAGCAATCTCATTTAGGGGAAACAACTTTCAGGTGGGTGACACAGAGCTAGGATGGTCCACAGGCAGGTTGTTGGACAGGATTAGAATTCAAAATGATCTTAACAGGTAGGAGCAAAGGCTTGAAAAGGATAAGGCGCATTCAGTAAGACCAAATGCGAAGCTGTGCACATAGGTGGAAGTAAGCACTTCAACCAGTATGAAACAGGAAATGCCTGTCTTGCAAAAGACAAGATCTGAAGGGAGTCTGGCGCATCTGAAGTTGAACATGAACCTGCTTTGAAGAAAGCAAGTATACTGAGGTCAGGAAAGGTGGCATGCATATGAGATGTAAAGGGCATTCATCTCCCCTATGGCATTGGTGAGACTTCAGCTGTGGTGTTGTGCCTACTTTTGGGTATGAGGAGGAGGAAGATGTGCCCCAGTGGGCAAGGTTACAATGAGAGCAAGGAGGTTGCTCAGAGGTTTGCCAAAGTGACCTCTGAGGACAGATAAAGTATTAGGGATGGTTAGAGTGGAAAAGGCTGAGGGGGTGTGATCACAGGCATCGGCAATATTTAGGGAGGCTACACAGAGAAAGGGAATCATTGGCCCTCCATGTCCATTTGGCGTATGAGAGAAAGTAGTGGGGTTAGACAGCAGCAAAGAAGACCAAGTTAGATAATAGGGAGCATATTCTAACGGTATGGAGACAGTTAAGGACTGGCTTAGGTTGTCTGAGGAGGCTGAGGAATCTCAGGTCCTGAGAGTTTTTATTGGATGACTGGATACAGAGGATCTTTTCTGAGGGCAGCCCATGGGCAGGATGACCTTCCTGAGGCCTTTCCAACTCTTACTGAGGATTTGTATTCAGTAAATCTTGAATTCAGGACCTTTTGCATCACAGATCCAATCCAGGTTCCAAAGTGTGACACAACGTGAGGGCCTCTCCATCAGCTCCTCGATCCCCTCCTGACAGTTTTCTGGTGGTGCCCTGGAATAGCGCATAGGCATTTTACTTACTTTGCACAACCCTAACTTAAGATCTCAGTGAACAAGGAGGTAGTAAGGAAAAGAAGGGATGTGGGATAGCTGCCATGAGATATTATCTCTGCCTCATCTCCCTCGGAGGCTGTTGTTTAATCGCTCTCCAGCCAGGTTCCACCTGCAAAATGGGAGATAGTAACACTTTCCAGTCCTTTCAAAGTGTTGTAAAGCTGCATACTTTAGAGACTGAAGAGGGTCATAGAAAGACTTCTACTGGTAGGACAAGTGAAATATTAAAAAACTGTATTCCTACAGAGCTCATTTCAGGAAAAATGCAACTGGAGAAAGTTTTCCAAATAAGTCATCACATCACCTGTCTTCTTAGAGGAAGCTTAAACTGCTTATGAACAAATGGAGCTAGACAGTGGTATTAGCTGTATGCTGTGAAGTGGCTGTGGCAGTGAAGAGCTTTCCCTTTCATCTGACAAGCACTCTTTGGTCATAAGTAAGGCTACTTACTTGCTGCCTCCTCCAGTGGCAAGGAGTGAAAGAGGGCCTAGGGAAAAGACTCTTGCCATGGATGTGGGCCATCACACTCCTCTTTGATACATACCATCATCTGAGAAATACCTCTCTGGAACAAGAGGGACCATCTACAAGAGGGTACATCTCTGATTCATGCTGCTTGCAGAGGGGCAGCATGTACTTCTCCTTGCTCTGTGCAGGATCAGCATTGTAAAGCAACCACAGAGGATAAGGAAGTAAAGGAAGAAGGAAGGGAGGAAGGAAGGGAGAAAAGATTTCCCATGTGACAGCCATTGCTTGTGTCCCCTACATCAAAAATTAAATGTAAAATTATGGCTTTTGAAGAAACAGCAATGTAGTGGTAGGTGAAAGATTTCCTTTCCTTCAAGGGTAATCCCTTCTAGAGCAAGATATACTGCTTTACAGTGGGACTCTTTTTTGTTTCATTGCACTTCCTCTTTAATATTTGGTATAGCTTTGTTTCACTGTGTGCAGTTTGGATTCAACTTGTGCTTTCCAGCTATTTTGAGCTGTTTGTGTGTATCCAGCAGACAAAAACCTGTGGTATTAATTGAGAGAGAACCTGATCACATGAGAAAGGATCATGAGCTATATACATGCACAATGGGAAGAGGCTAGGGTTTTTTGTGGGCAATCTAACTTTTGCGTTTTGCGCTTATGAGTGCTTAATTTTGTGCCGCCGGTATTGTGGCAATGTAGTACCTGCTACCAAGATCAATGGAGCCATGTGACCATTGGAGACATGGCCTACAATTTCCGTTTGCCTGTTTTGTGAGCAGATCCTCAGATGCAGTGGTTTCAGAAGCAAGTTTGGAGTCTGTTTATTTAAAGAGGGAATCTTCACCCCTCCCCGTAGCACGTTTGTCTTAGGAGCTCTGTTTTGCCGAGGTCAGAACGGCCACCGTGTCAGGGATTTCCTGGAATTGTCAGTCTCTCTGGAGTGCAGCAGACCATAGAGTGCAAAGCCACAACCCTGACATATCACTTAGCTAGTTCTGATAGACTTAGCCTCTCCATGAAGTATGCAAACCGTCTCTGTCTTGTGCAGAATTTGCATTATCTAAAGATCACTATGTGTGCTATGGTCCATTCGCCTTTGCAAATGCAGTTTAAATATAGCATCCATAAATAAATGTTAAATAATTCATGAACATAATTTTGTAAATTCCACTAGGCCACACCTCTCTGGGGGCATATTTATGAACATGCGTCAGCCTAGAATCAATGCGTCTGCCAAGCTCCTTACCTCTGAGGCAGAATTCCCACATCTAGCCCAAAATGCTGCAAACGACTCTGATTCCACTTCACTAGTCATCCATCATACTGTCACTTTAATTCAGATGCTGCTACTTGTTTTAATAACATACATCTTACACAAAGAATATTGCTAACACAAGATTCTTGAGGTAGATTTTTACAACCTCATAAAACGGTATTAACCCTTTGATCCCTGATATTCTTTTCATACGGCTTTTTTTTTTTTATGCTTATCAATAACCTGTGTTCATGGGGTCTATTCATGCTGGAGAATCCAACATCAATCACTGCAGTAAAAATATTATTCCTCCAGCATTACCCTAAAGAATTATGGAAAGAATAAAAGTGTTATTGCAGGAATTATTTAGCAAACAATAGATGGATAAAATGTATTATGGTAAGTGTTAAATTATATCACCTCATTACAGGAAACTACCTGAGATAGCACAGACGGTAGTTCAGTGCGTTTTCTAAGTAGTTCAGAGAGAACAATGGCAGAATCCCACAAAAGATTTCACTGTGAAACCCTGGAATGACAAGGCAAATGATGTATTGTCAAATAAAATGGTAGCTTAGAAAAAAAAAGAAAATTCTACCTGCATATTTCTGTGTTGCACCTGGAGATATTTGGGGGTTGGGATGGGGTAGGGGAGCAAATAATAGTAATTCATAGTTAGCTGTTTAGCACTCAACTATTTAAGGAGTATAATTTTTTTGACATGTCTTTAAAGAAATACCTTCCTGGTTGTAACAGAGGGAAACATGGAATTTGCAGTTTTAAAAATATTTTGCTTCCATTCCAAATGAGGAACATGCTAAGTTATTTCTTTTTTCTCTTCTCCTTCTTTTTTTGCTTTGCAGTCAGCACTAGCAATTAGAAAATACTTTATTGAAATGCTTGATTAAACCAATTACTAAAATCATGTCCATATTTTAGGTATTATTAAAGATACCTAAACAAGGTTGGGTTCCGTGGTTTCACCAAGTACATTCTTATCGGTTAATGCAGATTTAGAGAGAAAAAAAAAAAAAGCATAATGTTACGCTGGGCTCATGGGATTCATTTGATCAACATGATTAAATTATTTCCTTACTCAGCTAGAAGGAAATTACTAGTAACCAGACATTATGTGTCTGTTAATTATGTGCAATAAGGTTCTCTGCTATCACACCAGCTCTTGCATTCATGTTCTGTGTGTTTTAAAGACATTCTCATTTTTTAAATGTAAATATTGAAAAGGGACAGCTGTAATTTTCTTTCACTTATTTAATAAATATATAATGTGCCAAAAAGCACTTGTAAGAAACAGCTGTTTGTTCTTGGTGTAATCATAGGCAAGTTTGTGGAGATGACATGCTAACATTTCATGTGTTTTGGGTCGCCCCCACCAGGATTTTTTTTTGTGTTGCAATAGTTCATTTTTTAAGTCAGATCATTTATTACTGTAAGGAATGTGAAGGAGGGTTTGCCAGAAACCTGTAATACTGCTTGAAATGGTTAATCTCCCTGATGCGAGGTCTGCTCACCTATACATTGTCTTTGTGCCAGATCTACATGCTGCTCTGATGCTGCCCAATCTAGGATTTCAAAAGGATTTTTTATAAAGGAAGAAACAACATATGGTACAAGAGGGGCCTTATTCTTTTTCTAATGAAATGATGGGCTTCTGTTTCATATTAAAGTGTTAATAGGTCTGAAATTAGGTCTCAAAAAAGAGAATAGTGCTTTTAAAATTCTTAATATGATTCATTATCTGCAGTCAAAACCAGATGACATTTATTTTTATCCCCCCCCAAAAAAGGAAGGCAGAGGAAAAAAAAATCCTGGATTCAGGCTCTGATTTATTGAGCAGAAAGCTCTTTAGAATCAGGGCTTGGACTGAAGACTGGAGGTTTTGTTTGAGTTTGAGAACCTTCACATGTTTATGAAATCTAAACAAATATTTCAAAGAAGGTGGTGTCGCATTTGAAGTAAGTGATCCTATTAGGCACTAGGATACGGCTGCTTTGTTGAAGGACTGGGCAGCATTTTATGTATGATAGTGCTGTGTACCACTAATATACCGAGACATTACTTTCATCCGAAATGCCGATAGGACTGAACTTGTCTCATGCACTTTGACTTTCAGTGTTAATAATGAATGATAAAGTTCAGAGGATAGAAGCTAAATGGATATCGTGCTTTAAAAGAATGAATTTTAACTAACAGCATGCCAAGCTATTGAGAAACAAGCAAAAGACAGTACGGAGCTATATTTATTGGGTGTGGGTAGAAAGGCTGTAACAAAGCATTCGTGTGAGTTACGCTGACATAAAACACTGAAACTTTTGCCGCAAGAATTGAAAATGCATGTTAATTGGAAATAAGGAAGGTTCGGTGGCATTTCCTTGATAATGTGGATTTTCAGTGCATCCCTTTTTTGCCACAGTTACCTTTCATTGCATGGCCATGTCTTCCACACCCAGTTATTTGGTGTTATTCTCTTAGTGCATGGCTGCCAGAAAAGTAAGCATAAAACTAATGTTTTTTGTACATCTTAGGCATTGCTAGTAGGCACGCTAGAAAATACCTTCTCTGGAAACTTCCAGGTGATGCCTTCGGACTTTCTTTACTTGATTATTATGAACGACCAAGCCATAGTGAAGTTGCTCTTGGCTTAGAGAACTTGTTAGTGGTCCAAAACCTGAGTCACTGTATATCAGCTTCAATATTATGATGTTAGTTCACGTCACTGGTGGCTCTGGCTCATAATAGTCATCAGGGCATGCAGCACATGGAAAATGGCAACTAAGAGCAAAAACGTCCTGAGTTTTCATGCAACCTTTGCCAACGGCCTCCTGTGTGTCTCTCTTCCACTCTCTCCCTTCCATCTCTAGAGGCCATAATTGCTTACATCAGAAGATAAGGCACTTGGAGGCAATATCAAACTTTGGAAACCCAAGGCATGGTTGTGTGTAAGTAGCAGCTGTGATCAGCTGAGGAACAAACTTACCTATCGTTCTGTCAATGTCACAAAACACCTGCCCTCAGCACTTTCTGAAGGATACGGAAAGAATTATATAGTGAAGATCTAATCCCAAAATGATGTGCATGTATGTGGAGAGGTATGTCTGACATTCACATTAATACCAAATGAGTTCATCATGATGAATGTTATTACATTAAATATCGAAGGGATTAATAATGATTAGGCCATTATTTTCAAGGGTTACCAATATGACTCCAGCTCATTTTTTAACAGCTGTAGACAGTTAGTTTTGGACTTTTTTCTCTCTGCACATTTCCAGTCCTCACCTATTTCTACCAAATATACGCTCTTGGAATTTCGTCTTATTGAATTTATGATTTTATAGCTGTGTTTCCTGCCAGGGCTAAATCCAAGTCCCTGTGAAGTCATTAGGAGCGCCGCCATTCAGTTCAGTGTCGCAGAAAGCTGAGGCCTGATCCTTCGTTCTCTGAAATAACAGACATCATTTCCATTGGCTTCAGTGGCCTTACAAATACACTCTAGGTCCCAGAGAAAAGCTAAGAGTATATTGTTTCATTATTTGTTTTGCTATTTAGCATAGGGAGGTTTCTGTGTCGTGTCGGATACTTTTGTGGGAAGTTAAAAATAAAAGCAATTTAGATTAAGTAGTGAATAAGCCAAATGTGTAAAAAGCTCCCCGAAAACTCCCTCCCTGCAAAAATAATAAGTTCCACCAAGACTTGAAAGACTTAACTGGCCTTGTAGCATGCTGCTGGTCCGCCTATTGGAATGAAACAGAACTGGAATGGGGAAAAGGTTGCAAACAGTTTGCCATGAAAAACCCACCTGAGTGCGCATGAGAGAAGACAGCCATGTGGAGCAAACATGATAGTCTGAAGGAGGGAATAGCCACCCCTCACAAAATGATTTGCACTCCTTGCACCTTGCAGCTCGTGCCTCCAATGTGGCAGAAGCAAAGAGGAGAAGATATCCCCAGCACTGGGTTCTTGGTTTTCTACTGTTTTTCAACGTTCCGTTTTTAATGAAAATTGACTTTTCTGTTTCTAGAGAGGAGCTTTACTTGAAGAGCTCTGCGTAATGTGCATTCTTCTTCTTTTTTCCAAAAAATGATGCCTTGAAAGAGTCTAATAAAAAAGTTCAAGTTTTGTGTGCAGTATTTTAAATAAAACTGACCTAACTAGGAGGTAGGGAGGGGCGTTAAGATGCAGACTTTGTAAACAGGAAAAATGTGTAAATCAGATGATTGAGGGCCATGTATTGTATGTGTGGGAATGGCTGCCAACAGTTGGGTAATTCACTGCTTCTTGATGCACAAATAGTATTATATTCCATTCTACCCTTATAATGAAGGTAAAGAAAGCAAAAGTTCTCATAAATTATCTATTCAGTAGAATCCCCTAAAACCTGCTAAATCTGGTTTGAACTACTAATATTTCACAGAAAGTGTTCAAAAATAGTATATATCAAAATGCATGATTTGTAAAGGGGAAAAAAGCAAATATTTTTCCATTTCTAGTTTGAAATTCTTGGATGGAAGGATAAAGCTTTTAACATGCATCTGTTATTTTTATTTGTCTTTGCTGATTTTTAGCTAGGCTTTAGCTAAGATCAAATTGCTTTTTGATCAGCTGTTGACGATTAGTCATTTCAGCCCATTCACAGAGAAGTATATTATGAATAACAGTTTGGCTATAAATTTTTTCCTATTTTCTTTGTTTGTCCTATTTTTCTTTGTTCATAATCCCCTATTTAAATCTATGCTAAAGTCCAAGGGGTGGCATCAGACTGAAGTGTGTATTTTAGTGTAGTCTTCAAGAAGGATGATTTTCTCAACCAAATCAATATATACTACCTTGAAAGTCTGAGTCTAGCTGTATTTAGCCAGATCCATATATTATGTATGAACTGTCAGAATTGGGCATTATTATCAACTATAATGACAATAAAATAATGTACAATGGGCTCTTCTGTGTGGAGTGATTTACATGCCAGAGAGATGTAGCCAGTCTTGTCAGCAGTGGTATGTTCGAATATCACTGTTTTTGTTATTTCGCAGTTGGATGTGATTTTCTCTGTCATAAAAATACCTGAAAATATATATGAAAAATGAAAGATTTTACTTTCAGCTCTGGGTGGTATGCAAGTGATAGGCTGCCTAAGAAGAAAAGTGAAGTGTGGGTAAGGTACTTTGAGATCCATTGGTATGCTGTGCAAAAACAAGGTATTAGCTCTGCTAGGACTATTTTATAATTACTACAGTGTAAAATCAAAACATGAGGTGTATGCTTGAATTCTGGTTAGGGGTTTTTTTTTTTTTTTGGTGGATTACGTTGGAGGAGTGCCTGCTGATTCCTGTCAGATTTCAGGCCATCGCAGTAGTGGGCTCGATGCATGGAAGATGCCTCAAAAGTAAGTCCTGGTTGATTGCCACTGGGATGGTGGCATAAAGCTACAGGTTGGAGAAGTTGGGCACAGCAAATGTACCAAGATGGTGAGAGAAAAAGGGTATGTCCAGGCTAGCAAGGTCAGGCAATTGTTTGACTAGCAGATAGAAAGTGTTTGTTACCCAAATGCTTTTAGACACCATGGGGGCCACCAGCACAAGTTGTACTGTTGGCTTCAGTGCAGTTGGACGGTTCATAGCTCCACCACTAGGCAAGCCTTGCGTGACAGAGGAAGGCTTAAACACAGCAAAGTGGCACCTAACCTCTTTGTTTCCGTTGCTGGACAGGAGACAGGAAGGAAACCACAGCCTGCACTGGCCTCACACGTGGGTTTGCTGAGTGTCCACGGGTTTGGCCCGCGATTTCCCCGTGTGTGAACAGGGCTGATGGCGTAGGCAGGCTCGCCTGTCCCCTGACGTTTCCTACAGCAGGTCAGCGAGACTTATAGCAGCCTAAACTGGGAGAGTGTTACCTACTTAAACTGTTTTTCTGACTTAATAAGAATTTTTCATCTACAGCAAGCCATTTTAAAATATTGTCTATACACAAACAGTCATTCTGAATAATAGGCCTGAACACAGTAAATGTCAGCTCTTTAAATCACAGAGGACTTCGGAAGCAGAGTAGAGAACGCTTCATAACAGTTTAAACTTCAGCCTCCCATTTATTATGTATGTGTTTATAAATCTCGGAGGGGCACTCTTTTTCCTTCTGGGAAAGCCGGCGAAGCGGGGCTGTTTGTCAGCGGGGCTGGACGATGTGCTGCACGGGGCTCCTGCCTTGGTGTTCGCACCCCATTTGGCTTCAAGGTCGGTATCCAAGGTTGTGCCTGAGGAAATTTTTTTTTTCTCCCCTAATCAGTAGCATATGGGACCTTTTGTTTCTGGGAAGATAATACAGAGTGAAAAAAGTGGCAAGGGGTCAGCAGCACGGTGTAGTGTTGTGTTTTCATTTTTAAACTGGACGTGAGTGATGACCACCTTTAGAAAAGGGCTTTCCGTTTGTCAGACAGGGAAAGTATAAGGGTATCTTGCACAGCTATGGCTTTGAAAAATTTCTTCGGTGTTCCCATCTATCTTGGTTAGTATGAATACTTTAGCATTAAATGGAGAAAAGGAGAATTCATCAATAGTTAATAACTGACCTTAAGATAGGAATTCAAAGTTCACTACAATTAAACCTAAGTGTCAGCAGAATTCACAGGGGAGACTATCAATAGATTTGACTATACCTACCCACAGACAGCAGATTTAAATTCTATCCGGGAGAGAACTGTGTATTATTCCTAATAAAAACTTATTGTTGTACTGTCTTATATCCCAGACAAAACACAGAAGTTCTGTGTTATGAATGATAGTGGGAGAAAACATGCTGAAGAGCAAATGTGATTCTGGATGGAATTTCATCACATCATTCTCTTGTAAACCAGATGTTTGTCAGAATCAGTGGGAGAATGTATCCATCTTGAAATTTTTAATAAGGTTATGTAAAGGATTAAAAGCAAACATTTACAATGTGCGGGATTTAAAGATAATTATATTTCTCTTAAATTTGTTATTTGCCTGGTAGATCATTAAAATATTTACATAATCTGTCCATGGTGCAGTGCACCTCATGGATGGCTTCTTTCATTACGATGTTTGATGTACGCCCATAGCGTCAGAAAAACAAAACATTAAAAGGCTGTTTCACAGACATAAACAATACTTGTGATGTAAAAAACATGTTCTGTTATTAAAAAAGAAAAAACAAATAGGCTTCAGCCAAACTAGGAGTTACGGGGTAAGATTCTGACACTTGGAGGAGAGAATTATGTTTCCCTATGGAAACCAGTGCCAGCCTCACTCCAGGGGTAAGTCACTCTTGTAGAAAGTAGGTATGTTTCTACTGTGGCTGCTGCAACTGCTTTTTCCTTCCGTTTTTCTGCCCTTCTGAAGGAAGAAGAGGGAGGACACGGATGAAAAAAGGGAAGAGAAAGGAGAAAGGGAAGCTTTGTTTTATAGCTGGGTCTTCATAAGAGATTACTCTGCGTTTGCTAATATGCTTGTGCCAGCTTCCTTGTCATGCCAGCGGGGCAACGTGGTGGGGCTATATCATTAACTCTCAAGAATATTTTCTCTGCTGTCCTCTGCATTGGCAGACATTTCCTAAGGGCACTTCATAGCAGGGTGTACCGAGTGGACCCCAGAGATGCAAACATAAAGGCTGCAGTGCTACAGCGTTATATTGCTCTTCAAAGAACTCTGCTGAGCAAGCCTATGTGAAGGATCTTTGAGGGTTTTATGTGAAATAGAATTTAAAAGAATAGGAAGATTAGCTAATCATAATCCTTATTTTATTTTGCGAGGTACTCAGAGATACCTCTTCGACTTGGTGCATTTCTAATTCATGGGGAACAAGGCAGAAGAAAGTTAAAGCAGTAAAACATGAGATTAACTTTTCCTCTGACATAATCTCCCATGTAGCTACAAGATATGCAAGTTTGGCTGGATTTGAGTTGTCTTATTTTAATTCACCAACCAACTTGCTGGGAATTGTACTACTATCTATAGCACTTTAATCGTTCCTGGTACCAACAAAATCTTTTGAATACAAAATCTCCACCAACTAAGACGACAGTGTTAATGTTGAGATACAACGCACTAAACCCAGGAAGAAGACTTTTGAATGCAGTGCTAATTCAACCATATTATGGACCATTTTCAGCCCATGTGGATAGTACAGATGGAAGATATTGCTGATGATCACTGTATTCAAGTTAATGATGTGACAGAAACCTTGACTCTCATGAGCTGAGAATGGTGCTGCTGCAGTCTGCTGACCCTCTGCTCTTCTAACTGGCCGTTTACCACCATCAGCCCTTGTACAGAGGACAACCTGGGACGGTTCAGTACTGTCAGCTCAGAAATCAGGGAGACAGAACTTGCTCATGGAACAGTTAAGCATGCAAGAGATTATTAATTCAGAGCCCTTAACCGTAATGTTTACTATAAAAGACTAATTGCCACAAACTTCTCAATGGAAAAAAGCAAAAGCTGTCTTTTAGGAGTCTGAGCCATAGAACATGGGTTGTTTCAGATTTTTTGCTTGAGTCATGATAGATTTGGGAAGAGAATGTGTATATGTGTGTGAGAGAGAAAAAGAGTTAATGGAAAATTATAAAAGGTCTGAAGACTTCACCCAGGACTTCTCTGCAACTGTCTGCCTGATACCAGTTGGAGTCCCCCAACCATTGTAAAAGATCCCCCAAATATTTAGTGAGTACATTTTAAAGATGGACACATTATTTTCTCAGCCAGCTCTCTGCATTCAAGTAGTTGGCAAGATAAGGCAAGTCATCAGTATTTTGGCTTCTACTTCTGTTTCATAAATAACAGCACTGTTGCCCTGTTGAGATACAAACGTATCTCGAAAGTGCAAAACATGGTAGTTGCTGAGAAGTATCTCTTGCATTGAATAATGCAACTGTAAAGTCTTGAGATTGTCCTAGAGCATGTTACTAAGTTAAAAGTGTCATCCAAGATCAAAGCTTAGTGAAAAATGTATTGCTGATGCACTGAATCAAAGAGGTTAGGGTAGGAGACACCCTCCTAGGATTTGGTGTCCAAACCTGCACCCACTTATCCCTCCCTCTGCCCCTGACCATGTTAGCTAATCTCATGGTAGAGATACAGCACAGGGAAAGATAAAACATGAAACAGCTGAATCTCACTTTGAATGTCTGTCAAGTCTCATGCCTTTTAAGTTCTAAAAAGCTTTATTTCACTTGTGTCAGTCACTTTATGGCAGGTCTACGTAAATCACAAAACAGGTTTGGAGAAGGTCCTTTTGTTGCCGACTTGCCTATATCACAGACTCTGCTGGAGTACCTAGTTACATGTGTATGTGTGGCAGAGATTTGAGATTCAGCAGTCATCATGGAGTGTCACTTTTCTCATAGCTAAATACCCAGAGGAACTAGCTGAAAAGGTTAGCCGTATCTATCAGATTTTTGGGGTGAAACAAAGGATCTTGTCCATTCAGACTAAATAAGGTGTAATCTCGGCTGCATGGGTCAAATATTCCAAGTTCATTTACCAAATCACTGGCCAAATGTCACAAGTTCCAGACAGACTTAGAATAGAGCAGTGCAATCTATCAATACTTCAGCATGTTGGAGGGAGAGCGTCAGGGCTGGGAGTGTTATTTATTCAGTGAAGCACACGCTAAATCGAACAGCATGCTTTGGATCGGGAGGGTGGGGGTATAGCACTCGTCTCTACAGAGAGCTTTTGTATTTCCACATAGATTTTATACTCAAAGGAACTGTGACAAAAGCAGTTTAGACTCACTTACAGACCAAGCGTATTGTTTCTTATTGTTAGACTGCAAAGTCTTAAGGAAATAAGTTTTTGGCAATAATTTTCAGTTCAGATTGGACCTGTGTGGGCTTATAAGGTCATTCGCTTGACTGAGCAACCACGGACGTTGCACAGTGGGAAGTGGGCAGGGCTAGTGCTTGACAGCTGTTCTTGGGAGTGATGGCCATATGTATCCCTTGCCACAGGACTGGTTTTCTGATTGAGATCATTCATTTGGGGAAATACTTGCCTGCACTCTGAGGGATGGCGCTGTAAATTCAGGAATAACGCAGAGCTGCTTTGGGTTTACAGGGGCGTAAGCGGGCTCTACTGGTGCGAGCATGACAGCTCCTGCTGGTGCAGGGTCAGTTGTCCCACTGAGCCCTTCTCCTCAACCAAAGGGCAATCGCTATCAAGAAAAGGTGCAGAGCAGCGCCTTCCCCTAATCGACCAAATACTCTTGCGTTCAGATACTCCCAGTGAAGCTTTTGTTGTTGCCTTAGACGTGTTGTCGGTCAGTGGGCAAGGCTCACAGCCAGGTCATGTGCTGACACCTGTGTGTGCTCAGAGGAAAGGCATTTTTTTTTTGGTCTCTGTGGCTCCTTCTCCTTCTCTCTTTCTCCCATGGTCTGACTCATCCACTTATCTTGTAAGCTTTGTTATCACTGTGAATGCCTCTTATTGCACTTAGATACTGTGCCTATCGGAACAATCTTGTTTGAGATATCTTCATTTCACAGATGATTATAACCAAGCACACAACAACCCTTAAAGACCTTTGCTAAGGTTGCAAAGTGAGGTAATGTGAGAATCATGATTGCCTATACAAACTGAATTCAGCCTTCTTGTGCCTATGTGTCAAGATACAATCTTTAGTGACGTGTTCACTCATTATTTCTTCCACAGGCCACTTCCCTTAGCTGTCAGTCTGTTCTTTTAACTCTGTTGCTCTGTGTAGTTTCCTAGGTCTTTAAAATAGCAACCTGAAAGCACAGAAATGCTATCATGCTAGCATTCATTTGAGCCATCAGTATCCTTGGGAAGGTCTGGGGCAGACTGCATGTCATTTTGAGGTGGTTTTGGATTTTTAGAGGGCTAAAATCAGAATAGATGCATCCTCCGTCTGGGGCTAGAGCTACTTATGCCAGGGGTATTCAACCTGTGAAGCAGATAGGATCTCATCAGGCAGTGATCCCATCACCAGGACAAGTCTTCATGCTCTGTAGAGCTCCAACAGTTCCACTGAGTGGCCAAGGCAGTTTCTTACCTACCATCTCCTCTTCCTTGTATGCGTTGCCAAAGTGCATGTTTCATTAGGCTTTAAGGGACTGAAACTACACTGAGGTTATATGATACCATGTTGCTTTCATGCTAGACTGACAACCTGGGTATATTTTGAGTCGGTTCTGGTTCTGCAGTGTAGCTGCTAAGTATCACGGCTGTTGTGAGAGAGGAGAGTTCATTTGCAGCCACAGATAATTAACATGCTGTTGACATGATGAAAATGTAAGCAGTCTGCTCTGTCTGCAGTTTACCAGCTGCAAGGGTGACCTGTTGTTGTTAAGCAGCCCACCGCTTCCTTCTACTTCCTGTTCCCATAATCACATTTTTATAGTTTTTCTTAATGAATGCTCCCCAATACCTTAGAAGTTCAGCATGACTAGCTGCACAATTCCTGTCTTCCCTTCTGCTTTACCTACCCAGGACTTTTGGGTGTTACCCAAGTCCAGGTCTTTGCCTGCTTCCCCTAATAAGAGGGCTGGAGATTCAGTTCAAAAGGAGAGGACTGAATAACTCACTAAACTCTAGTCCTCGCACGTGGCCAGACCTTTTATTGCTCTTGACTCCATGCCCGTATTGCCCCAGAACCCGTTTTGACCCACAGAAACAGTGAACAGCTCCATAACTGGCCATCTGACAGTCTAGTTAGCCAGAGCTAGCTTGAATTAGAGTTGTAGATTTAAGCCTGCAAGTCTGTAGGGCTTTACTAAGTCTTTATTTTCATTAGAGCGTGAATACACGGCATCTATCAGTTCATAACTTTTATCCCCACTTTTTAAATTTAAGCTAGTGCATTATACAGTAAATCCAACCTGACTGTACCTACTCTAGCAAAAGTGTCAAGCTGGTATGGAAATAAATGTCTGCACCATGGTGACCAACTCTTTTTGTAAAAAAAAAACTTCATTAAGTAACCATCAGACATGCTGCTGTTGCTATTTGTAAAGCTGTTGTCTTTCATCAACTTGTTTTTGCACTAGGTTTTGAAAAGCCATTCAGAATTGTGTAAATATGTGAATATAATTGGCTCTCCAATTTCACAGCTTATTAGAAGGAGAAAAGGAGAAGAGGGGAAAACCCTAGATATTTCTAAGACAATAAGTGCATTTGATGTAATGGTGTATGATTTTGTCTTTTGTTGTTTAACCCAGAACTGAAGAAACAGATGGTAAGATTTTCTAGGAAGCTTAAAACAGAAGCCAAGCTAATACAAAACTGTTCAGCTATCAGACAGGGTAAATCCATTCTGTTGCCTTACCCCCCCCCCCATCACAATCCATCAAAAGAAAGGTTTAGCTTCATAAAAAGATATTTACCAGGAAGCTTTTTGCAAAGGAGAAGGGCATGCTTTGTTAAACCAGATGCATTTTATTTTTCCTGGAACCAAGATTTATGAAAGCAGTATGCTCATATTTCTCCATATACAGTAATTGGAACTCATTATGCTAATTGTATTTCCATTATCACTAATTAACAATCATAGTGACCTGGCCCACAGTCTAATTTGTCTTTAATCTGTTTTTGTATAGGGAGTTTTACCCTGTAATTTCAAGGTGATAATTCTATTCAGCGCAACTTTATTGAATAGTGGAATGTAATACTTGTAATATTTAGGGCTGTTCCCATTCATATAGTTCAAAGGAAATGGGAACTGAATTTATACCTGTCTATGCTGTTGCATTAGCGTATCTGACTCTTTTCCACTCTATTTAACCTACCTGTGTTATACTTAACCTGTGTTGAGGTTATCTAGAGCAACTGAAGGTTGGTCATATTTGCTGAATGAGATTTGCAAGCTGTGAAAGAAAGTGTGTGTGTGTTTATTGGTGGATAAATCTGTGGGAATCTACCATTTTTCACATTGTGACACTTCGCCTGCAGGAAAACAGGATTTTCCTTAAATGGTGATATTTTGGTCTAGTATAAAACATGTTCTATGTCTTGAGGGGAGGAAGAAAACCTTTCTGAGCTTAGCATGAAAAGTGTTTTGCTTTTTTTTTGCTTTTTTTTTTTTTTGCTTAAACAACAAGTAAATGCTTGTTTGCTTTTTCTCCAGGGTTTGTTGGCATTCAGACATTTTAGGGTTTTTTCTGCGCAGTTTCAGTGTCAGGGAAATGAGCCTCACTGTGCCATTGGGGTTTGGCAAATCCCTCTCCACTGCTCATACCTCTTGAGCTTAGTGTTACAAAAACACTTTCAGGGACTTATTCTAGACAACTCTGATGTTTTCCTTTGGTGCTGCTCACCTACTGCCCTTTTCCCACTGCTGTTCATTGCTGCCGATGTCATGCTGTTCCTATCCCACCCACTGATTGAGCACTACCAATAATATTGTACTGTGCAAGCCCTCTCCCTTAAATCTTTGGCTTATTTCTTGGCTTCCTATCCACACCAGGTGCCACCTTTCAGTGAGGTGGGTTTTATCAGATTAGCTTTATGACTGCATACCCTTTGCACTGCCCCTGCTGTGCATTTTCGTTGAGGACTTTTGAAGCTGGGAGTGACTCTGATCTGAGCCATTGACCTATATCCCCACTTCCATTCTCACCCTTTCTGTGCCAGGAGCAGCCCCGGTCTTTGGGCAGAGATATCATGTGGTGCCAAAATAGCTCAACAATTTTACATCCTTTGTTTATTTGGCCTGGATCTCCCATAGATGGAGATACATATATATACTATATATATATACACATACACAGAGTATATACATATACAGTATATACATCTGGTGGACTTATAAAATATGTGTGTGTGGCTATGTTTTATTTTTATATATATCCATATATATAAATATATATATACACCTTTATATTTTGCCCAACCCATTACTTCCCATTTAGTGTCCACATGCCTTCTCCTCTTGCAGCTCTCTCCCCACAGGGTCTTGGTCTCCCTCTACATGCTACTTCGCTGCGTTAGAAAGAGACAACTCAATTCACCATCGCAGCTCCTTCTCTTTGCTCTGCAATGTGGCACCCTCCCGTATCCACAAGCGAGCCCTGCTTCTGTGTCACCCTTCCTCCCAGCTCCACGGGGAGATCTGCTAAAGCCCCTGGGGTCAGATCTGACTTCAGCTGCCTGGACAGCACAGCCTTTGCACAGTAAATACTGCTCCTTCACCAATGCATAAATCAAAGAGTATCACCTAATCAACAAAATAATCTTAATCAATGCTTTCACCGTCTGGCTTTCCCTAGCACATATAACTCCCTGTTGATGTTTCCCATCCTCCCTTCTGTTATACCAGATGGTGTACGTTCCAGTCTTTTTATTATCCTTCCCTGACCACGACACTTCACTCAGTCCAGAGATCTTCATACCGCATCCCCTGAGTGTTCTCATCAGCAGTTCTGTCCTGCCCACTGCATCTTGATGTTTCAAGCATCTTACGCTAATGACCCTCTTCTTTTTTTCCCTCTTCACATGGATATTTTTCACAGCATTCATTCCCATAGGTTGGTCAGCTGATATCTGGTAGCACATATGCTTTAACCATCACGTATCCTAAGTGACCTCTGAGTCCATACAAATGTTGGCAGCATATAGGCTGATTTTATCCTCCCATGTTACGGCTTCCTTCGTGCGCTTTGTGAGGAAGTGTCCATGGATGAATTCTCCAGGATGAATTCAGAGTACAGTAACCTCTTCCTTTTCTTTTCCTTTTTTTTTTCTCCTTGAGGAGATTGCAGAAGTTGATCTGCTTCACATTATGTACAATTACCTTGTTGCTGGCTAGGATGACATAATAATGTAAGCATCAGGTCAGAAGAACTGTATTTCCTAGATGTACAGATTTGATTCATGCCTTTGTCCTTCTAAGGTGTTTACTCTGAAAAACAGATTGCATATCTGTGCTATAAAAGGGAAAACAAGAGGCAGGAATTGTCAGGCAGAGGCCCTGGTAGCATATTGCATAAGTATTGCACAGGCTGTATGTTTTGTGGCATTTTCTGTGGCATTCAGGTTAAACAGCCTAAGAAAGGCTCAGTCTGGTGCTCAGCAAAGTTAAATTATCTCATTAAAGGTACCCAAATCCTCCCCCCTTATACTTTTATATCAAAGTGGAGGCATTTTGTGTTATCTCTACTGTAACAGGCTCTCCAAAAATTTAGTCTTTCCTGTACTGTGGTACTGTGGTAGAACAGCACTCTGTGAATTTAAAACACATATATACTCTACAATTCAAAGCCTGAGTCAATGGAGGAACTTTCCACCTCTCCTGCACCCCCATACCACCTAAGTAAATGAGACCAACTTGGCCTCAGAGCCTCCTACAGCAGCAGCAGTGAAACTCAACAGCAGCAAATCCCAAGCTGAGTAGTGCCACGTTCAACTCCGACAGCCCTCACCTGAACCACTTGGGTAGAGAAACACAATCTCCCCGGGCTACCGGGCTTTCAAGGCTGCAGTTCCTGTCTCCTTAAACACATGCTCACTTAATACAATTTGTAGCAAATGTAATAGACATGTGGAATTGAAAGAGAGGCTGAGCATCTAAATTGCAAAGACCACAAATCAGTCACTGGGTAGATAGATACGCTAAGTGAACACCATTTTTCTGTAGTATCTGACAGAACTGGAAATCACAATGCAGGGAGATTTTATCACAGAGGATTTTCAATTTTTTGTTTAGAAAGATGGGTCAGTAAGCATCCTCTTTATCCCTAACGACTAAAGAATGTAAATAATCTTCTCGTAACCATTTTTCATGTAAATTTTGTATCCAGATGAGGTATATTGCCTTCTAGGTATTTTTCCCCACAAAGGCACATAAGTTGTTTTTGTTTTTTGGGGGGTTTTTTTGTCCTCCTGTTAAAAGAAGCACTGTAGACTAATAGCTCTTTCATTCATCAGGGAGGTTGATACAGCTAACATTTTAAGTGGTATTGTCTGCCAGTAATAATCCCATTGTTGAAGACTGCAGTGCAGAGAATGTGTTTTCTTCATAAAGGTAGGGTGTGGGCAAAAGTCCTGACTGTTTAATTGTTAAGCCAAAGCACGGATTGTAATGTAGTGTCGGAAGGGTTATATGAGCTACTTACGCTAAAGGAAAGCCTAAACCTTACCTTCTAGTTTATTCTACTTCTTAACTGTTCAATAAAAATGTTTGTCAACTCCAGTGATTTGTGTCACACTCTCTCACACATGAGCTGGCCATTTGGAAAATACTGTTCCTCCCCTCTGTTTCTTTAGTGCTCTTTTGGCTGGTGGTGAAGGAGGTCTTAAAACATTTATTACCATGCAGTATGGGATTACATGTTAAGAGAAGGAAAAAAAAACCCGTGATCTGAGTAACTCTGGTTAGTATTTTATGAGCAGAGTGGACCTTTGCAACCTAATGGCCTGTGTAGTGTAGCTCAAGGGGCTTCCCCAAAAGTTTTCTTAAAGTCCAATAGTCGGGATCTAGTTTCAGTTACGTCCTTTATGACTTTGTTGACAAGTCAATGTGACTTTAGTTTTTAAGTTTCCAGTGATGGAGCATGTATTGCAATGTTTAAGCAGATGCCCTCCCTGTAAAGAAAAACAAAAGTGCCTCATATTTTGAACATTAATTTGTCTAATTTGTACTTCAAGCCATTGAATTCTGTTAAGCCTTCATCAGCTAGATTAACAAGTCATCAATTATCAATTTTCATTCTCATTGATAATAAACACTTATAGACTGATAAATTATCCTTTAACCTTTTCTTCATTAAGCTAGTAGATTTAACACCTTCAGTTTTTTACTTGAAGGTATGTTTTCCATTCCTTTATTCCTTCATGTGACTGTAAAGTCTCTCCAGTTTGTCAACATCCTTCCGAAGTATAAGTACAAGTATATCTGTCCAATAGTTCCTCCACCACAATGAAGGATGCAGTTATATGGCCTACACCTGCCTATAGTGTGTCTGTTTACTTAGCAACAGATCACATTAACTTTATGCTTTTTCAGCATATTCTTCCCAAAATGATTGCTCACAATGACCTCAAAGTATTGATTTTGAGGACAGAATAACTTTTCCATTAATTCAGTTTTGTTTCTGGCCATATGGCCTGACATTTTATCAGGCTGATATGTGTATTGTGTACTCAGAAAGACAGAAGGATCATCAAGTAGATGAATTATGAATCATTGTATGTTTGTTGTTTGTGAAGATAATATGACTAGGTGTTTGGTCCCTGAATAGGGAAGCAAAGGGAGATCTATCTGAGTAGCTCTGAGGATTATATGGCTGTAAAGCCTTGGGTTGGGATTAGTCCCAGTGACTAACGAATAGGACAGATAGAAGGAGGGTGTAAAGTTGCCACTTTAGATATGGTTTTGTGAAAAGTAACAATGAATTGTTAAATTTTGCTCGGACTGTGCTTATGTCAGAGGCTGCAGATCTCAACACTCAAGACAAGCAAGCTCCTGAAAAGACCTCCAGTTGTCCTATTCTCTGGCAGAAAGACGGGAAGAAAATTCACACTAGCATGCTGTTTTCCCCAAAACAAAGCATTAATCTTTATTGCAAATTTGGCCAAGCCTTTCATGTTCAAGGCTAGAAAGTTCTGCTCTTGATGGTATGGATGTCCAGTATTAATAACTCTGAGACCGCAGTGAAGAACTTGGAAGAGGCTGTTGGGGGAAGGACAGTCAAATGATAAATGAGCACCAGCTCACAGAAGCCTGCAACTGAACTTCACAGCTAGGGAAGTGGTATAAAGCAGGAGGATTAGGTTTCATAGAAAACTGATTTTTCCTAGGGAGGGGAAGGAGGATAGCCTTGGATAGCCTTGTAGAAATATGAATGCATTCATTTTAATGATTTCATTAATACTGTGGACTCCTTCATTTAATTGTTAGGGAGAAGCCCTGATGAGAGGAGAAAATGCAACAGAATTGACTTTGTGAGGGACTTAAAAAGCTGCAATATAATTCTTCAAAGACATTAAAATAAAATGAAGTCAACTCTTCTGATAGCAGAATACTTCAAACACAGTATGCATTCAATCCTTTTTTCACAGAATCACAGAATCACAGAATCGTTTAGGTTGGAAGGGACCTCTGGAGATCATCTAGTCCAACCTCCCTGCTCAAGCAGGGTCACCTAGAGCATATTGCCCAGGATCACATCCAGACGGGTTTTGAATATCTCCAGCGAAGGAGACTCCACCACCCCTCTGGGCAACCTGTTCCAATGCTCTGTCACCCTCACAGTGAAGAAGTTTTTTCTCAGGTTCAGATGGAACTTCCTGTGGTTCAGTTTCTGCCCATTGCCTCTTGTCCTGTTGCTGGGCACCACGGAGAAGAGGCTGGCCTCATCCTCTTGACACTCCCCCTTCAGATACTTGTACACGTTGATGAGATCCCCTCTCAGTCTTCTCTTCTCCAGGCTGAACAGGCCCAGCTCTTGCAGTCTTTCTTCCTAGGAGAGATGCTCCAGCCCTCTAATCATCTTGGTAGCCCTCCGCTGGACTCTCTCCAGGAGTGCCATGTCTCTCTTGTACTGGGGAGCCCAGAACTGGACACAGTACTCCAGGTGAGGCCTCACCAGGGCTGAGTAGAGGGGCAGGATCACCTCCCTCGACCTGCTGGCAACACTCTGCCTAATGCACCCTAGGATCCCATTGGCCTTCTTGGCCACAAGGGCACACTGCTGGCTCATGTTTAACTTGTTGTCCACCAGCACTCCCAGGTCCTTTTCGGCAGAGCTACTTTCCAACAGGTCAGTCCCCAGCCTGTACTGGTGCATGGGATTATTCCTGCCTAGGTGCAGGACCTTGCACTTGCCTTTGTTGAACTTCATGAGGTTCCTCTCCGCCCACCTCTCCAGCCTGTCCAGGTCCCTCTGAATGGCAGCACAGTCTTCTGGTGTGTCAGCCACTCCCCCCAGTTTAGTATCATCAGCAAACTTGCTGAGGGTGCACTCTGTCCCTTCCTCCAGGTCATTGATGAATATATTGAACAAGACTGGGCCCAGGACTGACCCCTGGGGGACACCACTAGCCACAGGCCTCCAACTTGACTCCGCGCCATTCACCACAACCCTCTGAGCTCGGCCATCCAGCCAGTTCTCAAGCCACCTCACCGTCCACTCATCTAGCCCACACTTCCTGAGCTTACCTAGGAGGATGTGATGGGAGACAGTGTCAAAAGCCTTGCTGAAGTCCAGAAAGACAACATCCACTGCTCTGCCCTCATCTACCCAGCCAGTCATTCTGTCATAGAAGGCTATCAGATTGGTCAAGCATGATTTCCCTTTGGTGAATCCATGCTGACTACTCCTGATCACCTTCTTGTCCTCCAGATGCTTAGTGATGACCTCCAGGAGGAGCTGTTCCATCACCTTTCCCGGGATGGAGGTGAGGCTGACAGGCCTGTAGTTTCCTGGCTCCTCCTTCTTGCCCTTTTTGAAGACTGGCGTGACATTGGCTTTCTTCCAGTCCTCAGGCACCTCTCCTGATCTCCAGGACCTTTCAAAGATGATGGAGAGAGGCCTAGCGATAACATCCGCCAGCTCCCTCAGCACTCGTGGGTGCATCCCATCGGGGCCCATGGATTTGTGGATGTCAAGTTTGGACAAAAGATCTCTAACCCGATCCTCCTCAACCAAGGGAGAGTCTTCCTTTCTCCAGCCTTCCTCTCTTGTCTCCAAGGTCTGGAATTCCTCAGGACTGGCCTTAGCAGTGAAGACTGAAGCAAAGAAGGCATTCAATAACTCTGCCTTCTCTGTATCCTTTGTCACCAGGGCACCCGCCCCTTTCAGCAGCGGGCCCACGTTTTCCCTAGTCTTCCTTTTGCTATTGATGTATTTGAAGAAGCCCTTCTTGTTGTCCTTGACATCCCTTGCCAGATTTAATTCCAACTGGGCCTTAGCCTTCCTTGTCGCATCCCTGCACGCTCTGACAACGTCCCTGTATTCCTCCCAAGTGGCCTGTCCCCTTTTCCACATTCTGTACACTTCCTTCTTCTGCTGGAGTTTGGCCAGGAGTTCCTTGCTCATCCATGCAGGTCTCCTGCCCGCTTTGCTGGACTTCTTCCTCAGAGGGATGCACTGCTCTTGAGCCTGGAGGAAGTGACGCTTGAATATTAACCAGCTCTCTTGGACCCCTCTTCCTTCTAGGGCCCTACCCCAGGAGATTCCCCTAAGTAGGTCCCTGAAGAGGCCAAAGTCAGCTCTCCTGAAGTCCAGCGTTGCAATCCTACTCATTGCCCTGCTCCCTCCTCGCAGGATCCTGAACTCCACCATCTCATGGTCACTGCAGCCAAGGCTGCCCCCAACCTTCACCTCTCCAACTAGACCTTCTTTGTTCGTTAGTACAAGGTCTAGCATTGCACCTCTCCTCGTTGGCGTCTCCACCACCTGGGTCAAGAAATTATCATCAATGCTCTGCAGGAACCTCTTTGACTGTTTGTGACTAGCTGTGCTGTCTTCCCAACAGATGTCAGGGTGGTTGAAGTCTCCCATGAGAACCAGGGCCTGTGATCGTGAGGCTTCTTCCAGCTGTCTGTAGAAGGCCTCATCGATGACTTCCTCCTGATCAGGTGGCCTGTAGTAAACCCCCACAACAGTGTCACTCATGTTACCCTGCCCTTTAATCCTTACCCATAGGCTCTCAACTTGCTCTTCATCCACCCCGAGGCAGAGCTCCATACATTCTAGTTGCTCCCTCACATAAAGAGCAACTCCACCACCTCGCCTTCCTGGCCTGTCTTTCCTAAAAAGCACATAGCCATCCATGACAGCATCCCAGTCATGTGAACTATCCCACCATGTCTCTGTCACTGCAATGAGATCATGGCCCTGCGACCGCACACAGATCTCTAACTCTTCCTGCTTATTCCCCATGCTGCGTGCATTGGTATACAGGCATTTGAGAGAGCCAGTCAAGCACGCAGGCTTCCCAGAAGAGGTGCAAGAGGATCCTCCATAGCCATGTTGCATGCTGTCT
This sequence comes from Struthio camelus, assembly GCF_040807025.1. NCBI lineage: Eukaryota > Metazoa > Chordata > Aves > Struthioniformes > Struthionidae > Struthio > Struthio camelus. The sequence continues at coordinate 142,139,709 of NC_090944.1, read as the reverse complement.
CCCCTGGTTGTATGCACCCGCTGGAGGCATCCTGACTTGAACGGTGTTTTACTGACTCCCCTGCCACTATACCACTCCCCTTCCCCCATCTTGCCTAGTTTAAAGCCCTCCTTACCAGGCTGGCCAATCTGTTGGCAAAGACGCGCGTGCCCCGCTTGGTAAGGTGGATCCCGTCTCTCCCCATCAGCTGTTGATCTTCAAACAGGGTCCCATGGTCATAGAAACCAAAGCCCTGTTGCCAACACCAGCGGCGCAGCCAGCTGTTAACTTGGAAAATTCGTCTACTCCTCCTCCTGTCCTTTCCCCTCACAGGCAAGATTGAGGAGAAAACCACCTGGGCTCCCAGACCCTTCACCACCATTCCCAGAGCTCTGAAGTCCCGTTTGATGGTTTCCAGTTTGCCTTTCGTGTCATTAGCACCCACATGGAAGATCAGCAGAGGGTAGTAGTCTGATGCATGGACAAGCCTTGGCAGTCTTTCCACGACATCTCTTATTCGAGCCCCTGGCAGGCAGCAAACCTCTCTGGACAAGAGATCAGGTCGGCAGATAGGTGCCTCTGTCCCCTGCAGCAGGGAGTCACCTCATATTTCCCTCATATGAAAGTTAAACTCTAAAAACAGAACCTCTCATTGCTAGACTTGCAAATTATCTGTAAATCTGTTGTAAAAAGATTCAAACTCAACTTAAAAAGAAATGCGGATGGTAGGAGGAAGAACACACTAATCTGGATATTTCTTTATTTTTTATTTTGTGGAAGAAAAGCTCCATTAATGTTGATTTTTTTATTAATAAGACTGTGAACCAAGATTTCATCAAGCAAAGTACTTAAGCACAGAACAGTCGGAAGGTACAAGGAAGAGCTGATAACTTTCCATGGCATATATCACAGATAGGGAATGCCAGTGCATGTCATCTCTACAAGTTCATCTCTTGAAGTTTCGTCAGAAATGTTTGCAATTTAAATGTTTGCATTTAGTGAAAATGAGCTAAACATACTCCAGAAACTTGAGCATTAAAGGTAAAGATCCATTCAAAACAACATAGCCAAAATAGCCAAGGTTTATACAATAATAAAGTCAAGATTCATTACTCAGTTCCAACGTGAGTTTACCCACCATGGCTGAACCATGGGTCTGCAAGGTTCTGCAGTAGATTGCAGTGAGGGAAAAGTCACTGTGCCAATATGCCTCAAGGGAACTGTACATTTAAATCCAAAGACCACAATCCTCCATAGCATCAGCAAGCTCCAGGACACCACTCTCAGAGGGTAAAAGAAGGAAAGCCTCACCTTACTATTTCAATCAATAAGTATAAATAAATAAAGAGCCAAGAGTGATTTACATGAATAAAGTTGGCCAAAAATAATCTTCTAGGAGTAGGTTAGAAGAACAAGGAGTTGCTTCAACAAGTAACAGTGAATTTCTGCTTCTTCAGATACATGTTTTGTTCCACTTTTTTCTACCTTTAAACTGTATTTAGCACAAATGTATTCCAAGTAGCTTGAAATTTCTGTAGGGGCAACAGGGCATCAATTCAGTATCTTTTCAAAATAGGGGACTAGTTCTGAGCTCACCGATGAAACAAAGACGCGGACATACTGGAGCAAGTCCACCAAAGGACCACAAAGACGATTAAGGGTTTGGAGCATCTCTCATTTGAGGAGAGGCTGAGAGAGCTGTGACTGTTCACCCCAGAGAAGGGAAGTCCCGGGGGGATCTTATCAGTGGGTATAAATACCTGCTGGAGGGAGTAAATAAGACAGAGAGTGACTCTTCTCAGTGGTGCCTAGTGGCAGGACAAAAGACAACAGGCACAAAGTGGAATACAGGAAATTCTCATTAAATGTAAGAAAAAACTGTGAGGGTAACACCGGAACAGGTTGCTCGGAGAGGTTATGGAGTCTCTGTCCTTGGAGATACTCAAAACCTGACTTAGCAGGCCCTGGGCAACCTGCTTCTAGGTGACCCTGCTCTGAGGAGGGGGTTCGACTATATGATCTCCAGAGGTCCCTGCCAACCTCAGCATTTCAGTGATTCTGTGACTGGCTGTGCTTTTATGGAGCCAGTAGTCATGATGAGCATGGCTGCAATCTAACCACTACATGGTTCTGTAGCCTGTGCCAGTTGTATACTTCAGGACACACGGGACGAATGTCAGTTCCTTTCTCTTTTTGATTTTTCATCACTACTATTTAAAGCTAACAAACTAATAAGGAGATACTCTTTGAGGAAAAGTATCCAAACTAGAACACTCCAGAATCCCAGCCCGTATCACTGACTATGTGCTGAAAGTCACAGCAAGCATCACTCAGACCTTCCAGTTACTGTAAGTTGAGGATAAATTAGATGTGCAGCTTATGCTGATTAACTGTGAGGTAGCAAGAGATTTCCAGCGATTTACACTGGGTAATATAGGTGTACAGTCCATTTTCTGATCACCAGAGAGCTTGTGTGCTTGACTCTTCCTTAAGATCAGGTTACTGAAATTCTTTAATTGGATTGACCTTGAGAGGATGTCCAGGTAGCTTATTTGCTGCTGGCTCACCAAGGAGCACAAGTATGCCAGCAATAGGGGAAGTGTTGAGAAACATACTTCTTGGTTGTAGGTCATGGCTGGAGAAGACATCACTGAGGCTTGACTGCAGAGATGCCCTCTCTGCCAGCCTAGAGTGCTTGGCACAGTTTGGGGAAATAGTTTTCCAGCACTCTTGTGTGCAAGTTTTGTGGCTGACAGACAGCTAGTTATCTGTGACCGAGTTGTTCCTGGAAGATATTTTTCAGACCTTTGAATATCTGATTTATAGCTTATCCACCAAAAAAAGGTGGGGGGGGGGGGCTATCTGTAGTCTAGGAGGCAGAACTGTTGTGAGAAATGATACTTCTGATGATACTTGTTGTCTGTGGTTCAAGGTGTAATGATGAAAGGTTCCAGTGATTCTACTCAGATAGTACAAAGCAAGTCTAAAATTGTCATGTTTGATTTTAGGCTGTGAGTTCAGGGACTGTGATTTTGTATGTTGTTTTAGCAGATGGAACAGGATAGGATCCTGAGCTGGTTTTGCTGCTAGGTAGTGCAGCAAAGGAGTGCTGAGTAACAGCAAAAATGGTATAATATGTAGCACAGGGAACCTACCCTGAGCACAATTGAAATCATCAGTCAAATGCTGTATTACCCACAGACTGCATAAAAGACACGTGACCAAGGTGTTGTGATGCTGCAGGGACTAGACAGCTTTTGCTGGTGATTTAATATAAGAACAGCCACAGTTGCACCAGAGAGATTGCACATCGGTGCAGGAGCGGTGCTGGCCTCGCTCGGACTCCGCTGCGCTGGTAGATGATGTGACTGGGAGTGGGGCTGGTGGAGAGGGCTCTGGCTCGCTCCATAAACTTGGCCTATAATGTGCATCCTCTGAAGCCAGGCAACTGCAAAAATCCTGTGTTGGTCGCCTGTATTAGTTGTTTCGACCATTTAAAATACTGCGAGACTGGCTTCTAAGTCATTCATTTGTTGGTTTGCAAGAATAATTTGTGTAGGATTTTCTCTCAGTTTGTCTTTTGATACGTGATTGGGCCAGGTGCTGTCCTTTTTCAAGACATGTTTTGCTCTATAGCCATCCAGGGCTATAAATGCATTCAAAGAAACAGAATTTGAACCATAGCTTTTTTTCCTACAATTTCTTGGTTCTAGAGCTTGGCGTTTTAAAAAATGCACCCAGGACCCTGAGTTTTGTAATAAAATGATGAGATGATTCCTGAACTACTGTTAGAGACTGACCTGTAGATCCAGTTGCATGTGCATTAAGCTGCTGTGAAACATCTTGCAAGTCTCCTGAGTGTCTTCTTTCTCTAAGGACTGTGCCAAGAGCAAGAGAGCTTGCTCTGAGAGCCTGAGCAGATAAGCTGCGTTTGAAACCTGGCAGCATCGCCACTCCCCATTTCAGACTGAATCCAGTTGCATTCCTAAGGCCACAGCTGTAAAGCAAGTTTGTGGTTTTATTTTTGTTCTTTTCAGGCCATATTTTTAGTGTTCCCTGTAATAAATCTTCATGTTTTGATTATGTGTAAAAAGACAGTGACTGGAGACAGAACACAGTGCTACCAAAATAAACTCACTTAATGCACCGTGGTCCTGCCACAAGCACGGACTCCCCTCTTTGCCTAAACTTAATCTCATTTGAAGTGGTGCAGTACAAAACGTGGGCAGAAGAGTCTTGTCTCAGTGAAAAATAATTAAAAGAGAGCACAAATATACATGTTGGCAAAAAGTGCACAACGAGCTGCCTAGCAATTTGTGAGACTATTTGGACAGTTTGGGGAACGCATTCTGAATTTACATAAAGGAGAAGGCAGGACTTGTCCTACCAGCTCTTGAATGTGGCAAGTTGGCCACCTTTTCATGAGGCTGAAGGTAGCAATTTGCTTTCATCAAAAATGAGCCATTCGGAGCCACCATAACCAAGATGCAGCCATGCTGCAGAGCCTGAGCAAGTGCTGGAAGAAGCAGGGGGCAGCCACTGTGAGCACTCAGCTTCTGCTTGCCAGTGTGGTGGCACCCCAAGGTGCTGGGAAGCTATAGCTGCATCCCCACACAGAGCCGTGTCCCAGCTCCTACCCAGCTCCCGTAGGAGATCCCATCCACCGCTCGACAGTAGCGTGCAAAAACCCCAGATAATGTCACTGGTGCAAGAGCGCAACTGGGCTTTACGGTGGTTTCTCAAATAAGGTAGTTTTTTTGTGACCTCTCTCTACATGTGAGAGATTTTTGCGCGCGTTTGGTGACGCCGAGCGTGGGTGCTCGGTTCTGCGCTGGTCCACCCAAAATGGGTCTCGGGCAGCAGTCAGCACTGCTTTGGCCTTCAGCGCTTCCTAGGAATGTGTCGTGGACACCTGTACAGCCTTCATAGAGGCTGAGCTTTGCCTTGCGTCCCTGCTTTCAGGGCTTCTGTACCAGGCTTGGCACAGAAGTTTCCTTAACGCAAACTGTCTTCATAGGTCATCTGTGACTCAGATAACTGGTAGGCAGGTACTTTGGCTAAGAGGAGACTTATCTGAAAGGCAAAATGTTTGTTTAGGGCTACACTTTCAAAAGCACTTGGTAAACCATGCAGAAGCCAGCCGCTTTTGAAATCTGAACTAGGAAAGTGCAATTCAAAGTTAAAAAAGTGTTGGTGTTTCCCTTTTGAAGTAGTTTCTTGTATCAAACATATTTTGCTTAATCTTTTTCAGTGAATTTCAGCAAATTTTAGCTCAATGATCATCTTTAATCCTAAAATTCTAATTTTGCTGGTCTTTTCTATGTTAACGTAATGTAATTTTCAGTGTAAAGCTCAGGTTTATGACATTTTGTTCAATGATTTCTCAGATTTCAAATTGGGTGGGGGGAAGAGGTGAGGCTAGGGAAAGATTCTTCTATTTTTTTCTTGGGAGGTGGAAAAGGTATAACAATATTTGGAATGTTTGGGTTCATTCTTCGTCAGCTTTTTCCTAAGCAGCAAGTGAGTGCCTTTCCACTTTGAGCCACTGAGTTTTTACTACCCCTTGAAAAGCTGGTAATTTTTTCTCCCATACTGATCTCTAGCAATTTTCTGTTTTTTCAAAGAATTAACTTCCCAGGAATTCCTAGAAATATATATCTAGTTCGTAATCTCTAAATTAACCAGAGTTTCTATTAAACTGTAAGGAAGGTACTTACTTTAGAAATATGTGTTCAGAGGAACCACTAAACTTCATGACTCTATCAATACATACTTATCTCCTAATGCTATACATGTTTAATATATATGTAAATAAGAGTTATTAGCAGAGATTGCATGTTTGGCTCTAACTGTGGGTACCAGAAGATTACCCTGGGGATCCTTTAAACTCTTCTGTGTTTTATTCCACAAGAGAATGATAAGATGTTTATTGAATTAAATTTAATTTTATTTAAGTTATCTTGAGATGTACCCAGAAAGTGTCTATTTAAAGGAGAATGTATATCTGATTTCAGAGACTCAGAGTGGATACTTCTGTACTTCTCTTTGGCCACAAGGGAATATGACAGGAACATTTTATTTCAATATTACTTTAATTAGGGTAAGGGCTGATATAGAAAGTGTGTAGCGCCCTGTAATTTGATAAGGACATTTTTCCAACCTTAGAAACAGAGGGTGAAGAGCTATCCCCATGTGTCAATTCATGGGGTGAGCCAGGGTGGATACTTTTTGACTTGGTCATCTATTTCTGGTTTCCTGGCAGTATTTTTCCTTATCAAATCTGTAAGTTATGTCGTTTCTATTTCTTCATTTTTCTTTGAATCAGTGAAGATTTTTTTTCATTAACAGTTATGAAATGTCACTTATATTCCTGACATTTGTATTTCAGGAAGAATTTGTGTGTCATTTTTGCATGCTTGGCACATACAGAAAATGGAATTTATGAGTTCACTCTGCTTATGCTGTAACTGTGTCCTTGGCTTTGCATTCACTAAATGAACTTGGAGTGCATAAGTTATCTCATCTCAGGCATACTCCAAGAGGGGATGTGCAAGTCAGAAAATATGTAGGATTGTGTTTGGAGAAGTGCTTTAAGATCCGTTTTGGACAGGCTAGTGCAAAGGCTGTTTTGGTATGGTGGTAAAGCACAACTAACTGCATAGTTTGGCTTTTGCATTATTCATGACTTCCCTTCAGAAACTGACTGTGTGAAAGCCAACTTTTCAGGGCTGGTTTCTTGAGAAGAATCTCTTGGACAAGCCTTGTCTGAAGTTCTCTGCCACTCGGGGCAATAGGAGTATTTCCCAAAACCTCAAGAAAATTGAAAACCATCGGAATATACAGGGGGGGAAAAGTCTGTTTTGGCAGTCATTGTAGATTTTTTGTTTAGTTTTTGTTTTAATAGTGCTTTGCTAGTATAGGTAGCTGAGGCAAAAAACCCACACTTATGTTGCAGGGAATGAGGATTGCAGATCTTCCAGTGAAAAATTTGTAAAAAGGCATGTTGCAGAGAGGAGGCTGAATGGAGGTACTCCCAGCTGGGCTGAGCTGCATGCTGCACAGATGTGGTGTAGCAACACCACGTTTTTATTTAAAAGAAAACCAAACTGAACAAATAAAACACAGGAAATTCAGGTTTCATCTGCACCATCTTTATGATCAGCCTGGAGAACGCCTTGTGGCTTGGGGTCAGTTCCTGCCAAGCTGGTGGCCAAGAGTGGCTGAAAACGAGCAGGGAAGACTATGAGAGCAAGGCAAACACTTAAATATGCTCTGCACCTTGCACAGGAAGGAATTAGCCTGCGTGAAGGTGTGCTCAGTGGGGGACCTGCCTGTTCATTCCAGGGCAAAGAACACACTAGGATCCATCACAGAATTAGGAGTTGGGTTTGAACGGTAGAGCCAAGTGACTTTGTAGGAGCAACACACCATTTGCTGCAGTGAAGCATAGTTGACTGCTGCGGGGATTTGTGCACATCCTGCAGTTTCCCTGGCATGGTGTCTTATCCACACATCAGGAGTTTGTTCGAACTCTGAGCTTTCCTTTGTCAGTATCTACATTTCTGTTGCATTAATGGAAAGGAGAAACCGCGAACTGATGCATCTGTATTCCTGGAGAGCTCTTCGCTCTTTTCATATGGAAAAAAAAGATGTAAGAAAAATCATAAAAACCTTTCAGAAGAAAAAAAAAAACAAATATTAAACAGAATGCAGTATCCATATCTTGAAATTCTACCAACAACATAGCCTTCTTGTGAAATTTTAGCTCTTTCCATTCTAACGTTTGCTAAGTATTAGTTGAGCTGATTCAGTTCCTTTTCTTAATTCAAAGCTTTTGGGCAGGAATCTCTGCTAATATAAATGTCCCTCATGGGCCAGATTAGCTTTCAGTATCTCATCTAATTTGATCGTTTAAGTGGCTTGGATTTTTTTCCCATCTTTATTTTTCTTGTAAATTTTGCTTTAAATTTTTTTTCTTTCAAATCTGTTATCTTTGGAAACTTTTTGAGTGCAGAAAATATTTTTATGCATAATTAGATGAAGGCAATTTTAAGAATCCAAAGTTTGTTTTCAAGCCTAAAAAGAAGATAAACTTACAAAGAAGAGTCATCATTGTGCAAATCCCCCAAAGAACCCCTAACAGTTGATTAGGGAACGCTGAAGTATTTCATTTTTCTAGTTTTGAAACACTGTGAAATAAAGCAATTATAAAAACCCCACACTATTAAAATGAATATAGAATCAAAGTTGAAATTAAACAAACTGAAATATTTTTTGCCATAATGAAGTAGAAAGTTTTTTATTTTAGCAAAAGACATATTTTGGCATTAGTGAAACTAAGGTAGGAATTAGAATTTTTTTGTGTAGCTTTACTTCTGAAAATTAGAAAGTTTTGTTGAAGTTATAATGGAATACTTTTTTTTACTGGATTTTTCTGGTAGAAAAGTATTTTTCTATCATATACTAGTTCAACCTAGGAGGTATTTAATGCCCGTGTGTCATTTGAGTGCCAGCTTCTGTCACTTGCTGAATTCTTCTCCCCTTACCCCTGCCGAGGTCAACGCCTCTGTCAAGCAAAGAGGTTTTGGCCATTCATTTAGTGGCTAAATCAAGAATCCCAAAATACCTGGACACAATAAGTCACAAGAAATGATATCTTATTGCAAATGAAAGGGAAGTGACCTCTTCGGCTACATGTGCCTGTCCATTCAGGCACTGAGATGGGACAGGTTCAAGTGAACCATAAATAGCGTAATTTATCCCATCGTAGTGAGCCAATGGTCCAAGATACAGCCAAGTACCCTGTAAAAACTAGCACATTCATTTCCTTTTCTGTTTTACAGCAGTGCAGACCTACTTATTTCTTCCAGTTACTGGTATATCAAACCCACATAACTGGGAGAAGATTGTGGCTTTCTTTGTAGAGGATGTGGAGTACCAGTGCCTGTGTGGATGTACCTTTTCTGGGTTTGGCATTACCAAATTAAGTGTCAGTTTGTGAAATATTTACTCTATCTGCAGAGCAGATGGAGTGGAAATGCTCATGTGAGTAAATATTTGCCATATATGGACTCCACAATCTGGCTACATCCTTGCTTGTACTCTATAATTTATGCTTTTTAAACAGCAATGAAGAAACCTCAAAAGATTCAGAGATTCATTTGGATTCTCATAAACACCCAAAAGCTTGAATGCTTTACTCTGCCTGTTGAAACTTTGCAATTTCAATAGGAAATTTGGTAAAAACACTTTCTGTAGCAATGCATTTAATGCTTTCAGTTCCACTTCCATCTAGATGCAGGAAATGCAGGATAACTGCTTGGTAACGGGGGACATTCACCCAAATTTTTAAACTCTAACACACAGCACTGTTTAGATTTGGATCAAGTGTGATGTTCAAGACAGGCCAGTCTGAATTTCAGCTTAAGAAAAAAAAAAAAAAAACAGAACAGAATGATTTTTTTAAATACGTAATTCTGATCAAGGGCTTATGTAAGAGAAGTCACATTTGGATGCCAGTTGAATATGTTAGCCATAAACTCATTTACCATCTCTTCTATTAGTTAAAATTCTAAAACACAGTCACCGAGTGAAAGAGGAGAGAAATAGTTTTATTAATTATACTTTTAAATTATTTTATTCTGAAGATTTATTAAAAGGAGAAGAAAACCCCCTAAAGTTCTGAAGGAATATTAACATAACATGCCTGTAACTCAAGCTGTGTTTAATGAGAGGTACTGTTTTTTCTGCCATGAGGGCTACAGTCCAATGAGTGATAGCTATGAAAGAGGTCACATACATATTCATCAAATTCGACATGCACATGTAAACTGGTTTTAATAGGCCATGACAGCAGAAGTTGTGTCAGGCAAATAGCTGCACATGTGCTCATTCCCTCGACTGGCATATTTAGCCATTATCACTCTGGTATCCATGGATGAAATATTAGCTTGTTAACTTAAGACCATCAGTTGCTGCTGATGCTTAGTGGCAACCAAAAAAGCACAGATTCCCTCTTTATTATGTGCAGAGCTAGAATTGAATTATTACAATTTCATTGTAATATTTCCATTTGCCTCCCTTATTTATTACAGAGGATATTTGCAAGCGATAAATTGGAATGCAGCTACAATATAAATAAAGGGTCTATTGATTCAAAAATACTCCAAGGATTGGATCCTGTTATTCCCATGAATTTCTTGCACTGTGCCTCTGATTGTACATTCAGAATGGACAATGTTGCCACACCATTAATTTTGCCATGAGTGCAGAGCAGCACGTATATTGACACGAAAGAGTAACCCAAAGGAAGATTTGGTGCTTCAGGATGCTCGGTGCAGCAGGGGGTAAACAGCGAGCACTCGGCCGTGTGGAAATCGGCACATTTACTGGATTACACCCACTTTTTTAGCCTAAGGTGTGACAGTTTGGTTGTTCATTAACCTCCTTTTGCTTTTCTACCGTAGAACTGGTGAAAGCAATGCTAGACTTTCCTTTTTTCCTTCTTGTAGTGGAATAACATGTTTCTACATTAGGTAGAAAAGCAGGAAACAGCAACTACGTATAGAAAAATAGGGATAGTTATGCAGGAGCTTTATATATCAGAAGGAAAATATATTGTGTTGCAATATTGATTCCCCAGAAGAGATTTTTTAAAAGGCCACAGTCTTTGACTGATATGCGGGATGGGGCTGTGGTGGTGTGCTGGAGGAAGTGGTCTGGATCTACACAGCAGCAGAGAAGTACCTTTGTGTGATATAAGATTGATATGCTGCTTCAGGGGCCTTATTTCTGTCTGCATGTTAACAAACCTGAGGTGAAAGCTAGAACAAGGCAAGAAACCTCAAGAAGAGTTAAAAGCTTGTAGCATTCTAGTTCTTTATGCCAAGGTGTGAATGCCTTACTTTTCAAAAGTCGTTCCCATGCATTTCTTGAAGAGCTTTCGCAAATATTGAGAGCTAGTGAAAGCAGATGTCAGGCTTGGCCAAGGTATGATGTATACTGGATTGTAATTTAAAAGTAATAAAACAAGTCAGCACTGAGGCAACTCTTTTCAGTATAAAAGGAAGCATTTCCGTATATAAACTAGTCCCCCATCAATGTCAGATCAAGAGAGTCAGCTGCCCGACAAAATCTTTGGTGCACAAATAAGACGCGAAAGGCAGATTTTAAACTGTATTCTCTTGGCTCTTGACAGGGTGGGGGAAAGCTGTCAGGAAGCTGGAAATAGTTTTTCGATTTTCTTCTGCACAAGGACAACAACTGTCCCCCTGGGGACAGTAATACTGGTTGTGAATTCCTGGCGCATGCTATTATTTCAGTTGCAGTTCCTCCTGTATGTGGCCCATCCCCTGAAAGGCTCTTCATGCCAGGTCTGGTATCAAGTTGGCTAAGGTAGCTTTATCCTACCCGAGAGTTACTCCCGTCCCTGGGGGATATGCATGAAGCAAACCGCAGCTGCAGTGAGTAACACCAAAGACTCAGCTCTGGAGTTGAGGCTGGTGTTTATTTTAAGAAATTACACCTCGTCTTTGTGATTTTGGACACCCACACAGTTGTGAACGCCATGGGCAGTGGAGAAAAATCTGTAAAATTAAACTCCTGAGACAGTTCATCACTTATTGTGTGCTCTCTATTAACCAAGCCAATTGCAAAGAGAGAAAGATTTAAAGAGAAATACTTAAGGAAAAATACAGCATTTCATTTTTGAGGGACTAATGTGAAAATGATCTGTTCTTACAAAAGGTGGTAAATTTTGAGAGGGTTTTCTGTGCTGAACTGCATCTCTAAGTCTTCCGAATTTGACATTACCTGCATCAGAAAGACGGGAGATGATCTGCTGCTGTCCAGAGGTTAGTCTTCTTTTGATCATTTAGAAGTGAGGATGGCTTTATGTCCTGGCCAGAATGTTTCTTAGCATCAGGTGTTGCAACTTCAGGTGGTTTTGATATCCAGATAAATAACCAGTGGTTCTTGCAAGTTGTCTTTATCTCCAAGCTGGAAGATCCTCTTCACTGCAGAGTTGGAGTCACAAGGTCTTTGTGCGCAGGTCACCAAAAGATGAGCGTTTTTGAGTCTGAAGCCTTCCAGACCGCATCTTCCTAGGCAGTTTTGTAGGAAGAGCCTAGAACAAGGGGTCATGAGTATGGCTCTTAGGTGCTGCTGTGCTATAAATGATGATAATTTAAGAGTGGAGACATTGAGAGTTGACACCAGTTAATCTTTTACTGTTGCTATTTCATATTTGTTAATGCAGCAAGTCTGGCTTCAAATATTTTGAAAGAAGACCTGAGATTGCCCCAGTATTAACTGTGTAAGGAGAAATCTATCCTATAAAAAGACTTTATCTTTTTATTAAAAAATGCACTAAGTCGTGGGAAAATATTCAAAATGAGGAATGATCTGATAAAAAACATTAGAAGCTTGGCTTTGGCACATATGAACTTCTGAAAGAGAAGGGATGTGTTTGTATATATCTTATCAAACGGCCCCCAGATTTATTTATATCAATCATTCCTGCAACATGACGAGTGAATTAGCAATATTATTTAATTTTGCATTACAGCAACAGGCAACATAATTTTTGATCTTGTCTAGAAGGAGGGGATGGTTTCAGGAAGTGCTTTGCTCAGAGAAACTGGAGGACTGGATGCTCTTAATAATGTGGAGTGCAGTTTTTGATCCATCTGGGGAAATGAGTGTTCCTAAACCTCTTAGTCATATTGAGAAATCTGTCCTCTGAGCAGGATGATATGTTGCAGTCTTTGTTACAACACAGCCCTTGAGGTTTTTCTTCACTTTTGTGACCTCAAATCAACTTTCGGTCTTCAATATACAGCAAGGACTACCACTGCATTCACTCCAAAAGGCAAATGCATCTGAGCTTGCAGTTCAAACCATTTATTTGACAGTTTTTTTGTTTCTTTTTGTTTCTTTTCTGACAAGCTATTGAGCCTTTTTTTGATTTATGGGTGTGCTGAGTTAATTCATTATTTGCATATATGGGGTGTTGGGGGTGTGGGGGGGGTGGATTTTGTTGCTGTTGGGTGGCCCTAGCATTTGCAACTGCAAGTCTAATTAACGGATGGGGCAGCAAGAGCTGCTTGTATGGGGATTTTTGATTGTATTTTAATGAAATAAATAAAGCAAGTCAGTAGTTAGTGTCTGTAAAAGTGCATATAATTAAATCCTCAGCTTAGTGCAACTGTTAAACCCTCAGGTTTTTGATTCCATGACCCATTCCTCTCTTGGTGATGCCCATGCAGCTTTGCTGACTTTGTTAGAGGGCATGAAGAATCAGAAGTGAAACAAGATCAAAGTGATAGAGCCTGAACTTTTGGTGCTGGGTGTGGTAGGAAATCAGAACTTGTGAATTAGTCCATTTTGAATGCAGTCCCCTGCTAGCCTCCTTGTAGAAAAAGTTCTTGCGTAGTAGCAGATGTCCAAAATATATGAAGTAAAACTTGTGTATCTAGTTCTTTCTGCTTTTCTCTGAATCGCTTCTCCATTAATTAAAAAAAAAATGTTAAGCCTGAAGTTTTGGTTTCAAAGGCCTTTCAAATGAGGCTGCTCCTCTGTAAGCACCTGCAGCACTCCTGGTCCCCCCACGCCAGCCACACTGCCCCAGGCAGCTGCTGTGGTTCCCCCGAGGACTGAGCACAGACAGGGCAGTGGAGCCTCTGCTTGTTTTCTTGTTGCTCTGCCCAACAGGAAGAGCCCTCTCTGCCAGTTTTGATTGCTTCTCTTTTCTGAGTCAATGAAATATTGGCACATGCTTCAATTTATGGGGAGGGTTTTGCAATGCTAGGGCATGGAAAAGGTGGTGTCTTGCATGCATTTTTTTTTTTTTTAATCCTTCCTCCCTTCCCTTACTGGCTGCGGGGTCACTGCGGTCTGGCTGAACGTAGGCAGCGTGTGCTCTATGTGAATTCACACTTCCTTGGCAAAGGCACCTCATACAGAAAGCTCACTCCATAAATAACACGGGCTTTGCATTTATTCCGCTCTGAAATGCTGTAAAAAATAAAAGGCTACCTATCAAAGTTGTTTGTCTAATAATGGAGGAAGGGGACGATATTGTAAACACTGTCCAAATGAATTGTAGTAACCAGAATAAATGGTGGTTGCTGTTACTATGCACTGAGACTGAATTGAGACCTTTCCAAATACATCACATGTGACTTTAATCCATTCCAGAGCCCAGGTCTCTTCCAGGCCTGGAAATTTGATGCTCTGAGGTGCTAAGCCTCCGCGATTGCTATTGAAATCAGTAGGGCAGCAGCCTGCTCAGCACCCCACACGCACGATGGGTCTGTTGCAGCAGGACCGCTCACTCGCTCGGAGTTCACGTGTATACGGATCAGGGCCTTGGTCTGCTGTCAGGTTTTATTTCTGTGCTGTGGCTTTCTGGTGCGCCTTCCTCCTCACTGCCTACTTGACTAAGGCCATGTTCCCCCTTTTTAAAAGCAATGGTTTATCTCGTGTTGGTGGACAAATATTCTTGGCACTCAACTTATTAATAGTAAGCCATGCCTGGGGTTTAGAGGAATGTGTTTACAGTGTAAAAAGGAGGCCGTCCAGGAGGAAGTTAAATTATATCCAGAAAAAAATGGTTTGATGTGAAAGTTTAATCGGGCGGGTGCTGATCGTCCTGCAAACCCCCCTCAGAAAGAAGCCTGCTAATTCCTGAGCGAAACGGGGCGGGAGGGGAAATCAAACCCAAACAGCGATGTTCTCCGCTATCAGTATTTGCCCCCTGCAGGGGGGGGGGGGGGGGACAAATCCCACTTCAAACAGCCCTTTAGACGCCACCGCTGAAGGGACAGTAAAGGAGGTCTTTTGAGGTGACGTTCAAACCTTTCGTCGCGGGCGGCCGCTTTGGAGGAGGAGGATTTCGCTGCGTTGCCGCCAGGGAGGTTGCTGTGGCCTGGCTACAGCAGTAACGTGACCCGGGATGGGTGGCAGCGCCCACGGGTCTCCCCAGCCCCGCTCGCGTTATCCCCGCGGCCCAGGAACACCACAGCTTGCGCCTTAGGCCCTGGCTGAGCTCCGTCGTTATAATACCAGCTTTCTCCGCAGAGCCCTGAAGGAACGGCAGTGGCGGCGGAGGTGACTCAAAGTTTAGTAAGTCGCAGGGAAAGTTTACTGTCTCCTGCTGCTTTCTGTCCCACAAATCTGGCCTCTCTAATAAGCTGCACCGGCCACAGACAGTAGGAATCCTTCTCAATCACTGCGAGCAACACTTCATTTCTGTCATATTTGACCCCTGGCAAGCCGCAGCCCGACAAAGAGCATTCCAGGCAGAGAGTAGCCAGACATCCAGGATTTACTCTGTGACAAATGGTGTTTTTAAGGGCCCTGAAAAAAAACTGAACCAGTTCACAGCGTGACTCTGGAAAGCCCTTTACCAGCCTCCACAGGAGATAAGGGAGGGTTTAACGTAGCCCTTGCGTGGCAGCACCCCGTCTTTACCTGTACGGCTTCATGTTTCCCACAGGAAACTGTTGCTCCCCTTCCTTTCCTAAAAGCGTGATAAGGTTATTTGTATTTTCTGCTGAGAAGTTTCCTAATGCAGTAGTGTCTTTGTGTCACCCAGAGATTTTTCACTTCCAGGTCTTTCTGAGGAGTTCACTATGAGGAACCCTGTTTTTACAGGGGAAAAAGTGAGATGCAAGAAGGTTATTATGGCCACCAAGCCAATTCTAGTCTATGCCTCAATTTTAAAAGAGATTTCTCAGTCCATCAGGAAACTGAGACATTATTAAAATCCTCTTGGACCCAGGAAAGAAGGTTTCCCTTCTTTTTTTTTCTTGGTTATTTTCTTGTGAAGCCAGTTGTACGTTTAAGATGATGTTGCACACTCCAGTATCTAGCTAATTCCCTGTTGTAAGGGTCTGCAAGGAGTGCAGCCTGAGCCTGGGAGGGGCAATCGGCTGCAGAAAAAGCTGTTGTGAGGCTGAGCAGAGGCCAAATAAATTCCCAGGAGAAAGACGTGCCACTCGTCCTTAGACACTTGCAGCTCAGTAGTTCTGAGGCAAATCCTGGTTCCTCAGTGAGATCAGTAGGATGAAGATGGAGCAGCGGTCTGACAAATGTCATGAATACATTAAAAAGCTAAAATATAGCAAGTTGGAAAAGCAAGGGCTTTTGATGCCACACAGTCTTCCTAGCCGTTCTTCCTTCTTTATTCCGTCTCCTCAGCCTGTGTTTGACGGAAAGCAGGTTTCTTTGGCCGCTGGGGTAGGGCCGTTCAGCAGTGACAGTGGGCAGAGCGGCCCTGAGCCACCAACATGCGTGGTGCCGAGCTGCGGCGCAGGGCTGGCAGTGCTGCCCCGACCGGGAGAGCTGCGTTGTTTGCCTTTCAGCCTTGCGTTGTTTCTAGAGCCAACATTGGGGTGTATTTGGGAAGGTGTGTTGCAGCCACCTGCAGCCTGAGCCCGCAGGCCTGCTGTCTTTCTGACCTGCGAGCCTCTGAGGGAGCCGGACTGAGGCTTGTGCTCCCTGTTCGGTAGATACGTGTCTGACACATCCTGCTGATGTGCTTCAGGGAGCTGTGCAGTCTTTGGCTTAGTGTCGTGACTCCTGCAAGCAAGCTGGGGAGTGAATGGGTGGCAGAAGACTCAAGGGAGGGCTGCGGACCCACCACCAAGGCACCTCACTTTTAGGTCCAGAAGAAAAGAGTTTACTTCAACCAGTCTGGCGTAGTCCCCCTGCATGGTGCCTGCACACTCATGGTTTTGATGATGCCACTCATGCTTTTGAAGAATGAGTTTCACTGTAGGTCCTAGGCTTCTGTCTTCTGGCCAGCTCACGTGTTCCTCAGCAAACCCCTTGTTGTTACATTGAACTTCCCAGCCATGTAGCCAGCCTCCAGAGGTACAGAAAACAGGTTGGGTGCGCTCCAGATTAGAACAGACTGACCAAGAGTTGCCTACTGTTTAGCTGCGTAAGGGCATTTGCCAGAGAGCGGGATTAGGTAATTGAATATCTATGAGGTAAAAAGTTGTATTCTTCAGTCATGAATGCAGTGCTAAGTGTATTTTAAAAGGCAGCACAAAATGATTACCATTATATTTGTGCACTTGCAATAAAGAGGTACCTAGAAGGGAGAGGCAAAAAAAAAAAAAAGAACAGCAAGAATTGCTGCACATCTGTGTGTATTTTGGGGCCTGAAAGTGAGCATTCTCTAGAGTCTTTGATCCACAACTTGGCATTTTACTGGAGAAGGCTGAGCTAGACTGATCAAAAAAGAGCAGTGTGAAGAGGGACCAATTACTGCTTGCATCATGCCATATGAGATTGTCTCCTAGACCTTGATATGCTCTTGGTATACTGAAAATAGTCTGGGAAGGGCCAGCTTTCTTGCTGGGACTGTAAGCATTGAATTGAAATTATTTTGCAGCTGTCAAAATCTCCCTTAAAAGTACATATACGTTTTGAATTATCTTCTCTGTTATGCCCTCTGTTGAAGAATACAGAGCAAGTGAACCTAGGACAGAGGAGCGTTCGGCATAACGCGCAACTGTCCTCTGCACGATCCCTATTGCAAAGCCTGGGAGATACCTGCTCTTGTGGAGCTCAGGCAGCTAAATTCCACTCCCAAGAAAGGCAGATTTTCCTTAATTCTTTTTGCTTTTTTTTTCTTCTTTAATGCCCTTAATTAATCCTTTCCCTTTGCCAAAGGGCCTAGATTACTAAGTTTCTTCTGAACCTGAAAGTACAGGAGGCTTCTAACATCCTGAGGCAATGTAATTAGTCAGATATATGGCGAGATGGAGTCCAACTAAACTGTCAGCCACTAGTGGAAATCTACAGTGGAGCCATGCTGATCTTACAGCATATCAGGCAGAACTCCCTATATGGGCCATTAAAAGCAGTAGGATCCTGCTGAGGAGGAGAGATGGGTCTTGTGCTTAATGTGTTGAACTGGGATTCGGGAGATAGAAGCTGAACTCCTGCTTCCCTGCCACAGCCTTGCTTCCCCCTCTTAGGGCTGCCACTTGCTCTCAGTGCCTTAATTGCCGAGTTTCTGCATGCCTGTGTTGCTTGTGGAGCTGATTTCTTTAAGAGAGAGGATGCCTGACACAACCAAGCCCTGCTCCTGACAGTTGCCTTCAATATATGAAGTACTGCAATTAGAGTGGATGATTGGATGTTTATCCTTGACTTTGCTGCCTGGGATAATCCGTAGCATCATAGTATTTTGTACTTCTTGACTTGCTGCTATGTTAATGGTTATTCCTTTTTGTTTCTTTTATTCCCATTTGTGTCTTTCTTTGCATCACTCAGTTTGTGCGAAAATCTGCATCTTGAAATTTCCAGTAGTGTCTGATCCAGTCTGAGTTCATATAAAGCTGGGTAGAGGAACAACAGGATAGGCTAGTGTTAAAAGGAAGGGAAGCAGGGGTGACTCAAAGTTTAGAGAGCCTTAGAGAAAGTTTACTGTCTCCCGTTGCTCTCCCTTCCACAGAATTGGCCCATCTAAAGCCAACCCTGGCCAGCAGCAGTGGGAATCCTTTTCAATCACCATTAGCAACACTTTTATTTCCATCATACTTGACCACAGCGGGCTGCATCCCAGTGAAGAGCATTCCTTTCAGAAAGCCAGCAGACATTCAAGTGCAGCGGATTTACTGTGTGAAAACGGCATTTTTTAGGGGCTTCTGCAAATGTTTAAGTGAATGCTCTTTTTTTTGTGTGTGTGTTCTTTCTCACAGCTTGATTCTCTGCTTAGAAAACCCGGCTTGCTAAACAATTTTAGCGTTTCCTACAGAAATTTAAAAATTAGACTGATGTTTGAAATACAAGTGTCCTATTGCTTCTATGAAATTACATGTTTCTTAAGGCCTGTATGTTGGCAAAACTTATGCTTGTAGCCGTTTTGTTGAGGGTGAGTGAATCAGGGTTACTGATGCATATTTTTCAGTTGACAAAAGCATTCTACACAGTCTTTTAGTTTTTATGAAACTCTGCAGTAACATTTGCAAGGTTTTTTTGCTCTAACTAGCTCGACTGCCTTCTGCAGGACAGCCCTATTCAAGTTGAAAAGAGCAAAAAAGAAAGATTTTCCCAGTTTGACCCTATTCTTAAAACTGTCCATATCTCCTTAATCAGGAGACTGATTTCAGGTCGGAGGGAGGGAGCCAATGAAATGACTTACTTCAGCTGAAAGCTTTTATTTGTTGAAGAGAACAAATAGAAATAAAGTCAGGCTCCATTACAAATCACAGTTAAAACACAATCACAAGGAGCTGGTTAAATCCTAGGCACAAGGCGGTCAAGAGCTAGGACTTCTCTTTGCCCCCAGACCAGATGAGCGTGGCTCTGGTTTGGGGGGTTTTTTCCCTATACAAAAATGTCTGGGCTCACGCCAGTGCTGACTGGAATCAAAGGGAATCTCTCCTTTTTGTGCAGTGAATTATGTGACAGGCAATTATGTGCAAATAACTGTAAAAATATGGGTTTTGTCAAGTTCCTGTAAAGTCCCCGTTTATATTCACAGGCTTTTACTGTCTTCTTCCCCTAGGCTGGAGGTTTCAGGAGCAGCTCGTGAACTTTGCACTCCATGGTTTTTTTGGTCTCGGTTTTGGGGTGCTGCTGAGCAGAGGGCCCAGTGCTGCCACACATCACCTCCACGTGCCTCCACCTGCACAATCTCCCTTTGTGTCCCAGGTTAATCCCACCTCAATAAATTAATAGTCCAGTCACCAACGACAATCTCTTCCAGTTCCTGGAGAGAAGTAAGCACATTCAGGTGCTGTTTCAGCCCACCTATGGGATGAATCATCTCCCGGAGAGCTTACAGCCCTCTGTTGATGGTGGAGCCTGGGTGAGTCAGCCCCTAGCTGGGATGCCTTGGGTAAGAGCCAGCAGTTAGACGGGGTGAGTCGAAGCCTGCTGTGCCCCTGCTTGAAGCTATCCGCCTCCAAGCTGAACGTGCAAAACAGCCTGGGCACGTCTGGCTTGGGCCAGGGTGGAAGCGTCATGTAGAATGTAGCCCCAAAAGCACACGCAGGGAGCAGGACGCCACGCCGCTGCTGCCCTCCTGGACTTTGCTGTGCTTTTGGGAGTCAGGCACGCAACTGGGATATTGGGCCTCTCATTGATCCCAGTCCCAGCAAAGACAGGCTCAACACTGCGTACTGTGTGATCGCTGGCACGGCAGGGGCATTTAGACAAAGGGGACTGAGTGGTGTGTTCATGAAAGACCTAATGGAAATCAAAGATAAAATGTTGCCTCCAGGAAATTATGCTCCCCTACACATGCAATCTGTCCTTTCTTATACCAAGAATATAGGGAATATTTAATGAACTGGATCTTAAGTGAGCATAGTGTGTTTCCCACTACAACTGTGTGGTCTCCGTTAAATGCAATACTGTATTTTTGATGGGCAAACAAATTGGTTTCTTTTGTTTGTTTTGTTTTGTTTTGCTGACATTAGCCAGGAGCTTAGATTTTCAATTTCCTACAGTAAATTGTGCTTGTCCAGTTTTGAAGAGTACAAAATAAAGGTATATAAATGTCTGTGTTGAGAGTGGCAATGTAGAAGATGGAGTTCAATAGTGCAGGTGGTGTTGGTTTTAATCCAGACTGAGGTGAATATTTACCTGACTGTCAGATATTTTGTTTTCAGAAATCACTGCCCTCCTCACAGTTCTCGTGTCCTTAATTATACTAATATACAGTGAAAAGGTATTGGGATTTTAATACTGCGTTTAACTGACTGAGTCATTCAAGTGCTCTACAGACCATAAGTGAGGACTTCACTACAGAAGTCTGACTGATTCGGACTTGAGGTGAGGTGTGCTCAATAAGCGTGGGTTTGTCGTGGTTTTGCCAAATAAAATTGTTCTTGTTTTGACGGTGTATTCCAGTGCAATAGCCCTGTTATTAGGATACAGGCGGGAAAGTGTTACTGAGAGTGCGTCTACTACTTTGGCAACAAAATCAGTAGCCGCTGGGCGCTGAGATGATTTGAAAGTGCAGCCAATGCAGTGTTCACAGTGATCAAACTGGAGATATTGCCGCTGTGTCAGCTGCCAAAGGTACGTAGTTAGAGCCTTCATTCAAGGGGAATGAAGAAAATTCATAGTCCCATGACATTAAATAAAGAGAACAGCCAAAGTCCTTATTATATATTTCCTTTTTTCCATTTCTCTTGTATAGAATTTTCTCCTCCTTTACATCTCTCTGGGTCAGAAGGATTCTTGTTTAAAAGGTTTTGTAGGTGTTAGTAACAAAAGCAGCTAAACTTCAAATCTGTTCCACCCAATCAACTCTTCCTGCCATAGATAGCTTTTCTTTTCTTTGAAACCCTCCAAAACCACTCTGAGCTAAATGTTTCATTTTTAAAAAATGAATCATCAATCATAACCCTCCTGGTAAGGAGAAAAGGATACTTCTGAACAATAACTACAAGATTTCTTTGTGGTGTCTGTTACTCTTCCTGTAGCAAATGCTCTTTTTCTGTACTTACCTTTCCTTCTCACCATATTTTGCTTTGTCCTCACCCTCCCTCGAAACATGCTGCCCCCTCTCTCTTCCCACTTACATCACATTCCCTGACTTTTATCCTTTCCATCTTGTTCCCGCGAGTCTAGTCTGGTACCACAGGAATTAATGGACATTTTGGCAATTTCTCCGTCTGTAACAAAGCCGGATGCTGTCTAAGTGCTGCTGCACTTGGACCACTAACAAACGTATCAGGTTCCCCCTGAAACACCATCGTGCTGGTGCGCTACAACAAAACCAGCGCTGCTTTTGTCAGGCTAGCCAGGATGTGCATCATTACTAAAGAAGCAGCCAGGCTGGATGGAAAATTAAATCAAACTCTAAGATCCCAAGATGAATTGGAGATTGGCTCCCTCCCAGTGCTGTTGCTCAGGCTGAGATCTTTAGCAGACATATGCGGCAGGAGGGATGAGGAAAGAAGGGAGAAGATGGAGGAGGAAAAGTGGAAGTTTTAAATGCCCCAAGGCAAAAACCTAGCCGTCCATCTCTGTAGCGGTTTCTGGCTCCCTGGTAACCTCTTACTCCCCGCTAGCGAATGAATACTTACTGTTCCCAATTTCTAGGGTTTGGGGTTTTTTTTTTAATTATTATTCTCTGCATAAAAGTATAAAAATTATCACTCTGTACTAATAGGGAAGTCTGACTTTTGAAACAGTCAATGGTTAAAAAGTTGTTAGGGAAACTTTACAAAAATATATAAAGAATGTGTCACTTGCCTTCTCTTCACACCAGAAAGCTGTGTTACAAAAATCTCTCCTTGAATTGGTGGCGCAAGCTTGCCTTTTAGTTAAAACAAGATTGTCCAAATGAGCCAGACAAGATAAAGCAACTTGAATCTTGAAAAAAAAAGAAACAGAGGTCAAGAGAGGAAGGATCACAAATCACAGATTGGAGAAACGTCTGTATTTTGTCCTGGATTCATCCCCTGTAAGCACTTAAACGATGCATTAGAAGGCCAATAACCTTAAGCTTTCGCTTGTCTGTGGAAACCAAGAGGGGTCTCCAAATAGCAGTTCTGCTCAGCTAAAACCCGAGGCAGCCTTTCTCTCTTCATGGATGGTAAAGGAAGCAAATGGCAACTTACTTTCTATTTTTGGCACTTCAAATGCCTTGATTTGAATAGGATAAAATTGGTCCTTTATATGTTCAGAGATAGTGCATGTGAATGTGCAGGGATGCCAGGGAGGAAAAGGGGCATTAGATCCGATGGTACAGAGGAAGGGCCAGCGCATGAACGAGCCCCTTTTGCAGGGCAAAGCAAAGCGAAAAGTAGATGCTAGGCAAGAATAAATGAGACTGAGTGCTGAGGGCCTGGCAGAGCACTTTGGGGGGTAAAGGGGAGGAAATGTGGGACAAGCGTTCCTATGCTTGTGACAGTGTTTGGTGCACAGTGACGGCAGGACAGGCACAAGGAAATGTTGGAGGCTGAGAGGTAGGATTGCATAGGAGGAGGCAGCAGGGCTGGGGAATGCGGCAGACAGGCTGCGTCCAGACTCTGTTTCTGATAAATTCAAGCTACCGGGGATTTTATGCTTAAAGGATCTCATTGACTGCCGTTAATAATTTGCAGCGAAACTAAACAAGCATCACAATAACCTTTTTCATGTAAAAACAAACATAAACATTTTTATACTTTCTCTCGCATAAATGCATAGTACTAGGGCAGGGTCATAGCAAACCCTGAAAAGTGAGGGAACTTGTTTGCTAAGGGACCGTTGCTCTTCCATTTGTTTATTGTTTCATCTGATACCGTAAGCACTTCCCATGTCACTGAGGATTGTCTGTAAATCATGTGTACCAACCTTGTACCAAATTAGGAAGACCATCTGTTGAAGAAAGGCTGTGTAAGGAGGTTTCCCGGAGCTGCTTGTTAATGAAACTGCCCCTGTTCTGCTGTTCAAAGCCCTGCTTTGCCTGCGGAGAAGGGGGCAGGATGGGTTTTCTGGTGAGCAACATACAGCTCCAGCGAATCTGTAACTTCCAAATGTCTGTTGATTGAATTTGTGTATTAATGGTTGTGAGGATCTTCCTTCTTAAGTTATAAATCACATTTTATGGTATTAATTCATGGGAAATGATTAAAGCATCCTAAATAGGTGAAGATTTACAAGTTTAATATTAGCTGTTTGACTGGCATCTCCCCTTGATGTTGTAGTGCCAGAAGACTGATTGGAGTGAGTTCATTTTTTATGGAGTTATTCTTCATTAATGACCTGTTTCTGACTCCATCAAACATGGGCAAGGGACACTGAGACAGTTATTTGTTCTGAATATGGGGGACCGTAGGTTAAATGCTTTCCTTTATTTCAGATTAGTTACAGTACTGTGGTGTCTATCTTAAGCAGCAACTCACTGCTGAGAAGTGGGTGAAACAGGAAAGCAGTTGGGTTACATTCTTCATAATAACAATTTTTGAAAATTCAAGAGGAGACGCAAGGGAAGAGAGAGCTGGTAGATCAGTTCAGAAAACATGTTCCTGAGTAGGGCTCAGCACAGAGAAAACGAAATGCTGTGGGAAGCAGTCTGTGAGTTAGCATTTGTGTATTGGAGAGGGTGGGGGCAAAGCAAAGAGGATCAGAGACATAGTAATCGGATCTGGGAGGAGCCTAGATGGCCAGGAGAACACGGTTGACTTCTGCTGGTATGAAATAGGAAGAGCTTTGTTGAATGACAGGCTGAATGTTAGTCTCTCGATGCCTAGAGGTACATAACATATATATCCCTAAGTTGCTAAACATATTTCCACAGCAAGGAAGGCTGTGTTGGCATCTCAGCTCAATCTCCCGTTAAGAAGAAACATAACTTTAATGCAGTTGTATCTCAATGTTTAATCAAACATTTCAGGCTAATGATAAACAGAAGCTTGAGGGTACTTCTTCTTACTTTGATATAACCATTTTTCTTCTCTGAAAGGCACCACACCCTTTGACCATATCAGAATGAAACGCTCTTTTGATGTCATCTAAATCATAGGCTCCACAGTGCTAATTCAGTAAACGATAAGATCTTGATACCACTCACTTCTCACATTGCCCAAACCTCGTTCATTATGCCACTTAGGTATGAGGTAGGATCATTTGTTGCCTGTCATGATGGAAAATGGATTAAATCAGTAGGTTCCAAAATGTGATCTGTAGATCACAGAAGCTCTGCAAAGATTTAGCTGATGCCGTAAGTTTTGCATGCTTTGATTCAGCTGTTAAATCACGTTCCAAGAGGTTCAACATTCAGAAACACATCATCAGCTGGTTATCAACTGGCAAAATTCAACACGGGTTAGTGCAGTCCAGCGGCCTCACTCCACCTGAAGAACTGTCCTTTTTCCTAGACTTTATTCAAACTACCTTCCATGGAAGCTGTCAGCAGTGTCGTTGCCACTGGAACAAATGGGAGGGAAACATTATGATCTTTATTTAAGAGATATATACGGTATGAAAAGCTGTAGAAGACATTGCTGGCTTTTTTTTCTAAGAGGTTGTTGTGAAAGTGATTTTTTACCACCAAAAAATAGAAGAAGTATAGTACTGGATTTACATTTTAAAAGGTGGTCCATGCAGAGTGCCTGGAGGATCTTGTGAGGAGAAGTCACATCAAATAAGAAATCCGATACTTAAATGTTACTGTCATAATTAGAGGGTTTTAGCACTTTGACTCTATCCCAGTACTCTGACTCCATTTCAGAAAAATAAAGAACAAGTTTCCAAATAATTTTTATTTTTCTTTGAAGGCTTTTCACATCCACTAAATTAAAAGAACTTTCATGTTCTGGTTAGAGAATTAGCTCAAAGAACACTTCAGTGCTATTTGCTCTTATTTTTGAATTTTGCGTTCCAGAAAGGTATATGGTCCTTGCTAATGATCATAAGCATCATCAGCCTCTCTATTGCCCATGCATAATGAAAGCTAGCATCTCAGCAACACTGGGAAGAAGCTTTATTTACATAGCACAAAGGAAAACAATTTTTAAAAGGCCAACATTAATCATGGACTTTACAGCAAATCACAATAAATGCTTTTATTCCAGCCAA
Source organism: Struthio camelus (assembly GCF_040807025.1). Taxonomy (NCBI): domain Eukaryota; kingdom Metazoa; phylum Chordata; class Aves; order Struthioniformes; family Struthionidae; genus Struthio; species Struthio camelus. Next base: position 142,114,191 of record NC_090944.1, on the reverse strand, counting down.
AGAACAGGCAGCTGATTCTGAGAATAATACTCCGCTCAATGCCAAGCAGGCACAGAAGAGCTTCTCCAGCAGCGTGCCATGAAACCTCCTTCTCCTGTGTACAAAGACCTGGTTGTGACTGTACAGCACTGACTGTGTTTTATATACTTTGATGTCGATGAGAATCTTTCCACGATATCTACTCACATCTTCCGGGTTCCTGTCAATCAACCTTATGCCTGCTTAGGAGTCAGTTTAACCTGATGCACATGTGAGGCTGAGCAGATAGTCAGGCGTTTACTGAGACACTGCTGTTGCCTATGCTGTAGCACCACAGAGTCAGCAGTCCTTTTGGGAAAAGGGCCAGAAGGAAATCCCCACCTTGTAATGAGGATACACTGATGTTTGGGTAGTTTTAGGGATGTGGGGTGTTAGAAGGTAACAGGTAACAGGTTTTCTGTTAGAAGGTAAATGGATTTGGTTTTGACATCTCTTTTGTTAACTCACTGAATTCAGTAGAAGGGTTCCTGATAGTTTGAACGGGGCTTGGATCATTTGCGTCATTTGTACAGGTATTTTGTGTGTGGCCTCAAAGCAGCTGGACACTGCAAAATCGAACCTCTTCTCCCTAGGACAACTTACTGCTAAACAGATAAGGTATCTCAAACTATGATTGATGATACTTATTCCCTGCTTTCTTGGCGGATTCACAGAGCTCCCATGTGAGGTGTCTAAAAGTGAGTGGAGTTCTGGGAGGGGGGATATGTGTAGATGTGAACTAAGGCCCACAAATCCATGGGCACTTGCTCTGAACGCTCTAGATTTTTCAGGAAACTTAATGCCATATATCATTTTTCCCATATTTTGTTCATGGTGCTCTTTAATACAGCCTAGATTCTTGTTGTTTTCACTTCTTTGAGAAATATATTTCTCTTATGGTCTGGATATAGTTTGCAAGGTATTTGCGTGGCTCTCTCTTCCTTTGGCTCCAGATTCCCAGGCATTTTCCCTGAGACAAATCTGTGATACTTTTGAGGTGCTTTTCTTACATCCTTTTTCTTACCAATGGATTCCAGTTTTTAATTTTTAAAAGAAGTTATGTTACATCTACATACCTTGGAGCCCTGCATTTCCTTCTCAAGCTGCTTCCTTCACAGTTCTGAAGAGGACTCCGCTCCCATGTTGCTAATAGTAGTAATGTAAATGCTTAAGTACAACAATTCTAACAACAGCTCCCGGGACATCTTCCTGGTGGTTCCCTTCTGATGTGGTCTGTGGGTATTTACATTAAGATCTGTAACTCCTTGGAAAATGGGATCAATATCGCAGCACTCCAGTTGCATTTGGCTTTCTTTTTCCCTTTCCTAGCCTGTTGTTTTTCATATTCCTAGGGAAATCTCATCCAGCCTAGCACTGATCTTTTCGGCACTGTCCTTTAGTAGCTGCTGCCCATCCAATCAAAGCAGGGCAGAAGCTGCCAGGCTGTAGTGCTTCTTTACTTTATTCCTAGGAGAATGTCCTTGCCTCTTCTTTCTTGGATGTTTTCGCTATACACATTTGTGACTCATTCTCTCTCTCTTCCCCAAGCTTGCGTGTGCTTACAATTAGTGGAGCTTTTGAACAGATTTTGGCCACTGGTATATAGCTCAATAATCACCACTTTTCCACTCTTTTGCAGTCATTCTTTTGTGATGGGCAAATGTATTTCCCAACACAATAATGTCCCTTCGCAGGTTTGATCTCATTCTCCTAATATGAATGTTTATAGACAATGGACTCAATATGCCAGTGAAAACAGATTTTGCTTTGCTTATCTACAGCCAAAGTTCTTGGCCCCTGGTGCACAACCAAACCATGTGTAAAAAGGTATTCAGCTCTGAATGAGATCACTAACATCTGTTGCTGCACATAACATTTAATCTTCAAGCACCATCAACAACAACAAAAACCAGACAGTTCAGAATGCAAAAGTGGAGAAATTTGGGCACTGGGAGAGAAAACTTCAATTCCTCTTAATTGCCTATTCTTTGGGTAGTTCTGGTCTCACTCAAAGAAGGTGCCAAAAGTTGGTAAATGAGAGAGAGACTGAAGCAGTCAAGAATGTTTGTTGATATTCGTGTCCCTGAGCATGGTGACCATACTGTAGCTATGCTATGCTAGTCACCTGCAACTAGCTAAGATGATCTTTTGTGTGAGCAGTTAGATCAAACGCTTCAGAAATCTCTCCTGACCTGGATCATTCTCCACTTTCCAAACCCTCTTTGTCCATGAGTTTCTGATCTCGAGAGAGAAAACCGTCTGTGAGCTCTTGAACAACAGCTTGCCATTTACTAATTCCGCAAGTATGCCAGTGACTGCTTTCTAGCTACTACAGTTGCTTGCAGCGGGATGGGGAGCATGTTTCTTCTAGAAGACAGGAAGGTTCCTGTGTCTAAGGATTGGAGCAAACAGATGTGATGTTTTAAGATGTTATTTGCATGGACCTTTCCCTGCAGGAGAGTTGGCAGAAGTGACTCAGTCTACACCTTAGCCACTCCAGTCCTTAGTCTTGTAGTCAAATGCAGACTGTTTGCACAAACTGTCAGAAGTTTGGGGTAATGTGCATGCTCGGAACAAGGAGCAGGCACATGCTTGGTTTTGCCACCTGTAGTAAGTGGCAGTATCCTCTAGAAGAAGGTTAAGATGTACTGGTAATGTCTTCAGTGTGTGCACTGAGATTTCCCAAAGCACTCCAAGGTTTCCTATGTCTGTCCACTATGTTGCATATTGGCAGGAATCAGGTTCTCAGATTACCTGTGTAACTGCCTTTTATTTTCAGGGGCTGGAAGGAGAACAACAATTTTTCCAGTAATTCCGCCTGAGAGCTAAATTGCAAGAGAACAGAAGGTCTCATGTAGTCAAAAAAGATTCATGTAGTTGGCTTGGTGAAAAGGATGACCAAGGTTGTCTTTGTTTAAAGAGCTGTTCAGTTCCTGTGCCTTGCTTTGGTTGCATCGTCACAAAGTTCAGATGCCTTAGGCCTTTGAGATGTAGTTACTGGCATATGTAATTGTATTTCCCTTTTAATCCTTACTTTTAGCCGTTGTCTGCAGCACTGTTTGACTTCATGCTTGTGCTCTAACCTATGTAGTCATAAACAAATCTTAATTTTAGGACGTCCTGTTGGATTGAGCAATGTCCCAGATCTTTGTGCTGTGGCTAATGAGTTTCATGCCTCCTTCCAACGTCTGCTGATATGCAGAGACTGCCCTTGATGTTTGTGGTAAAATTAGCTTGTAATCGTCATAATCATTCAAGTTCCCCTTGATAATCCACAAATGCAGCTTTGAATCTCCTCTTCTTCTTGGTGTTCCTGAGATATGAAATACGATTACGGTTTTCCAACTAGCCTAAAGAACAGGAAGTCTGAGCCATCCCTACTAAGTGCTTTTTGCTTTTTGCATTTGCCATTGAGATAGATACATTTTGACAAATACCTATTTCTGCTCCCCTCTCTGTCACTCAGATCTATGGTATTTCCTGGATCGTGAGCTGAAGGAGGTATCTATGCTTTACAGAGTCTTTCAAAATGCTTGGACCTTACCATGGAGCTTTATCAGAAAGCTTGTAAAGAACTCAGCTTCTAGATATATGTATTTTTTCTCTTTTTAGATGGCAGATGGTCTTGGTGCATTCACAGGCACTGCCCACAGTGCCTGGGGTCTGATAGTGCCTGATAACCTCAGCAATCTGAATCAGACCCATGTGTAGTCATAAACCTCACATATTCTCTTTACTGCTTTTCTTAATCATAAGAATTTGCTCATCATTCGCTGACTGCTCTCACAGACATGTATTTGTGATGCTTCTCTGATATGTGACTTGAAGCCATGCTGTGTTTTAAATATGGAAAAATACTGTGGCAACGATAATGACAATAACGTAAGATACTGATGAAATGAAGTAAATTGAAGTTTAATGCTAGCAATGGAAGTTAGTTATGACATTTTGGTTAAATTGTTCTGTCTTCTAGAGCTATAGTTCTGCGTCCTTGAGGAAGGAAAGGTTTATTGAATTTTGTTGTATAATATTGTTGTAAATGTATCTGCTGGTCTGGTGCTATTACGTTCCCCATCTCCTTGTCTGCTCTGAGTTTTCATTGACTCACAGATTTCACTGAAAGTTCATAGTCTTACACAGCCCGAGAGTTGGTTCCATTGAAATGAAATCTAGTCTCCTGTCCTCTTTGTCACGATTGCAAACCTGCACCAAGATTTCCTGCCTGATTTGCATACCATTTCTGGTGTTATGCCCTAACGTTCCTGGCGGTGAAACAGATGTTTGGCATATGATCCTGAACATATAAGTCGGCCCAGTCTTTCCAAGCGGTTTGTGTGCCGAAGACTTCAGTTATGACTCTGAATGGGCCTAGGCCATCATACTGTGAGACGACGTTATTTAACAGAAATTCGGAAGTGTTTGGCACGTTCAGTCTACCAGTATGAGGCAGAGAGGAATGAAACGCAGTCCTGGAAAGAGGATTCTCATGCAGATGACTCACTGCAATCAAACACTTTGAGCAAACAGGACCTCCAAATGTTATGTCTACAACTAATTAATTGTATGTGTTTTAGAGCCTGTAGAAGTATGGAAACTGTGAAGTTTAGGGAAAATTAAGTTAGGCTTTCAAAAAAACACCAGGCTGCCCAGTATTCTTTTTTGGGAGGAAAAAAAAAATTCTTTGCCAAGTAAACTGAAAAATGTTAAAATGCAAATGCTGGTTTATTTCAAAAAGGGAATTCAATTGTTGAATGTGAACTTTGCTTTCAAAAACTGAGATGCCAAAAATGTCCAGGTTTCAAACTGGAAAGTAGCATGTGTACGATCTTTATTTAATCAAAGGCCTTGACATTTTTACATTAGTATTTCCTCGAAAAATTGCATTTTTCCCCACACTGAAATATACCTAATTTGCACACATACAGAACACTTCCCCGCAAATAGACACACTTACAGTAAAGCTGCCGGTTTTAGTGCTATTCATGACTATATATAGGAATGTACTATATATAAACTCTGCATAATGAGTGTATATTGATTTTTTTTGTCATATACATTACCTGTCCCCCAAAATTGCGCATGCCGTTTGAGCATACTTGCATAAAAATTGATATCGCTAGAGATTTAGCAGTACTTGTTCTTTATCGGGAGGGCAGGATAAGGTTCAGTAATCAAACAAATTCCTGACTGAAAATAGAGTGGTGTTAAATCCAGCGGATGTATGGTAAACAAATGAAATCAGGGGGTGCCTTGCACCGATAGAACAGGACATGCGTTCTTTGCACATTTATTTGGCTCTTTGTTAGTGGCACCACAAGGCAAAATAAGCTAGAAAGGAGATGAACGTATTCTGCCTTTATGGTGGGTGCGTGTCTGAAGGGGCAAATCGTCTGTTGGACAACAAAAATAGCGCTTTTCCATGTAGGTGTTAGGAAATAAACCCCATATTTTTTCTCTGCAAAAGCTACGGTTCTTCACACAGAGCAGAGAAAATAGGTTGAGCAGGCAGAAGATTAGTGGCCTGAGGCACATCAGCATAACGTATCGCAGTCAATTTAAACGTCACATCTTGGAGATTGTTTTTAAAGGCTGGCATCAGATGCCGGCAGTGCACTGGCATGCTTTTTTTCTCATTGGGATGACAGTACCTGCTGTCTTACCTCCCGGGGAGCCCCGTCAAGCACCTCCTGGCTCCCTCCGGAAGGAGCAGTGGACTGGAGCCAAGGCAGGGGAGCCCAGAGGAATGGCTGCGGCCAAAACTGGAGAAATCAAATCTAGGTCTGAACAGAGCCCTTAAATGGGCCAAATTTGGATCGTCACCAATTGCTCCTATTTAATGAGACCCTGTGGAAACCAGGACCTGATGTTATAAATGTCCAAGAAGGGGAGCAGAACGGCTGGATCGGTGATTAACCAACTAGAGTAGTCAGTTGTGCGTGTGACACTTTGGGGGATAGCAGTGATTCAGTTTGTAAGAAGGACGAGGTGTCATTTCATTTTTTTAGGGATGTAAGTTTGTAACTAATTTTTGTCTCTCCTTGCCAGTGTAACGGTTTGAATGTTAATTTAATTTTGCAGAATATCATTTATGTAAATGTAATTAGAAGGGAAACATGATCGGGAGATGCACAGCACCAAAGAAAATTTATTACTCCGAGGGGTATTGCTCTAATCATTCAACTGCAATATTGAGTTTCCCCAGATTTAATCTAAAAGCAATAAATTACCAAAGGCTAATGTCCTGCCCAACAAAAAGCTGTCATGAACCCAAGTTTCTGTGGGGAAAAATTTCAACTTCATTTCAGCAACAGGCTCTCCTCGTTTTCACATTCCTTTTATGATTCCAGTCAAGTCAAAGTAAAATGAATACAAATGTGAGAGCTCTGACACTTTCCCTGAATATGTATGTGGGGATGTTGGTGATTGCAGTAATGAGCAATCCCAAATGCTGGGATGCCGTTAGCTCTGGCAGAATGGGCAATGCGGTCCCAAAAAGATATGGCTATGCGTTCTTCTCCCCACCTTCGCGTGACCCCGTGATTTAAGGCAAGGCAGACTTGAGTCTGATTAATTCCAGCGTCCGTGGGCCGGGCCGTTGCTAACGTGCCGTAGTTTTTGTTTCTCGCCACGACAAAATGAATTAGAAGAAACGCCCTGTCCTGTTACCTGACTCAGTGGACCGTCAGTGCTGTGCATGTAACCTGTCTACTCAAGGGAGACCACTCTCTGGGCGTGGGAGTTTCCCTGTTGCGGGTGCTGGCCTGCATTTACTGCATGGACACTTTTGGAAAGTGGAATGAAAAACAAATGGAGAATCAAATAACAGTGTTACTTCTTTTGAAAGCCCGGAAGTGTGTTTCCTTAGGTTTTCTGCTGTGCAAGGAGCATCTCTGCACTTGATAAAACCTACAATTAAAATTTGTCAGCAAAGAAACAACAGCTAGGCAAAATAAGAGTTGTGAAATGCCTGCCTAATGTGTATGCTAAAACGTTGCTAAGTGTTGGGGTTTTGTGGTGCAATTTAGAATGAAGGCTGATGCCAACATTACACTTCTCTAAGAAGGGGAGTAATTAGTACAGGAAATAGGTTTCTTATGTTTTATTTAGCCAAATCCTTCTCTGGTTTAACTCCGCTGTAGCCTGGAATACATTTGTTCTTATTTCCCAATGTCCCTCTGCACTTTGCTTTAAAACGTGACCTTTGATTCACTGTGATTGTCTTTTATTTTAGGTAAGGGCTGTAGTTCCTTTGTTGAGTTGTTAGTATCGATTATGTTGTAAGCCTGGATTCCTTGGCTCCCAAAACGAAACCTGGCAGATTTGCAACAAGTTTTACCAAAGTGCACATTGGCAGGTTTACAGCTTCCCGCAGCTGTGCATGGGGCAAAGGGAGAAGTGCAGGACTGCCGCATCAAAGGCACAGGGAAACAGAGCTGAGGAAGTCCCCGGGAAAACAACAAGGAGCAGGGAAAACTGCTGCAACGGTGCCCAGTGGGGAGGAGGGGCTCACCAGCTGAATCACGTCTGTCCTTGTGGAGGAAGAGAGAGTCTTAGGAGCGAGGCTGGAAAGAGTAGCTAGCGGTCACGAGGATGAGAGGAAGCGACTGGCCTCGCTGGGAGTTGGAAACAAACTGGCGAGGCTCAGGACAGGCTGCCAACCAGCAAATGGTGGGGAAAAGGGAATGCAATTAGGATAAAAATTATTGAACTCAAATTCAGAGCCTTCCTGCTCCTGCCAGGGGCGCCCTGGGGGTGAGGTCCGAGAGCTGCTCAGGAGCGACGCCAGCCGAGAGCAGGGGAGGTGCATGCGGGGGTCCCGCGCCGGGGTGGCACTCCTACTGGGGGAGGCAGCCGCCTCCTCCTCCTCCTCCTGTGTCGTTTCAGCCAGCGCAAAGATAAACTACAGTTATTCCTCTGTGCCTCCACTGTCCTCAAAAGAAGGGAGGAAAATAGATAATTAAATAGGTTCATAACAGCAGAAATACTGGATCAGCTTCTGATCTATGGGACACTGGTGTAAAGCTGTTACGGTTGTAATATGGCATTTAGAGGGACCCGTGGGTGTTTAGAGAGGCACCAACGTGTGCAGCAGAACAGAGGACAGACTGCCGTGGGTGCATTTAATTAACAGCGAACATGTACAGTACTAGTCACCTCATCCTCAATCAAACGTAAGTGCAGCCCAGATCAGGATGACCTGAACAATAATCTGCAGGCCTCTACTATGTGATTGCATGGAGAATATCTCTCAGCAGAGGCTAGTTTCAGGGCTTTGTGTGGGTGAATCAGTAGAGAATGACAAAACTGCAGAGCAACACTGGAAAAAGACTTATCTTAGTGATCTACGGTACGTAGGTATCAAGAGATGTAGTGCTAAGAGACCTGAGGTACCTTTTTTCATTTCACAAGATGTAATTGCTGCAGCTGCAACAGTCAAAAAATATATTTTGTCTGCATAATGCATGAAGGGGAATCCTGCATCATGGAAAATGTATTCAGACCCAACTGAAGATTACTGTTCTAAGATTCCCGAAGATACACGCATGAAGATTTTATTAGCCAAAGAAATTTTCCAAGATGATTATTATTTATTGCAGTTCCTGTGTTATTCATTCCAATGAGATTTATAATTATAAACTGGTAATTAAAAAGACTCTGCTATGTAATTCCATAGGAATTCCACTGTGATCTGACATTAATTAACAACCAATTATAAATTATGATATAGCTTCAAAAAGACATCACTGTCTGAATCCCTGCTTTCAGGAACTGTTAGAAGGAATTTCGCTTTTGTGAGCTGGAACCTTGTTGCAGATTGAGCAGTACTGCAGTGTGTGACATGTGCCTTCCCGCGCTGCAACAACTCCATGGATGGGCAGGTTGGACTTAACGCAGAATTTGAAAAGATTTCCATCCTCCTCTTTCTTGTAAGAGGCATCTGTCTGTCTCTCAGGATTTCAACCCTCTGTCATGCCAACAAGTGTGCACACTCTAACGCTTAGATTTTATCTGACTTGTTATGTAAATTGTACTGTTGTGATGCATCGCTTGCATGTCTGACACTAACTCTCTCCCTGGCTTTAATTTATATTCTCAGTAATGATAGCAGATCAGAAAAAAGAGAAAAATAGTTACTGTCTCCAGGGAGAATCTCTGTGAGATAGAAGAGACCTGGTACCGGGTTAAGGGTATGAACTGTCACAGTTCTGGCATTATTCAGCCATCTACGCTCAAGATCTGCTATCTAATGGAATTTTGTATATCCCCCAAGTCGGAGGGGTGGACTGCCACTTAGAGATATGTGGGTAATAAAATGCCTGCTACATGTGGATAATCAATAATAAACTTCTCTCTTTGCTTTCTCTTCTTTTGTTTATTTATTTATTTATTTGGACCACTCAGCCCACTAATCATCATTACGTTTTTTTAGGAGGGTGGGGAAGTGGGTTTATATCAAAATCCATTACTTACAATAGCACATAGAGAACACGAGACATAAAAGGAGACAACAGATACTTTTTGCATTGATAAAATCACGAGGCAAGTTTTCAAAACCTTGCCCCAAAGATTAATTTCCACCATCTCCGTTAAGCTTAATGAAAATCCTGTGTGCGTTTCTGCACATTTCTTAGCCTGTTCCTTGCTTGCCTCTTCACAGCTCTTCCCTTGGACCTGCTGCCATTGCTCTGAGTAGACCTCCTGGACTCCCCCCTGAAAATGTGGTCAACATTAGTAAGAGCTGACCTCGCTTGCGTATAAGAAGAAGAGCAGCTGAATGTCTGTTTGGGAATTTCCTGCCTCACCTTCTCTTTTCGGGGAGGCCAGAGCCACGAGGAGCCAGCAGCGCTGTTGCCTTCGGGGGCTCGCTCCATACCTTTGCTCAAGGCCAGCTTGGCTCTTCCCTGACCTTTTGCCCGGAAGGCAGCGTAAGGGCCGTATGCGTCTTTCAAACCACAGCAAAGCCACCTCATCTCACCGTCAGCTCACAGCCCACAGCCTCTGATTTTGCGGGGGGGGGGGGGGGGGGGACTTACAGGAGAAACATGGCAGGGAGGAGAAGGGGGATGAAATGCAGGGGGGAAGCTGGCTGCTGGAGAGTGCTGAAGGACATACTACTGACCTATTAGGAGGGAGAGGAAAGCATCTCCTATTTATGAAGAGTATGAAGAAATCCTCCTCTAAACTAACATGTGGGAGTGAAGAGTGACTCTTTCAGGAAGCCCGTTAGATACCTCTACAGCCAGCATTCAAACTAAAGTGACACTCGTGTGAGCAAGAGTAGTGCGGGAAAGTAATAGCGTGGCCCGTTTTATCAGCTGAACTTCCCAACACAGCCAACTGGCTGATCTGAAACAAATAACATCTCAAGCAGCAAGCTCTGCTTCTCGTGACTTTTATGAATATGATAATATGTGGCTGAATCAAACTGCAAGGCTTATCCTGTTATTGTTGGGGTCAAATGCTTTTTTTTTTTTCTCCAGGAAAGGACTCTGCCCTTGGTTGTGCCTGAGCTCACCAATCAGCCCTTGAGCGAGAAAGTCCAGTTTTGGACCTGCTACCAGCTGCTCATGCGAATGCACTTTGCTATAACCTTGTACAGCATTTATCCCTCTGTTGTAATTTTCTCTTGTGTTTACAACAGGTCCCAGCGCTGATCTGTTGGAACTATCCTGTTATTTAAACGCAAACAAATTGTAGTCCCCCAGCAGTCTTGCTCAAGAGGTAAGACCTGCCCTGTTACTTGCCTCCACATTAGTGAAAATGTACCCGTTCTCATATGAAATAGATAAGATTTCGGCTGGGATATCCCCAGAAAAATTTCATCCTCCTACATTGCATCTAGCTTGTTATCAGGGCATCTCTCTTTGTTAGCTAGCCGGGGATGCATCATAGAAAGCGAGGAGGGAAAGGCAGTTTTGCTCTAAGGAAACGTGAGTTCACTAGATCAGATCAGCCTCAGTGGTAGATCAGCCTAGCCCAACTGGACCCGAGGAGTGTACACGAGCTGAGCATGCTGCTTTTACTTGCAACTATCCCTAGGAGGAATTAAGTTTTTCTAGATCTGGCTACATGCATTTCTAATACTAATATGCTCTTTTGGTTCTCTGCCTGAATAAGATTTAGTGGAATTTGGAAAGCAGTTAGACACTAAAGATTTAAGAGATTCAGTGACAAAGCAGAGTTCAGAGTGACCAACATCCTGTCAGCAAATCTTAGTGTTCTATATTTAACCTACTATTAAAATTATGTTTTGTTATTACTGCCTACCTTCAACTCAGAAGTTTGGTTTCTGTAAGATTTTAGAACAAAGCCAGCTCAGTTAAGTCTATAAAAATTCATCTCACTGCTTTCTTTTTAGCTCGCTGTTGATCTGATGGCAGCTGAAAGGCACATGAGAAAGATAGGTATTATATTTCAAGGGGAAAGTTATAAAAGTCTAAACTGCATCCAAAGTATATTTTACTCCTAATAATGAGAACTGGATGAACAGCTTTTAAAAAAATATGAACCTGCCCTAACTACATTGGTTCAGAACTAACTGATCTAATGTAGTTTTCCAAAGAATAATTGATATTATATAATCATAACTGGCAGTTTATGTCATGAAAGTGACACTTGACACTTTCCTGCTAACCAGTTTAACATCATCAATTAAAACATCACTTGTGTAATGACATTTTAGTAACCAGTTTAAGATCATAAATTATGACATCACCTTCTTTTATGGCATCAGGGTTGAAGAAAAGGCTCTTTATAAAAAAAAGAAAAAGGAAAAGGAGGAGGAAACCTTGACATTTCTCCTCATTTTGTGCTAACAAAAGATAAGTATGTTTATAGCCCTGTGGTCACTGTCCTTATTAGGGAGGATGTGAGAGCTGAAAAGCTACAAAGAAGTGTGAAATAAACAGTTCAGAAGAATGTGCTTCAGGTTCGCGTGGACCACTTCACAGCACAGAGTAGTGTCCTTTGCGTAACACCGATGGAAATCATCCAGAAATGGAAAAGAAAGCATGGGCATGCTCGTGGAACCTGCTGAACTCAATTACAGTGCAGTAATATTTACCGAGACGTGGTGTGAAAGTTCAAGATTGCGTCATTACCCACCAGTGGGTGTTCTTTTTCTTCATGGTCAACGGCTTTAAAGTAATCCTTTCTATATTATTCTTCAGAGAATGGTCAAATTTGGATGCTGGAGTCTGGCATTTTATGTGTCAGACTATTGTTGGCACTGGATTTTATTATGACTGCTTGTGATTTGAGTCCTGAGTTGGCAAGTGGCTCCATTTAGTTGTACCTATCTAGCCTTTTGGAGCCAGACATGGGCCGGATAAGAACTGAGTTCAGAGGATGCTCAGTTAAACAAAGGTCTTTGTGAATGGGTATCTTTCAGGTGTGAATGGGACTAACTAGAAGGAGTCAAATGCACAAAGTGTCTTGTGTGTTTTCAGAGCTGGCTTTTCAAAGGCATGCAGCATCAGTTTCCCTCTTTTCTCACCAAGGTCAGTAAAAGCATTATCAGTGACCTCAGCTGCAAGCAGAGCAAGTCACAATCAAGCATTTTCAAAATTCTTCCTGCAGATTTTTCTCTTGAAATTGAATTATTATCATATTAAGCTGTGTTTAACTCCACTGGGACTCTATCCTGAGATAATGCCCAGCATGTCCTCAAGCGCTTATGCAGAAACTTAACCTTACACATGCAGATGGTCCCTGTGAAACCATGTGCTTATCGCATGGACAGCCTTCACATCAGGTCCTTGGTTTGCAAAATGGGGAAGGGAAAGCTAATCCTAGATAGGAAGTCAAGTTCATATTTTAAAAACTGAGCAACTCTTGTATATTGACTGGGGTATAAGCACTTCCCTGAGTAATATGCAGAATAATTACCCTGACTAATTCCCAGGTTGTAAATCAGGGGTATGACAAATGAGTACAGCATACCATCTGGGGAACTGGTCTGTCCTCGATCAAGTGCCCACTGCTCAAGAGGTGTCCAAGTGCTGATGTGAAGGTGATAAGTTGGTAGGTGTGATAACACTTCTTAAATTACAGAAAAAATTTTAAGGAAATCCGTGTAAATTATCAGTGCATATCTTAGTGGTCTCTTGAGGACACTGTGATTTACCTACTCTCTTTTCTCAACATTTTTTCAAAAGTTTTTTTCCCCCCATGAATATTTATGTCGATGCCTCATTTGCTGACTGAATTTCCACTCTGCTGGAATTATGCTTCCCCATAGTGCACCCAGGAAAGGTGAGCTGTTAGAGGTGAGGGAAAGAGATTCCATGACCTTTAGGAAATAGCAAGTGGCACTAGATAAAACCTATTCTGTGAGGGGTTACTTATGGATTGGCTGGACATAATTACCAAAAAATTATTATCTCTCTGAAACAATTAACTTTTGGTAGATCAAACTTCCAAATCTCCAGAAGCTCTGAACTTTTGCAAATTGACTTTGCCCATTGCCACTTGTAGGCGGTGAGTAATTCTTGCAATAGGCGCAAGTGATAGATACCGCATATTTCTCGTTATGGGTATGGACTTATTTACAGCTGGCATTTTTTTAAAGTGAGTTGTAAATGTTAAGGTGCTGGATTCAATGCTTATGAATGTTGTTTCCTTGGTGATAAAGCTTTCACTAAGCATGTTATCTATCTATGCTATCTTATATGCAGACAAGAAATGATTCACACTGTATGTTATAGGTCTTGTGCTTTAAAATTGAATCCTCTGTTGACTTATGGCTGAGAAACATAGAAATCAAATCCACAGCTGGTTCTCCTTAAAAGTGAAGTTTTGGCAAAAGCAATGAAGGCTTTAATGCATTACAAAAGTGTGCATTTTTTAAAGTTGTTTCACTTCCTATTTTCTCTCCACAAAACTCCCTGAAGTTAGGAGTGCTCTTGCGTTTCATCTTGCAGTTTCAGCAGAACATAGCCTTGCTTTAGCACGCCCCGCTACTGCCTATTAAATGCAAAGAAGATGTTAGTTCATAGGGGTACACACATTAAATAAATGAACACATAGAATGAAAATCTCTCTAGCCTAAAGTAGCAATTTGTCTAATGATGAAACAGCTGTGGTCAGAAATCTCTTCAGGGGAGAAATGGAAATGGATTTGGAAAAGGTGAAGTGGGGCAGAGAGACTGGGCCAAACCTTTTTGCCCTGACAAATAATTTCAATGAGGTTAGAGAAGTGCTGGCTTTGTTGAAGTCAGTGGGAGTTTTACCATTCTTTCTGCTTAACCTACATTTGTAAGTAAAATAGGGAAGAGTTGGCCCGGTGGATGTCTATGGGTAGTTACCTAGTGCATTTCTGCTTTACTCTAGCCTTGTATAAAGGGATGCCCTTGTTTTTTTGTCAGCTCCAGCCCTCGGGAGCTTACAGTTGTTACAACACAGAAGAACAGGTAGATGCAAAGGCTGTGAGGTAGCAGGAGCGCTCAGCGAGACACTGCTGATCAGGGAAGCCAGATCCTAGCACGCATTACACTTCTCTGGTTGTGAAACTATAGAAGGTACAACGTGACGGGCTTGGAGTGACCCAAGTTCAAAACTGCCCACTGTTTACATAGACAATCCATGGAAGAGATGGTAACGGACCTGATTTTTCCCAAGTTGTACTCACCGTTTCAGGCATTGCCTTTTCTTCCCTTCCTCCTTGTGCCACCATGATTCCTGCAAACCCCCTCATTCTGCAGAAGTTGTCAAGGATTTGTTTGTTCAGATAAGCATTTCTACTCAAATTTCAAGTTATGTTCCTGTGGTTTACATTTTTGACCGCTGCAGTGTGATGCCATAAGCTGCAAACTGTTCTATTTCTGATGTTCTTCCCTCAATTTATATTAAGTTCATTCTATAACTCACTGCTGTCCTTGCACATACAAAACTGTCCTACACATGTTAAATTCCTGAGTACTTTTTTTTTTTTGAGAATGTAATTTTTTAATGCTTCAAGTGTAGTAAAGGCAGTTGAAGAATCAGGAGGTAAGCAGCACTGAATTTCTGATTACAGTGGAGAAAGAGGCTCTCTGCCCCTGCAGGTTGTAAAGCCTCTTGTTCCTTGCTTAGCAGACATGAGCCAAATGTTGACATTTGCTACCTACCCCTTTAGCAAGCTGTAGCCCAGGCCATAGCAACTTACTTGCTGGAAGAAGGGGTTTTGTGGTACATAATAATGCCCCACACAGGTCTGAGCTCTGCTTTTGGAACTGGCAGAGTTTCTGGAGTCCCTAAATAAACTTGCATGTCTCATTTCCAAAAGTTCTTGAGAGCTTGGCACTGACTTTGGAGAAACCTTAGAAATGGGGACAAAGCTACCAAATCACAGGACATTCCTACAGAAACCCAGATGGAGGCTATCAAGGCACAAACTGCAGAAACTGGTTTGTGTGCTCTCTACTGCATGGGCACGCATCCTGTAAACTAATTTGGAGAAATCTATTTGTCACTTACAAAGCGTGATTGGAAAGGTAAGGATTTTTTGTGTCAACATCTAAGTGGACCAACACCCTGCAGATGGCTCTAATTAGAGCCCAGAAGAAAGCAAGAAGGTGCACTGCCTTCTTCAGCTGATACTGACTTGGCTTTGGGACAGTTTAGCTGTTGCCTAGATCCTGATTTTGGCATTGTTTTGTCTTCTTTTTTTCTGTTTTGTCCCAGTTTGCCTTTGGAGATGACAAGAAATGGAAGAGGCACCACTTTGTTAATAGCGGGAGGAGCAGAGAGCATGTCTCCCTCACTCTTGGCTGGCCTTGAAATTCTCCTTAATTAATACTGTCATTAGATAGTCACTCATATCACCCCCTCTGCCTATTCTGCTTAAATATACTACCTTCCAAATATAATAAAACAAAAAATGTGCTTATTATTTTTCTTTCTAAATCAAGTCCAAAAAAAATGAAATAACCTATAGCTCTGCTATAGTAACTGCTGATACTGCTGCTTAATTTTTTTTTCCTTTCTTTACTATTTCTCTTTGTTTTGGTCCGAATCTCCAGGATACATAAACTCCCTGTCACTCTCAGAGGTCCTCCCAGCTATGCAGCTGCCTGTCATGGAATACATGGTAAAATTCCTCTTATTATCCATTCCTCATCCTCAGATAAATGTTAGGCCAAGATCCACAAATGTGATTTGCTCGCCTACGTTTTAAGCATTCCATGAAGAAGCTTGCAATTAAACAGGAAACAACACAAATCAAACAAGCTTCCTTCTAAACGACTAAATCCCTCCAGAACATCTTCCTTCGAAAATTCAGCATCAAGACAATCAAATATAGGAGGTTTTGGAAATCTTTGATTTCTTCCTAAATATTGGCTAGATACCCCATTTCCTAGAGAGCAGTTTCCTTGGTGAAAATGGTCTGAAACTAGGATGAGATGAAACTTAGTAGTTCTCCTGTGCCATCCTCGTCCTAAGTGTATTTATTGAATGCTACTACTAATAAAAAGTATAAAGGCACTCCATAGCTTCCTGTAAGTTGTTGAAGATGGACCCTTGTCAGAGCAGGGAAGTGAGCTTAAAGAAGAGAGTTCCCATCTCTTTTTGCCTGGCTACATTTAAAGGAGTGCAGGAACAAAAACATACATTATTTTCAATGTTTTCTGTAAATTTCATCAGTATTATCAGATTTATCATCAAATACAAAACTGAAACTTTTTTCAAGTAAGAAATTTTTTTCATAAGTACTATTTCCTTCTTTAAGGTGAAGCATTTCAGGAAAAGTTACAGATCTGACAAACAAAATAATTAAAAAAAAAGTAAAATAATGCAATGTTTCTTTTTTTAGCGTACTTTCATAGCCATTATTGACATTTTTAGCCTACTAAAAACAGAGTTGTTCAGTAAGCCCTTTAAATTCTTTCTCAACCAGAACTTCTTCATACTTGATATAAGTGTTTCTCAGTGTCTAATTCTGAGCTAGGGATTATGACCTAGTCAATTTTCAGACTGCAGTGTGTTTTCAAACGTTCCTTTTTGCCATTCCCCTTTTTTCACCTCCCCTACAAATACCTGTCAAGAGCACCTGACATCGCAGCAGACCTCAGAGGAGAAAGGAGTGAGTACAGGCGTTGCAAATATTTGACTCTTCCACTAACAAGTGGCTGCACCGAATGTGACTGTCAGCTCTAATTTCAAAATATAATTCTGCTTTGATACCAGTGGTAGGGTAAACATGTGAACATTATGTCGCTTTTGATAAACTTCCATGGGACTTGCATAGAATCTTGTTGGCTAATGTAGCTACCTTTCACTGACTACAGGATAGATAAGCTAATAGATAAATCCGTTAAACTAAGTTGAGCTCAAGTGTCTTGGAAAAACCTTGCATAAATTCCCGCCTAATTCAAGCAGTTTCAGCAAAAGCATAACAAGTAGCCAATCTGGGTTAAAAATGTTTTTATTTCAGTACGTCGTTCCCCTTAACATCTCTCACAGACACTGTAACGTTCTTTTAGTGTTTAACAACATGGTTGTCTCACACCAGGCATGATCCCAGTGGAAATTAAAATTGCATGCATGTTCTCATCACTCTCTATGTAACAACTAGGAGAGTTTTAATATTTGAAACTCAGCGAGAAAATTGTCTTGAAACACAGATTCCTTTGGGGTAATTTCGCTTTTGTTTTACGTGAACTTTAGCTGAGCAGTTTTTTTCGTAAGACACATCTATGAATTGTATGGTGCTTAACAGGGATGTATGTCTGTATGTGCTTCTCACCTGACATATAAGGAAAAATAACAAAGACCATTTTAATGAAATAATTTGAGTCAGCTAGCTTAAGTAATAAAGATGCCCTGTTTCAGGTTTTTTAGCAGATGTCCATATCACTGGGTTTAAAAGTGAACCTAAAAGTTACTATATTCCAGCATGAAAAGGCAATACAAGTCTGACAGTTACTTCTTGAATTGTGAATAACATCAGACAGAAGAGTGTGAAAGAATAAACAGCCCTGCTACCAATATTCGATGCCTGGAACAAGTGTAGACAGGAAGAACACTTCAGACTCTAATATCAACTAAAATTACATCTTATCCAGAGCTATGTTTGATGAAAAGAGCAGAGACATTGTTTACAGGGAGAATCTTTGAAAAGCTTTTGTGCTATTCCTTTACCAGCTCGCCCTAGGGTAAGGCAGCAGCGTAGGCTGGGCTAGCACAGAAAATAGCATTCTTGCATTGCTGACAAGGACTGGGGTGCCATCCCTGCTGTAACATCAGTAAACGGAGCTATTTTTTGTAATTCCTACAGATATACTTGGCCTCACTGCCAGTCAGTTAACAGACATTTCCCTTGGTGCTTCTGAGGACACAGGTCTTTTTTTTGGAAGTGAGAGGACATTTAGCCTGTCCAAGAAATTTAGCACAGATGAGACTGGGTAATGCAGTTTGTTTGACTCAGAGCAGCAGTATCGAGAAACTGATGGCCAGCAGTATCCTGTACAAAATAAGCTAGTTGTTTCCCTGCAAGAGCTAAATTGCCCGGCAAAAATAACATTACAATAGGCTCTTGCAAGTGGTCATAGAAAAGTGACAGTGGAATTGGTAGGGTTAATTATATCAGCTAATTTCCATTAGAACCTTTTTCTTTTTGCCTGTAATGGACCTTCAAGAGATAGGCTTGCTAGCAAGGCACCATGGCTATTGCGTAGCGTCTCCCTATATTCATTATAGCTTAGATGTGTTTTGCAGGTTGAAGACTGAGAGATCAATAAGCACCTTTTAGAAACACTCCATTCACATTCAGAGAATATGTTTATTGTACTCCATTGCATTGCCATCGTTGCTTGTTTTTGTGTATCCGCCAGAGTAATATCAACACTTTTGTCACAGTGTTGCTTACACCCGTGATGACTCCGTCTTCAGCAGTCTCGAGACGGAGAGAGATCTGCCAATCCCCAGCAGAATTTTAAGACTCCTCCCTCACGTGTTTCTACCAACATTGCAACGGCAAAGTCCAAGACCTCCCTTCACAGAGAGCACTGGAGCTAAGGTTAGTGCCACAGGCTCAAACCCAACTTTCTTGTCAACTGGGATGACCGCACACTGCAGTACACATGCAGTTACATATATCTTTTGATTTCACTCATATTTTAATATTCTAATCATTTGATGTGAATCTTAGTCACACCATCTTTGTCTCACAGGAAATTTTTACTAATTATGCAGCTAACAAATGAATACCTCAGTCCCCCAAGTTGTTTCAGAAAAGAAGTGTCAGAACTACCCCTCTGGTGCAGCATTAGCAAAACCAGACGGAGACAGACAGTGCTTCGTGTCCTCCTCTTCTCATTAGTCCTGTGAAGTGTGCAGACGCACAGATGAATATTTGCCATGACAGAAAAATTATCAGCAGACTCAACTGCAGTGGCACACTGAGCACCTGCAGATAAGTGTGTAAGAGAAGAGAGCTCACGGGTGGTGTTTATTCTCGGACAGTTCTGCCAAGACCTCAGGAATCTGCATGGTGCGGTCCAGAGGGGCTTCAGATTTCTGTGGACCGTGGGTAATCAAAGGCAGTTTGGTGTTAAAGGGAATCCACCTTAAACATTTTACAAAACTCGTTTTTTTTCCTCCAAAACAGCAGCTCACACTCAGAACCCCTAAAAAGCCAGAATCCCATTGTTCCACTTTTTCCTTTGGAGAAACAGGTTCTGTGGGTGATACTCATTCCTCTTTCTTGTTTTGAAGATCCAGAAGGGATATTACATCTAGCAAGATAAAAGTACCCAAGATGATTCCAGTCCGAGATTCAGGATGCAGACCTGAAATGCAAACCTAACTGTAATGTCTCCCAGAGATTTCACCCCAACAGTCATCACCTGCCATTTCTAAAAGGGCCAAGTCCATGAAATGGTTTCAGTTATTTCTATTAAAAGACTATTTCCACTATAAAACCTTTTGATGTCTTGAAGGGTTTTACAAAGCTCCTTATAAGGCTAATTTCAGATGTAAAGAAGTAGGAAATGTATGCCTTTCCCTCCCTAGATAACCTGATAAGAAGGGCCCTAATGAGAAAAAATACAGGACACAGATATTTGTTGACTTTCTTCAGGGCCCTCCAAAGAACCCAGAGAAACGCACCTAAGCTGAATACTAAGAATTCACTACCCTGGCAGAGGGCAAAGAGACTGTGTTTCAGTAGGTTGAAAATAGTGCTGACTGTCCTTGAGATATCTATGGGGACACTGCGGTTGTTGTCAGAGTTACTTGTGTGCAAGCCAAATGCCTCAGGAAGGTCAGTTTGGACCAGTTTCTGTCAAAGGTTTCTGTCGAGTCTAGTTCTGTTCAGCCCACACATTCTCATGCTTGAGGGAAGCCTTCAGAGCAAAGTTACTTCGTTCTTCCCGGGCAAAAGGCTCTTCAAAGCTGAGGGCCAATTTTGCATTCTAAATCTTGGAAATCGAGTTTATATTTGTTGAGGTTGAGGTTGTCTTTTTTGTGTTTCTGCAGAGCCCAGCACAGTAAATACTAACCTGTAATCTGGTTTTATGTGCAGTGGTGTTATGGAAGACCAAATATCCATGTCAGAAATTAACTTTATTTCCTACTGAAAAGCCCTGTCATCACCTTGTCTGTACTCAGGCACTGAAAAGATGTGAGCTTGTATCAGTCATTGGTGACTCTTTCTCTTTTCCAGTGTTCATAACTCTCAGCAGGTTGTTTTCACTGAGACTGCCAGTTATTTCTGTTTGCAGACCTTCTTAGCTACCCTTTTAAATATCACACCTCTCATTATCATAGTCTTTCAACCTTATTGAAATCTCACTTGATTTTTTTTTGTTTATCTTTTTCTCCCATATTAGCATGACTGATACAAGTATATTTAAAAATTCCTGTTTTATATTCCAGCCTGAGTATCTGTCTTTTAGAAACAAACAGGCAATCCTATCTTGATATGATAGAAGTTGCTGGTCTGCAAGAGGCATCTTTTATTTCTTTTTCTCTCTTTGGTATTTTAACAAGGGCAATCAACTTAACTCCACATTCTCTTGTGAGATTTTGCCTTCTGGGTAAGGAACATCCTTTACCTCCCCTTCTCCCCCTTTTCCCAAACAATCTTCTACTGTGCTGTGACGATGGAATGTGTAGGTGATACCCCTTTTAGAAAATATATCCATAATATATCACAAGTATTGTCATTGTGATGTATTATTGTAATGCATCATCAGGGAGCTGTCAGGGTGGAAATTTATTACTCTAAAATAAATTATGGTGAGACACTGGGGAATGGGTTGATGGAATTTTTGTTTGTTTTTCTAAATTAAGGACTTTTAAAGTAAGCTTAAAAATCTCTTACCTTCATGAAGTACTAGAGGTGGGAGGGTCACAGAAGAGAGGGCTTGAATCAAAAACATCAAAAAGACTCAGGAGGCCTCATAAGGATAAGAATGTAATATTTTTCCCCCAGGTAGTTTCCAGAAGGTCTGCAAAGTTTAAGCTCACAGCTTAGATGAGAGCTACAGTGACTAGTCAAATTCTTTTTATTCAGCCCAAATTGGACTTTTTTGTTTCTTCTTTAAAGAAAGACAGAGTCACCAAAGCATAAAGCCTCTCCACTAGGCTAAAAAATAATTGAATTCTACTACCAAAGGCTACTCATTTGGCCAGGTGTATCTAGTGAACACATCATGAGCCTAATTCAAATGCGCTGACATCAGTGGGAGCTTTGCAGGAGGTTTGTACAGACTTTGGATCAGGCCCTTTCCCTGCGTCATGTGGTAAAGCTATGAAACTTGGCACATTTATAGCATTGTAGCATAAAGCCATCTGTGTACTAGTACAAACTTTTCCTTATTGCCAAAGTGCTTAATGTAATTACAGTCAGGCTTGCTTCTCCTGTGCTCAGTTCATCCATATGCTGGGATGTATGAAAACTTTAACTGGTAAAGAATCCCGCAGCATCTGAGTTTGCATACCATTTACAGCAGCTTACGTTGCTAACCTTGTAAATCTTGCACAGTTTTGCATTTTAAGGAACATACATAAAGTTACAGACTGTCTTACAAGGAAGCAGTTTGATAACAGAAGTATGCCAGGAAGTTCAACCTGGATTCCCTTCTTGCTGCCTACACGAGATGACTGAATTAGGAGCACGGTTGCCCTGCCTTCGCGATGCGGTTGATGAGGAGGCAGAGGTGTCACAGAGTGTAAATGTCTACGATGGGAATTGCCTTCTGGAGGTGACTTTCACTCTTTGCTGGCTAGAGAGTGAACACGGGGCTCCCATTCACCTTGTTCACTGCCTAAAGTGAACGAGTGTAGGTTCTGAGTGTAGGTTTCCCCAGATTTTTCCTGTGCAGAAGCAACTGCTAGAGTTTTTTCATCTTATGATTCGCTCTTTGTGTTGGCTTTAAATATTTCCAAATGCAGTGTTGCCTTGTGGCCTTTGTTGTATCACTTACATTTCATATATCATGATATTTGCATGCCTTTTTTCTTTAATCCTGAGTATAATATTGGTCAGTGTAAGTTAAATACCAAGGTTGCTTATAGGTTAATGAGTGCACTATGCTTGCTGCTGACTGACTTAATTACTGATAGGCGCTACACTGACCTTGACCCTGCAACCCATACACAGGTACTTGACTTTACCAGTGGGGATGGTATATTTGAGAGGAATATTAACTTTAAAAGAAACGTATGCAGTGGATGCAGAAGCAGGGAGTAAGTTTTCAAGAAAAAAAAAATGCTGAAGGCAAAAGGTGGTTATGCCAAAAAAAGGTCTCTATGAATTTCTTATCCTGAAGGACAGTAATGATAAGCTGCTTAATTTTGGCCAATTTTAGGAAGACAGCTTCACTAATTACCTAAAATATAGATATGAAAAGGGTGCCAAAGTTAAGCAGATTGTACCTACTCAAGTCTTTTAGAAACTGTGCTGTTATCAGTCTAGAAAAAAACCTTTGCTCCTACGTAAACTTTAGAATAGTTTAATCGTGTACAGTGCCACAGATACATTGGCTCAAGCCAAACTTATTTTGAGATATTATCAGAAAAGTGTATATACAGATGCTTATGAAGCACCTACACTTTGCAGATGCCAAAAAACGTGTTTCAGCACATATGGAAGGCTTTACTGGCTATCCAACAGGCTGTGTAGATACATGATCACTGTTGATAAGGTCCTATGGACACTACACATCCATCTCAAATACAAGGGTTTTGTTTCCTAAGCTGGGGTGTAAAAGGGGGGCAATTTTTCTTCTTATTGGTCTGAGTAGTCAAGAATTTTTTAGCTTGTACCGTTGTGACTCAGGTGCCTGATAGAAGGCAGGTGGACCTGGCCCTCTGAAGTGTTGTAAACGTGAGCTTGTATGATCACCTTATGAAGCGCAAAATTTGAGGGAAGCTCTGTATTCTGCTGTCAATAGTTTCTTTCCTACTTATATGATGCTTAAAGGACTTCTGAACAATGTTGCAAGTGTCAAGAGGCAAATGAGTCTTTTGTCTGAAGGTTTCCATGGAGGATTGTCATACATGCTACAAATCGGAAGCTTAAATCATTGTGTTACTGAGGTTGAGTTATAGAGGGTTTGCCCAAACTCCTGTCCCCTTTGTGTTTCTGAGTAGGGTTTCACTCAAATTTATCGTGTGTGATGGTTGCTGCTCAGATCACCGATTAACACAATCTTAGGTCAGTAAGTTTCAGAGGAGAAAAATGTCTTGGAAGGACCATATGAAATCTATCACAGCAAACCACTGATAACTCCACATCTTATTAACTTCAATTAAGTATTTCCATGGGAAACCGAGGAACTGTTTAAAGTCATGATGACACATGCACACACTTTGTTCCATCCAAAGAAATAATCTGTTTTCCAGATTTCCAAATAGCCAAACTATTTTGTTATTGTTTTTTTCTTTTCCTCCTTTTAAAAGAAATAATTTATAAGAATTTATCTTGGGCTTGCTACAGATTTAAAAGGAGAAACAAGGTTTCTTCTGTCCGACTTTTAAATTATATGCATGACCAAAGATAAATATGTTTTTTATTTATAACTGTGGATAGATGCCAAATAGAGCTTTTCATATGACGCACCGCTGCTGTAGTGGAGAAGTACTTAAAGCAGTTCCAGTCAAGTTAGGCCCCAAGACTTTTCATTCAACTTCATGCAAAATGGCTAAGACCTTTTTTTTTCTTTTCTTTTGAACATCTTCAAAGGTTACTAGTGCAACATGCGTCGAGGATGCCAG
Source organism: Struthio camelus (assembly GCF_040807025.1). Classification (NCBI taxonomy): domain Eukaryota; kingdom Metazoa; phylum Chordata; class Aves; order Struthioniformes; family Struthionidae; genus Struthio; species Struthio camelus. Next base: position 142,089,972 of record NC_090944.1, on the reverse strand, counting down.
GCTTCTTCCTGTTGAGCTGAGATGGTCTGAAAACCACATTGAAACATGGGGAATTGCAGCTACCACAGCTTGCAGTTTTTTTTTTTTTTGCCTGTTGCAGATCTCTCCTGGTAACAGTTGGATGAAGGCTATGGATGGAGGCTGGTAAAGCAAAGAGCTAGCGTGCTGTTGTGAGACTGGGGTGAATGGACCCTGACAATGCTGCTAAATAGGAATACTTGTGGATCTAATACAAACAATTTGTAATTGTCAGGGCTGAAAAGTAAAAACATGGTTATAAACTGTGCATAGGATCAGCTTATGTCAGCTTTAAATGATTTAAAAGGTCTAGTGTCTGGAGCTGCATCTTACTTGCCTGTAAAACTCCTTAAAGACTTACATAACCGTATAAGCATGTCTCTCCCTTCTGTATTTACAGTGAAAACTAACCCTTTGTCTAGCTGACAGGAGACAGGTTTTCAGGACAGATGTGAAGCAAAGCATTCCAGTTAAATAAGAAAATAGGGAATTTCTGGATTTAAACAGAATGAGACACTTGCCTGGGCACTGTAACTCTTTCAGAAACTCCTGGTTTTCCTTGTTTTATGTGGGGAGAGGCGGCGCTAATGCAACCTACAGCACCTCGGTCACCCGGCAGCTTGGAAACGGTGTCTGTGTAGATGTGACTGAAGCTTGTCAAGGATGCAAACTTCTCCGACGGGAGCGAGGGAGCATAAGAATGCCTCTTCTGTTACCGAGTACCTGCCATCATGACGCCTGACCCTCACTCGTTATCCCTTGATATCTGCAGCAGACAGCGACCTTTGAGGACACCATGTGACAGTGCACAAAGGAGATACCTTCTGTGTGATTTCAGCTCCCGAATGCCAAACATGGCAGCTCCTTCCCCCCTCCCTGCCCAGCCTTCCTCCACACACGCATACACATGGATTAAGAGACCACTAAGTGCTGCTAAGCAGCACTGTTTAGATGCTGAGTTACATTTCTAATCTTGCTAGCCCTGCCTCTATTTTCTTACCACCTAGGAATCTGGGGTAGGCTGGAAGCAACTAATTTACGGTGTAAGAAGACAGGGTCCTGTTGACACAAGTCAAGGGCAAAACTATTAAGTCATTAGGGCTAATGTTGTCACATTCTGATACAAAGACAGGGCCCGGGCCTTTTAGATGTACATCTGACCTTTGAGGATTAAGTTTCTTCCCAGCTTATTGCTGGTACTGAAAATCTCTCCTTTTTTTTCCTTCTGCTTCACGTGCACTGATCTTTGGCCACATGCTAGGTACAGCCTGCATGACTGATCCTGCTGTCCTGATTTGCCCCGGGTTCATCAGGGGAGGTAATGGTAGAGCAGGTGTCACACCCTTAACCCAGCAATACTGAGAGTGTGTCTCAGGTGCAACGCATAGTCCTTGACTTAGCACTGCCCAGGTCCTGGCTTGGCCCAAGGGGCTGCAGGTAGAAGAAGAAATAGAGATAGCTCTCAAGATTCTTCCACAAAGAAGAGAAAGAGAGGACTGCTCAAACCAATCTTTAGTATAGATGTGTCTTGCTGTGGCGCTGTGTAATTTTGGTAAAGTAACTTTTTCCATATTGAGCAGTTTTGTCGTTTAGTCCAATGATGGGTTCAACCATTGAGTCCTCCAGCACAACAGCATACCTGCACTTGCTTCACTTTTATTGCCCAGGCAAAGAAAACACGATGGGACACTAAAACTTGCCCTGCTTATTGTATCTCAGCATTAGTTCACTTGACGTCAGTTTTGTGGACTTATTTAGCTCTGAAGTTTTGTCTTAATGTCTTTTATAGGTCACTCTCTGGAACAAAGAGTCAAGATACGTTCTCCTTGGATCTAGGCTGGGGTGTATCTTCAGTTAGAGTCCCCCTGAAGGTTAAGTGAGTTCTCCAGGTGAAATCATGCAACATGTAAGCCTCAAGGCTTTCATATGTAAGGAGTCAGGAGACAATTTTCACACTTTCAAGATGTGCAAAGAAGCCCTACGAAGGAAGGTCCCAGGTTGTTGTGTAAGTCCTGTGTCTGAAACTTCTGGCCAAAACGTTTTAGAGCATATAGACATGACCAAAACATATGCCAAGGCCTGAGTGAACATTACTAATACTACTCACACTATGTCATGATTTTATAAGGAGGATTCATTTTATATGGTGCTTTTGTTGAATTTACAGAAATACATTCAATAATGTGGCTCATTCACCAGAAAAAAGGCTGAGAGCTTTATGCATTAAATTTTGTCTTGCTTTTTAAGTCTCTTTTGTAGTAGTTCATTCATCACTCTGTGGTTGGATTTTAAGATATCTAGGTGTTGTTTGCTCCATGTTATGTGATACCATGAAGCCTTTTTTTCAGAAGTGTCTTATGTGCTTCAGAGCTAGCGTCCTTTTAATCTTAAAATTGTGAGTGTAATTAAGACTTCCAAGTCTGACCTATTGAAAATGTGTCTTTCAGCTTATCTATAGCTGAGAAGGGGCAGGGGAGGACGTGGATATTGCTGTATAGCAATGCAACTGTGGCCGCTTGCCTGCCCCTCCACAATCCGCGGCTGAAAACGTATCTGAACATATCTATGCATAACTGCTGCAAAGGGTCATCTCTCTCAAGGAAGAATTAGCAGTCTGTTCTGTATAAAGGACAGCTGGAAAGCAAGGCATCCAATGAGCTTTTGGCAAAAGGCTGAGGATTGCTGTATTTCATAAATTTCCATTTTATTTTATTTTACTTTTGCATTCTGTGGCAAGTAAAACAGTGATGGGGGGAAGGGAAGTTGCACTCAAAAAATTCTTGCTCTTAAGACTGCACATGCCAAGGTAGGTCTGGAACGGATGCTCATGGCTGAATTAATAAACTCTGACTGAAGAGGTTTAGAACAAAAATTCTGACAGACCCTTCACTATGACAATACTAGTGGGAGTCACAATAATATCATCTGCTGCGGAACGTTGCTCGTATGTGAGCACTGTTGTGCCAAAGGTTAATTTGCCAGTTTTAGTTCCTTTTCTCTACAGCTATGATTTAAATGAGTTGCACACATAAGTGATGTTATATGCATAGGGTTTTGCATTAAGTTTGCTATGTCAGATTTGTTTATAAAAATCATATTTTGCACCACTTGCCCAGGGGCTCCGTTCTGGGAAGCTGCAAGCTGATTTCTTTTAAAGAGGCAGTTTTCATTTTCCATGGACTTTCAGTAGAGAATTTGGAGCTCTGAACAGGGAGCTCAGTTTTAAAATTAACGCTTACCCAGGTTTACAATTAGGTTTAATTACTCAGGAACGGAGAGTTTAATCTAATTTTACATATGTGCCACATGACCCTTACCATACCTTACAGGGAATGGAAGGGCCCCTTGCCTCTCTTGGGGAAAATTGCTTCCCAAAGTTTTGGAGACTGTTTACAATGTTTTTGTTCCTATGCTGCAAAGTTAATGTTGCCCATAAACCTAATAGTTGCACAGTAGTTAATAAGGGGCAGAAAGTTTTATAGTCTTTTCCACAGTTGTTAAAAGTAGTGCTACTGTAATTTACTCCTAGCCGTAGAGAGTCTATCAGTTGTTGTGGAAACTAAGAGGCCCTATATTAGTATATTCTTGCAAGCCAGGGAAAAAGAGGATCTCTCCTGAGCACCCATTTGAATGTAATGGTTTGGGGGAATTATTTAAACTGCTTGGTGTGTAACGTAAACATTCATGGACTTGCCAGCAATGTGCCTTCAGGGTGTGTGGGGTTTTTTAAAAGAATCATTTTGGATTTTCCTCCGATCCCATTGGAATTAGTGGCACTATTTGGCAAAGGATGGTTTATCGAGTTGCCTTTCAGTTTATGATCTTGCAAGCATACTTTTTAGTCAGGTTCAACAAGAATCATTCTCTAGTTGCCTGTGTGCGCTACATAAACTAAGAGCGTTTCCAAGGTATCAGCTGCAGCGCCCTTCAAGCCATTATAGACCTTCAGGATGGTTTTGACCTTCTCCTACAAGAAGCCATGCTGATATTCATGAACATACCAGTGGAAATGAGAGACTTCTCAATGTTAATAAGATTTCTAGAATTAAACAGTAATTGAAATGGACTCAAATGTAATTAGGATTAAACTACTAGTACCTGTGCATGCTTTTGCATTCCTACAAAGAGGAGTTTTGAGTACGTGCATACTCCAGTTTCTTCACCATGTCAACAGGGCGTAGGAAAGGCTGGAGGTGCACAGAGTGGTCACTGGAAAGAGTGACAGACAAGAACCATTTGGAAAAGGAATGGTTCTTCACAAATTTCTCTAAAAGAGAAATTTCCACAAAACACCTTTTGTGAATAGATAAACAGTTACATTTTTAAAAGTTCAATTATTGCAATCATCTTGAACTCAGAACGATGTTCTCAGAAGCTACCTGTTCTACTAGTACATGGAAAACTAGGATAGAGATTATTACACACTGGTGAAGGGTGGTGGAGGAAAGGAATAAGAAAAAGCTAATGTGTTTCTCAATCGTAAACTATGAACACTATGAACTCCTAAGCAAAATGATATTACATGCTATCTGAAAGGGCAGCGTTCTAATTACTTGGCTGCCATAACTTTACTTCAGCACTTAAGATGTTATGATTTCCTTAAATTTAAACCTTTAGCCTGTGTTGCCTGTGATTGCAATATTTTTTGAGCTATTTCTAACATTTCTAAAATGTATTTTATTTCAGATTAGCAATGAGTACTTTCGATTACCTACCTCTTAACTCTGTTCTCCCCCACTGCTCTGAAAAAAGGGTTATGGGCTAACATAAATGAGCCACCTGGCTTGGCATTGTTAACATATTGGCGTTTGTGCCCTCTGAAAATTGGGTACAGTTAATGGAGTAGAAGTCTACCTGCTTGGTGTTGAATTTAGTGGGAACTTCCAGAGCAGGAAGAGATAATTTAACAGTGATAGAAATGGTGTGTTGTGTTTGTGGTGGATGCCCACTTCAGCAAGGAGTCTCTGTGAACAAGGACAGAGCTCCACACCTGTTTCCCTGTGCGCTGTGCTGAAGCGTTACCCAAACTGAGCACAGTTACACTACCATCATGCTGTAGTAAAAGTCTAAAACGGAAACGGTACTGTTCACTCAGTAATTTCTGACCTGTTGCATGATTACACTACTGGATTCATTCTGAAGCACAGATATGAGAGTAGCCTTGTAATTATCTGTCTAAAATTATAGCACTGCCATGTGTAGGTTGGTTTTTGAAGAGCATTTGCACACTGCTTTCTCAAAATGCTTACCATGAGGAATTTGGTGCTGTGCTCTTCTTAGGCTAGGTTGTTACTGGGGCAATAAACTCAGCGTTGCAATACTTGCAATTCCTCCTAACTCTGGCGTGCTCTGTGGCTCTGCATGCCGCTTTAGAAATTCCTGTCACCGGTGAATTCAGTGTTGACATGGTGGGAAGGGGTAGGAAGTAGAAGTTACCTGTGCCTGCCCCTTCCCATGCAGCCTGATTTCCTCACTCTTTGGGGCTCAACACACTTGGGCTGGTGCCAGATGTTTAGGATAGAAAACTGTAGCAAAAATACACTGATATTTTCAAATGCAGTAACTTTTTCAAAACTACTCAATGCTACTAACTTTGACTAAGAATTAGGCTCCTAACAACAGTGGCTTAGACCCTTCTGAAAATTTCCATAACTGAGTGAGTATCAGTCATTCAGCAACCCGTCAAGGAAAGCTGTCTGGAGAGCTGCATTATAGGTAGCACCTTTGGAGTCATAGTTCTCAGATATTTATCAACTGCTATATTTTTAGGCTTGAAGGTACCTCTATTTTTGTTTCATATAATAAATTACAGGAATTAATCATTACAGGTATTCCAATTAGGTATTTGCCTACGGAGAAGAAAACACTAGGAAACAGGATTTTCCAGAGGTAGTAGCTAGTTCAGAGGAGCAGCGCGACTGCACTAGCTGTTGTCAGGAAGGACTGAGTGGCAGTTCTAATTACCGGTGTCTACACATGTTTCTCATAGGAAGATACAAGCTGTCATGATCCCTTGCCAATCACATGAGAACTGACCTAGACAGAACATCAACTGAAGGTGAGTATACATGTCCAATGAGTTCAGTCCCCACTGCATTAGCTTATTTTTAGGATTGTCCTGAAAAGACATTCAGTCTGTATCATAAAACCTTCAACTGAGTTGAAAATATACAGAATGATGATGACTTTAAATTTGGGTTCATGCCCTCTGGGGCATGAATTCATAGTACTTCAGATATGATTCGATAATGTACCGAGTGCTGAAGGAACGCAGAATCTCTAAATGAGTTCCTAAAGACAGAGCATTTATGCAGTGCTGGTGCTCGCTTAATCAAAGGAAGCAAAAGAAATGTAAATGTTATTCTTAATTTACAACAAAAACGTGGTTTCTCTAGGAGATGTTTCTCAGGAAATAGATGTTTAAAGTTACTACATGAATTTATGCATGCAACTGATATTTCTTTTTCCCATTTTCACCTTGGCCCATTGAATGTATTAGAGACTTGTTCTTGAACATAGTTTAGACAATACATGTGTCACAAGCAATGATGAATCAAAGACAGAAAGCATCCAGAAAGGGAAGCTAACTAGACAGGTAGGCCCTCATCAGCATCACATTCTGTTCCATAGCTACAATAACAATAATTGAATCAGACACATGGATTTTAAGTGCCTCTTAAAGAGGAAAGTTAGGGAGAGACACTGCAGAAAGAAAATTATATACTGAAATGTGGCATCTCAGTTTTGCAGCTGCCAACCTTGCTCTGTCAGTAGCCACAGCTGTGGTCTTTTCTTCTAAACTTAGCTAGGGGATGGGTGAAACTAAAGAGGCGCTTGAGCTGACAAGAAGGTGTGGGTCTGAGTCCCTCCATGTCATCCAAAAAAACCTTTAATTAGTTCCAAGTCTTGGGAGATGGGTATTTCCTTGGAGAGCAGATGGGCATTTAGGGAGATGTGGGCCTACCTTTACATGGATGGATGCCTTCTAAGCAGGCTCCTCATGTACCCGCTAGTTTTTTTTCTGGTTCTGCTGGTTTCTCTTGCATTGTTTCCGTCTTGGGCAGCAGACTTTCCCAGCGTTAGCCTTCTCAGCAACCGAAAGGGACCGCTGACCCAAAAAAAAAAAAAAAAAGCTAGGCTCTGGTTCTTCTGCTGGCTGAATATGGTCTTTTAGCATGCATTCCTCAAGCCTGAAGTCAAACCTTGTGAAGTTCAGCTCTGGAGTGATGAAAGGTATGGGCTTGTTACATAAGGGCTGGATGTCACTGCTACTAGTTTTCAGTGAGAGTCTTGCAGTACTCTCACTGGGTTTTTTGTTTGGTTTTGTTTTAAGTGTCAGCTTTGGGAGATATGTAATTAAGTATGAATTTTAATTTCCTTCTTTTTTTTCTGATCCTTGGGGTTGCAAAATAAAATGTGAAAAACATGGCCCGACATTCAAAACCAAACTCAAAGACAGACATAAATTATCAACCACTTGTGATTTCTCTTTCAGCATTTTGGGTTCGTTTGCTTGAGTTTGAAGGTTGGTTTTCTTTTTTTTTTTTTTTTTTACAATCCTAGGTTTATCGCATACTCCAGAGCAGTCTGTGCCTTGTTGTAAGTGCATGAAGGGTATTTATGGTGCAAAAGACTGTTGATGTTGGAAGATTGTTGATATTGATTGGAGGACTGTGTAGGACCACCAAACTGGTGCAATTTTGTCCTATAAGAAGCAGTCCTTGGACAGAGTTGTGCATGTGCGAATGTCTTTCAGCTCACAGGGGTACAGTCGTTTCCTTCTGACCCAGAAACTGAGAGTGATTTAACATGAAGTTATGGATGATCAGGAGAAAACTGGGAAAATAACTTAGCTAACAATACAGACACAGCCTGTACTTACTTATCTTATGAGTCAGCTTCACCAGGAGATAAAATAAGCTCAGCACCGAGCAGGATAATGCTCAGTGATGCTGAACTATTATATGAGCCACTGACTGCAAAGGAAAGAAAGTCCTGAGCAACAGAGGAAACGTGGATGTTTGTGTCATACACAGCAAATTCAGCCTGGTCTGCATGCCAGATGATATGCTTCCATCTGGTGAGGCTGAAGATGCCGAGAACATTAGAAGGAAAGGGACCAGAGCGTGGTTAGTTCTAGGCACAGTGGGTAGTTGAATGAAATGAAATATTTCTTGAAAAATGATTTATGAAGACTAAAGCTCATAACTTCTGGGGTAATTTTGTCACTTTTATCTTCAGGGTGGAGATCACTACATGCCAGGCTGCATTCCTTCATAGCATCTGAATCATTCTTATTGTCTCCACAAGTTGAAAATGAGAAACAGACTGGCAGGAAAGTTGAAATTTTCAAGGTGGAAGGAGTAGGGAAGAACCTGATTTTTTTTTTTAAGACTAAAAGTTCCTGTTGTATTTTTACAGACAGTAATACACTGGGTTTTATGATTCCTCTATTTAAAACAAGGTTAGAGTTTCCTATATTTTGAGGAGAAATAAGAGCACCTGAAAAAAAAGGCTTACCCCAGTGCCGTCTATATCCAGCCTGCCTTTCTGTGAGCTGCATGGGGAAGAAACATTTCTAAGGCACCAGTGGTTGCCATATCCTTTATGCAAAAAGATTCCATAAATGTCTGAAAACAGATGGAATGCAACTTTGGAGGAATAAATGGATTTTTAATTTTCTGAACATTTTGGATTCCATCTGGTTGAAGTAACTAAGTGACCGAGTAGGATACTTTTTACCTTTCTTGTATAATAGATAGAAGCACAGCCTGCATTGCAATTGACTGTTCCCCAGTAAGGTGTGAGTCTTAACTTGCTCATACTTCTGCTTACTTTTAACTCTTTTGATGACCTGTCACGGGATACATGATATTCCTCTTTTTACATGTCAGATCTACACGTTGACCCTCCCTCAATTCGTGATGTGGCCTTGCGGATAGTAAGGAGGAACTATGAACCACCTGCCTAAGCTCACCTGACAATAACAGGAGCATAGAGAGATGCATTCCTTAGGCTTATGTCCTTCTTGTTTTTTGCTGCAAGCATTGGCACATGTTGTAAAAGGGTTTTAATTTGCTGTCTTGTTTAAAGGTGAGAGAACCAAGAGAAGGAGAGGTTTTGTGTACCATTACCAGTAAAGTGGAATATTTCCTTTCACTAGTATTTTTGTTATTGTCATTGAGAATGTTGTTAAGCAAATATGAATAAATGCATGTGGTGTTTTTAGACAGGACATTTGCATTTTTGTATGATGGGAAATGCAGGCAACTTGAATTCATGAGAAAGGAGTCATAAAGTAGACTACTATATATAAAAAGGGGAAGACCTTAGGTTTATGGTAAAGACACCTTTATTCTGCCTGCCTCAGTACAAGCTAAAAAAAGAAGTCTGCGCACACTCTTTGAGAGAGAAGGTGGATCTTTTGAATTGTTGATAACAAGCCTCTACTTACCACTTGCACTATTTATGAAATTGATTATTTGTGATTGCTACTCAGAAAGTTGTACTGAGGATAAGTATTTGCATGCTGATAAGTGGAGATACTGCTCATAAGCAGTAGTTAGGAAGATATTGACAATGTGTTTAGTATTAGTTTTCATACTTAGCACTTTGGAGCACTTCCTCAATGTTCTTGCTATGAATATGGATGAAACATTCCAAAAAAAAAGGGAGCAACAGCTCTTCGTACTTGTTTTGAGGGACACTAGCAAGACTTGTTTTCTCCTTCTGGAAACAAGTGTATTTGTGTCTTGGTAGAAGCCATTGCATTTTAGGTTCACGAGTTTCAGACTTGCACAATGCCCAAAATCACTGAGAGATTTCACTTTTGCCTAACACTTTAATGCTATGTCAGGAGTTTGTTTGCTCGGTCCTTAATAGGGCAAAATGTAGCATTTCCACTACAATAACTGCTATATAAATCTCTGGTCACTGTAACCCCGTAATTCAAACAAGGCTTGTTTCTTTCTTCCTGAAATTTGTGATTATGGACCTCTGACGGTTGGCAGTAACACATGCTGATGCTGCCAGCAAAACTGTGGATCCAGCGCAGTCGTGTTTGGAGCGTCCTTTGCTGGGATCCCGTAATAAGCTGGCCTTGTATGGCATAGAGACAACTGAATTCTCTTTCTCCTTATACACTTACGTAATTGCATTACTGTCTCTGAAGCCTTTTTCCTCTGTAAATGATTAAAACTGTTGTTACACAAATGTGGACTTGGGAGACATATTTAAAGCTCTGTCCATATTCAGAGCGTGAGTTGCTGAAAGACTCGCTGACTGCAAGTAGAGAGAATTTGTTGTTTTGTGATCTTCTGGCAGTTTGGCGTTTTGTAAAGACAAGTCTGTATCCTACCAACAGCACTGATCACATGTTCTCTCATTTGTATAATTTAGAAAATTGCCAATGTAATGAAAACAGCTCCATCTAAATAACTTCTCCATCCACAGTTAATAAAATCTACCCTCAGAGACCTGGAATTTCTCTACAAACACTTTTAGTTAAACAAAGCATTTTGTGTACCTATAGTAAGTGTGATATTTATTTTTTCATTATTCATGAAACAACTTTAATGTCACTGCTGATTTTCCTGGTAGGATGTTCAGCTCCAGCATCCCGGAGCTCATGCTGAGTTGTAGCTGAAGATGTCATTCACAATAAACACGAGCTGCTATGACAATACGATGGCAGAAGGTGAAGAATCTCTTTTCTTGTGCAAGGGCATGCATGTGTCTCTCTCTCTCTGTGTGAGAGGGAGAGAAAGAGAGAGATTTGATTGTATTTACAAGATTCATTCGCAGCACAGCAGGCAGTAGTCACATTGTAATATTCACCTTAACACACATAATTTGATTTTCAGCCTGGTTATCATGCATTCAGACATAACGATACATGAAAATATATGCTTTAGCAGTGCATTTTAAACAAGGTTGCACACTTTAAGTCGGAATATATTAGAGGTGAGTGTTGACTTTAGCAGTTGCAGAAGTCTTGGAAAGCACTGTTCAGCATTCAGCACGAGGTACAAAATTACTAAAAGGAAAGTAAATTCTAACGGGTAAATCTTAGAGGCTGCTACCGTTTCTGGGCTCAGCTCAAAAGGATGGGCTTCCGCAAATTTGAATTCTCTCAAGGTCTGTGAGTCCATTTCATTTTGGAGTCTGAGGTACTAAAGGAATTTCTTTTCTGACTCCTAGGTTTGCTCCTTGTCTCTCCTCTGGAAAGTGAAGGTTCAGAAAGTCCCACAGCCTTTCTGTGCTCTACATTGAAAGGAAAATGACCTGCCTAGACATCGTATGAACGTTCTTGGGTCACCCCAAAGTCCTGACCTGCCTAACTGATGTGATATAGGGAAGAGAGATGTTGTTGCTGGTCAGAGGCAGTGCCTCGCTACTGCCTCCTGGAGTAGAGCGAGAGATAAGGGGTTATGGCAGCAATTTAATCATAGTCATAACACACTAGCCTTCGTGCAGCACGCAAAGGAATCCGTCATTTGCATCATGAGATTTTAAGCTTGACTCAATTCATGTGAGTGTGGATGCGGCTGGGCATGTTTTTGTGAAATGTCTAAACATTTGCAAAACAACCAAAAACGAAAAACAAAAGCAGATATAAGTCTACTGAAGTCAACAGAGCTGAGCGTGTTTATACGAATGGGGCATTTGGCCCGAATCCAGATGGAGCCTTTGCGGTATCACACCTCTGAATCTTCTGACGTTTTCTTAGCATCATTAATATTGAGACTGTATGGTACCCAAAATAATTATCCATTACTGCTTGGGCCTGGCCCAGGAATTATTCCACCACATGTTGCCTCATTATATATAATGGAGAAACAGAAACAAACTAGAAACTAGGGAAATAAGGGTGGTAAAATGAGTAAAAGTGGGAAGAAAACAAACAAACTGTGGGGTGAGGTCCTCCGATGGTGTAATTCAGTGCAACATTATCACCTTTGGTCAGGTTATGCCAGTTTGCACCCTGAGATGCTCTGGCCCATTATTATTAGGAAAGTATGTTGTTGATGTGCTCTGTAATGGCTTCCATTACCAGCCCAGGCTAAAAGAAGCAGCTGGTGAAAGTTATGTTTATGTTCCACAGATGGATCAGCAATGGCAGACACATAGTTCTGTGTCTGGTAAGCAGGTGTTTGATTTTATATTTGCTAGCTAGCCAGGAGAAGTCAGATTCTTGGTGAAGGGTGTAGACGAAATGAGATCAATTTAGTTGCTGAAAAGGAAGAAACAATTATTTTTGGTTCTTCATCTTCTTCTTAAGTAGAAAGTGAATAGTGTCCTGAAACTAATCCTGCTTTTTATCAGATCAGGCCACATGGTCTAATTGGTCTGTAAGAAAAATTAGCCGAGGGGCAAAAAAAAAACCCAAAACTGCTTCTTGTCAATGGGGGTATTCAAATGATTGTCTCACCTTCTTCATTTCTTGCCTGTTTTGAGTGGGAGAAGGAAGCACTTTGGCTTCAGAAGAAGTGAAAGGTCCCTATAATGGAGTCAAAACTTCCTGTGCCAGAGAAACAACCTCATAAGTTGTTGCAATGCAGAACAGGACCAGTAGAAATCACGACTGAGTTAGCAACCCCTCTGCTGGGAGCTGGGAATATAATCCTCTCCTTAACAAGAAATATTTTGCGAACAAATTCTGCTACCTGTAAATTAATTAATTAGGTGTGCATAGCCAATGCAGAATGTGGACAATGGCTTTTCAGCTTATTCAAAATAAACTATTTATTCTACCTGTATTTATTTTCTTCATTTCTGATTGCTCAGAAAACCAAAAAGTGGCAGGAATTGCGTCTGGTCTCTGGATGATCAGAGATAATACTTCTAGGTGGAAGAATGACAACACAAATTCCTGGATGAATATCATTCAGGCTAAAATTTCTTAAACTCTGAGAATTTGGGAGTATTTTCACAGATACCCAGCAGTAGGCTGAATACTTGTTAATAACTAATATTATGACTCTGTGAATCATAGTGAGCCAGATTCAGCACTTCCAGTTGCAAATCAGGTTATTATTTTGCTCTTTGACCAGCTCTAGGGAGAGCTCCTTAATATGTAATGCAAAGAAGTAGCCTAAGGGAATAGAGTAGGCTGGCAGCGTTTCCCTATAACTTTCCCACACTGCTATCAGGTGTTGATCCTTCTGGCAGAAGGTTAAATGCACCCTGCTGACTCCTCGAACCCAGTGGCAGAGACAGGCCCAAGTGGGTCTCCAGGACGAGCAATGGGCCGGGGTTTGGGAAGAGTGGCTGGGATGGCCGAGGAACCCTGGATAGGTCTGAAGAGAAAGCCTCACCTTAAAGCATTGCTAACTTGTTATCTTGCCTTTTTTATTGAAACCAAACTCCTCTAAAGGGCAAACTTGGAATTGGCGTGTTATGTCGGAAAGGTAGCCGGTTAAATGAGGTGTGAGCAGTGCATGCTTTAGCGCTTCTGCTGTAGATGTAATATATGAGGGAATAGCGAGAGCAGCAGGTGTTGTCGAAATTTATGGAGGAGCAGCAAGCCCAGGCGGCAGCCCCACAGGAAGAGCAGCGACAGTTACAGGAGCAGATGGTCTCAAGAGTTATGAATGTGGGGCGCAGCCCCAGCTGCCCGTATAAATGAGTCCTTCTTGACCAAGAACCAGCAAGACGTTGCTTCCAAGGCCTACAAGGTCAACTCATTCAGCTTGACTGGTGGTAGTCAGGGCAACAAGCGGCCTTAGAGCCATTCTGAACAAGCCTGACCCGAGCTGTGCGTATCGATCTCTGAGCACTGGTGCTGCTGCCGACTAGGAGAGGTACATCTTGAACCAGTTGGGAATCCCAGAATAGAAGTACTGATAAAGGCTCATGGAGGAATTTAACTACCCAGACATCTGTTGAGTAACAAATACAGCTGAACATGCATCATCGCAGAGGTTCCTAAATTACAGTGAAGACAACTTTATGATCCAGAAAGTAGAGACTCCTGAGGAGAAGCCATCCTGGATCTACAGGAGCATATTAATGAAATTTGCAGATGCAACTTGCAAGTGCATTAAAAATACAGCAGCACTGTGTTTTAGTATTGACTTTAACACAGTATCATATATGTTTAGAATGGAGTCTCTTCCAAATCAATTTATGAGTTTTTGCTGTTTCACAAGTAAATGAACATTCAAGCCTACCTACTCCTGTCTTTAAAACTGTTTGCATCATCCATGAATGCTATATATTTGAGATCTGCAAACTCTTAAGTAATATACTTTGCAAACATCTGTTTGGACAACACACGGCTCACGACAGAGACCCAGAGAATTAGGAAAATGGACAGATAATAACACAATGCCAGTTGCCTTCAAAAATGGAAGTGCATACCTTTGCAGAAAAAAATCATTTGAAACAAATGTTGAATAGGATGAGGAATCTTAAGAAGCAGAAATATTGAAAAGAGAATAATGAACAGCAAATAAGGCATGAGTTTTCAATAAGGCACAATAGAGAAGGAGGCCTATAAAATTCTGGAGTACAAACAAAGAGATATTACATCCCAGGGTAAAGTTCAAAAAGGGCTTTTTTCTGCCTTTTTGGAATCAGGAGATTTAAAATAGGCTAGCCTATTGAAATGAGCAACAAAAAGGTTAGGCTGATTATTAAGAAAAACGTCTGGCAGTAAGACTTATTAATATATGAAAAATCTTCTAGAAGTCTTGATTTGGAATGACAATTGGGGGGAAAAAAGAAGACAAACCAAAAAGCCCTCAAGACTTGATTTTTGTCATAAAAAAAAGGGAAATCTGTGAAATCCGACAGGAGAAAAAAATCCCTTAAAATTTCTCACATAAATCAACTAATCTTTGCCATCCTCAAAGAAAAAGCAGCCCTGAATGAATCCGGCCTCATTCCTCAGATCCCATGCCGGGATAATGCCAGGTTTACACTCAAATGGTTCATTTCCTTACATCTGGAGAATGCGTCTTTTGAAAATTTAGGAGGAAAAAAAACAAGTTTTTTTTTTTTCTCTCTCTCTTGCCAAGTTTTAATTTGATGCATTCATTTTGCCATTACCGTTCTGTCCCAAAGTTTATGGTCTCAAATGCTAAGCAGCAAAATCTTTCTCTCATCTCTTCAGGAAGGTAACGTGTCAATTTACACTTGTAATAGCGAGGTATGATCTTCTCAGTGGGATGGCAACCTTAATAATCTTCCTGCTAAAACCCTGTTCATTAGCTTTATGATAAAATATGCCTATGTTATAAATATTTCCAGAAAAGAACAAAACTTTCTGCTTGTTTGCATTCATGCTGACATCTGCTAGAGGTCGTACAAAGAGAGAAATCTACTTCCAAAAGCAATTCCAGGTCAGTATTGTATTAAGACTATTATCAAATAATTCCACTCCACCCGATCAAAGGCTTTCTCAGCAGCTAATGTTAGTAATAGTCATGGTCTTGAGTTTTTGCTTTTTCTAAGATTTTAGGCTCCTCGATGCATCACCTCAGAGGTCACTGAGAGGTCAGGGAGCATGCAGGTCTTTGATGAGAGAGAAGCAAGAGCTCCTTTTAATCTTAATATTCCACTTTAATATACATGAAAAAAAGAATAAATAATCTCGGGGAGACTGATCTCAGTCCAGGAACAAGCAATAGTGGAAGATTTTTTGTCAAAGGTGCAATCTAAGAACTACCTTTGCAAGCAAGGAATTTGGAAGGAGATGAAAAAATGAACGAGAAGCCCTCTCTGGTTATTATTGCTGTCTGGCTTCCAGTTTGAATTGGCCTCGGACAAAAAAGATTGGAGACAAACATGCTATCAACAAGACAGCGGCAGTAATATACAAAGCTGCACTAATGAACTCTCTTTATGTGTCCAGGGAGCCTACAAACACCCGCCCGAAGGCTCTGCCTGCTTGAGGCCAGGTGGATTTGCTTGCTGTTCTCGCTCAAAGTTAATTTGTAATCTGCAAAGCCCATCTGCCATTAAGAGGCAGGAGCAAAACTTCAAGGAGAGAAACAGCAACAGAATCTCTATCAACCTGAAGCTTCAATCTTGCTGTCTGCTACACTTGAACAGGCATATGCAGTCTCTGAATTCAGTCTCTCCAGTGTTTGCACACTGCAATGGAGGCAAAGGGCAGCAGGAAGAGTCACTCGGGATCCTGGTTTCTATGCGGGAAGGTGTAAAAGTCCCTGAACTGGCTCTGAGCAGGCTTACTAACTTGAAAAGTACTTAGCTGAAACTCTTTCCTGGTGCGTTGACTCATGCCCTCCACTTCAGCAAAGCCAGATTACGGCGATTTGCCAATGATTTTGCGGCTGCAAAATGCAGAAAGGTATTTTAATTGCATTTTCCCCTGTGATCAGTTCTGCTGCCATATTCTGTGGTTGAGTTCTTATTGGAATGCTTTAAATAGAACAAAGGCTTGGTAGGCTATTCTGCCCGGGTGCCCTTCCTCTCTCCCCACCCAGCTCGGTTATTTGGATGGAAATGCAACTTTTATCTCAAAGGCTTTTTGCCTAGAAAGTGACTGCAAATGGACAGTGCTGACAGGAACTCTTCATAATCGCTGGCTAGGCTCTTCCCACTCAGTGTACATTTCCCAAAGGGAGTATACTGAAAAATTTGTGTCCCATTTTGAAATGGAGTTATGTCAACTGCCTTAGAGCCATCAGTGCTGCTGATTTACCCCAGGTGAGGTTCCTGAGCTTCACAGAAAGCCTCCTTAAATTACATGTGAATCAGTTGTTAACTAATCAGTGGGATCCAGAGTCTGATGGTTTTACTTCTGCAAAAGGCAGGAAGAAGTTTCTATCACTTTTTCCCTTGTGATCAGCTCTGAAGCCTTACTTGGTGGATGAAATTTCAGTTCATTCATTTGTATTAATTCAAAGATGGTTGAGCTATTGCCTCTCCCCTTGCTCTTCACCGATCACTCACCCTGAGTAATGAGTGTATCTGTGAGTTGCCTCGTTTACCCCAATGGCTGGTCTGATGGAGGTGCGTAGATGATGGTCCTCAGCTCCCTGAGTAGCCTAGTCTGAGAAAGGTGGCCTCTTCGCTTAGGTCTCCTGAATCGCTTGGTGGAGCAGTTCACCTCCTTCTGTCAACAAACAAAGGCACTTTTGTGACCTACTTGACACCAACACCACTCCTGTAGAGTCAGAAAGAAGTCCTTGATATGCCAATTCCCACAAAACGTTTGTGTGGAAGCAGGACTTGGATTTATTCTGAGGAGGAGAAGTGGGGGTGAAAGAAGGGGTTGATGAGGTCCCCTCAGTTAGATTGGATCTAGTTCCTATCTTGTGCTAATCCAGCCCAGACTCCTGGCGGTAAGATCCAAAGCAGCATAAAGCAGATAACAGAAGAAGGCTGAGGGGGCTGGTCAGGGGTGTTTGTAAATAAATCTGGAACCTGGGATCTGCAGCCTGCTTGGTTATGGTTTTGTGCAAACACAATTACAGCATAAAATGAAAGCAGGCTGTGCAATGAAAACAAGAGGAATGCCATCACCCAGGTTGGCTTGTACTGCAAACCACCCTGGTCAATCATCTGAGATGAATGGAGGTATCCGCTGAATAACCTCACTTTGCAACTTTTATGTGAAGGCTTGATAAATGAAGTCAGGGAGAGGTACAAGAAAGTGATTAAAACCAGCCTGCGCAAAAGGCAATGATAACCTCCCTGAGCTTGAAACTTTTTTCCCCCCTCTGCCTGAGTTTGTTGGATAATTAACCCTTTCGTCCTTTGGTCGCTGTACGCAAACATTTATATATTCATACAAAGCAGCTGTCTCGTGACAGACAATTTGTCACTGGTAATAAACGGGACCCAATGGCAAGGCCAGCCATTTCCAACAGGGATGCTTACAAGCAGGTACCTCAGTGTGGAGTTTTGCAGTGCCCTAGCTGAAGCACAAGACCTTTTTGGAAGTTTAGCTCACTCATATCTTGTCTCTGGGCTCTCTTAGTAACTCACTGGCTCACTTAAGCACCTGCTTTTGGGCGCGTCCCTGGAAAAAATATGCCCCAACCAGAGTGGCCAAAGAGGCTTAAAGAATGCCAGGATGTTGTTCATCTGTTGCAGTACCAGTGATTACTGACTTGTGAGATGGCCCAAACGTGCAGAAGAGCATGTCTTACCCACACACTGCCTGGTCAGAGGTCAGGGGAGCTCCTTTTCCTGGGTGTATTCCAGGCTGGTCCTACCTGCTTGATGAGGTTCGAAAGAAAGGGACTAGCAAAGGGGTTTTCCAAGCGGCCCCCTGCCCAGCTGTGTTCAGAGGTGGCTGCTTGGAGTTTCGTTGCTTTGTTTTTGGTGTGCCCAATGCTGCGTTGGGATACTGAACCAGTCGCCTAGGGAAAAACAGCTCTTTCTGAGAGACTGAGGGGTCTCAGGTGAAGATCTGGAAGGGAGCGTTAACAAAGTACACGAAAGCTTTGTTGCGTGTCAAAGACAGAAATACAACAAACGGCATTATGCTTTTTTCTGGCGGGGGGAGCGTCCAGACTTAGCCAAAAGAGTGGCAGCAGCACTCCTGCCTGTGCTGAACGAAGCTGTTTAAACCCTTACCGAGAAGCCAAACCTCGGCTGAGAAATGTCAACAGAGCTTTTACGACAGCCTGAAAATTAATTGTCCTCTGAAATGGCAGTCCTCAATTTAGGCTTAATCTCCCCTGCATTACTCAGGTAGCTATTGTGAAGTATCGCCCCGCTTGCCGCGCTCGCTGACAGTTACTATATCCCTTCCCCACGCCCACTGCAAGGCAAACAATCACATAAATCCCTCTTCCCGGGCACGCTCAAACTTGTTTCTTATTGTGGGGCAAATTTATGGTCGCGTTTACTATGTAATCTTTAAAGGGGACTGCCTGTTGGTTGAAGGTCTAAAATTACAGATGACCTGGGTGTAAGCAAAAGTGGATTTGTTAAAAAAAATCTGTATTTAAGGGAGCGGGGAAGGGGATGAGAGAGGAGAGCTGGGTAGTTTATGACCTTTTCTTGAAATGAATAAATAAATAAATAAATAAATAAATAAGACCTGCAAAAAAGGTAGAAAAGCAATTTTCATTCTGAGGCTCTAAATATCTGTTTATCCCGCTGCCGTGATGTGAGCATGCCCAGTCGGGATGATTTAGCACTCTGCTGATGACTACCAACGGAAGGACTTCATGTGAAAAGGTAGTCTGCCACGGCTAATGGGCTCTTGTTTCAAAGGGATGCTGTGTGTACATTACTAGTGCATGGAGAAGGTGCAGAAAGGCCTCCGCAGACATTAGGAATGGAGTGTTGTTGATGATGAAAAGGCACTTTGCCGTTGAGGGAATGGTGGGAGAGAAAAGGCGTATCTGTCTTTTTGATTAGAAATGCATGCTTCCTTTCATCATCAGAGCTGAAAAATTGGCTTCTGCTCTTGGTTTATGAAACCATTTTTCTTCTCCCTTCCTTCACAGGTTTGCAAACTCTTTAATAAATTAGTTACTGTGAGGGGCATGGGTGCAACAATCACCTTAGAGGCTTTTCCCAAATGCATCTTTAATATTTTATAAGTATTTAAATAGATTTATTCAATGTGAACAGCCTGATTTATTAGCACTGGTACTCGGGCATGGGAAGGGGGTTCAATACAAATTATGTTGTGTCAGAAATTTTTAGCAGCTAGGTCTCAATTTACCAATGGATTCTCGGAAGTCAGGAAATAATGGGACCCACCCCATGTTAATATTTAATCAGAATTTGGTGCCAGAAAGGAGAAGCTGTCAAATGAACGAGACACAACTGGGGAGCCCTGTATTACATTTAAACATGCAGCATGTGTATATTATACTTACTTACTTCTTAGGTGGTGACTGCGGGGAGATGGGTCAGTTGTTATGGCAAGTGAGAGGTTCAGATCCACTGCTGAATAAAGACACTTTCTTAGACTCTGAGAGTTGACCAGATGGACATTAAAAGTCTCACCACAGATGTGTGGTGGAAGCTGAAGTGACCATGTGTGAAACTTGTTTCCCTTTTGATGCCGCAGGTCCAAGAGGTGCCTTTCCTTGTGCATATTCAGACCGTAACATAAGCGCTCAGCCTGACATGAGACTGGAGCTGCTTTGTAAAGCACTTTGCAATGATGCAATGAGAAGGATGCTACAAAACCTAATATTATCCTATGTAACTGTTGCACAAAAGGGCAGGGGAAGTGTGGATTTACAGGTTCTCTATAGATGTCACTGTTTTCACAAATGTCACAAAAATCATTTGTACCTGAAAGTGCTACATGAGGTTGCTTCTATCTAGCCTGGCACATTATCCTCATAAAAGCAAACTTTTATTTTCATATGGAAACACCAAACCACTTTCTCAATGCAAATTTGGGATATAAATTTAAAATGTAAGGAAGCCCAGAAGCAAAGGAGGAGTTATTTTCACAGCAGTGTTCATTCGCTTGCATGGGACAGACAAACACGAAGGCATGATTGCACAATTGCTCTGCACGTAGCAGGGCTTTCCTAAATCACCTCACCCAGTATGGAGCAATTCAGATGGGTTAGGAACATGCTCAAAAACTGGCGAAGTCTCATTTCTGCTGTGTACCTCCGACACTGCCTCCTCAGTCCGTCCCAACAAGCCAGCAGGGTAAGCAGGTGAACTGGGAGCAAAGAAGAAAGCTTTAGCCAGCTGCAGCTGGACTGATGCTGGATAAAGAGGAGGAAAGAGGACATCTCAGAGCGGCAGATCTTTTCCTGGAATATTTCAAGATGACCCAGCAGTGGGCAAACCCTGCGGTGGTCAAGAGCTGCCTAACCATAATTGCATGCTCATGTGCAAGGGTTGAGCTCTTCGGAGGGTGTGAACTAGATTAATGTGGCTAAAGTTACTGGAACAACACCAGCTGGCACTGGCTGAAGTTTCAGCCTGTAGTTGAAGTCACGGTGTCAGTGAGCTAGTTTTCTGATGGGAACGTTATTCATTTCCTTTCCTCACTTAAGAAAGTTTATTTCTGTCACTAAACATATAGCACATTCAGTTTCCCTATGCGTTTGCTTTATTTAAAGAGCGAGAGAAGAGTTGAACTGCTAGCGCTCTGTAATGTTAATATTAAGAAAATTGGACTATGCTCCAGTGAGATGACTGGGCTGAGGAAAGAGGCTACTTCAGACATCTGCTTCTGCTAAATTTTGGTTGCAAAGGTTTATTGTAAGGCTAGATTATCTGGGCAGAACCCATGCATTTATACGGTCATGGCTGTCTGTTCCCGCTGCTGTGAGGATCTTGGCTCTTTAAGCTGAGTAATTTGGAGGCGGGGGAAGATAAACGAAGGAGTGGAGCAGCACTCGGTGCTGCGCGTGGTTTCTTTACGTGATATATGGCAAAGTTGACTTTGTTTTTGTGGAGCATGTACCTGAGTGTGATTTAGTGAGATGATGGTAGATGCAGAGCGGATTCAGCTCTGCCTAAGTCACTCGTTACAGGTCTGCCCCCAGCCTGCTGCAGGGCTGGCCACCTGAGCGGCAGGAGATTACTGGTCTCTTCCATGCAACAGTAGTTTTAGCTGTTATTACTATATACGGATACATTTCCTTAAGGGTAGACAAGGATATTATGACCTTGCCTATATAAAAGAGTAACATATAGAGTTGCACCTAGATCAGCCTATGAGATTGATTGTCATTCAGGGAAGAATAAACTCTTTTCTGCTGCAGGGCAGGACATCTCTTGGCGTGCAGAGGTTACGTGGTTACAGGTATTGGGGACAGCAGGTCCAGATTCCTGCTCTTCTCAAGTATCAGCCGTGCTCTCCTGCCTCTGGGAAGCATCTACTTAGGAGTTATATACACTCTCATGTGTAAGGAGGCATGTCTTCCTCCTTTATCCAATTAAGCCAATGCACAGTCTGGGCCATGAATAGCTTCTTCTACAGCAGAAAAGACACATAGGACAAAATTAACTTCCGAGTCCACTGATTTGCTTTTCTAAACTACCGCAATTTTCAGCGCCTATCTCCGATTTCTTAGAGATGGCATGTATGAATAGATTTTCTCTTAAGTTTTTTAAAGTTGGGCTAGATAGAAAAGAAATAGAGGAGCAAATATCAGAGGGAATGGGGGAAATTTCACAGTTCAAATATATGAAGCTTAATAATATTGGTATTAGGAAAAAAATAAGAAAAAATATTGTTATTAGAAAAGCTTTGTAGAAAGTTAAAGAAAGTGATACAGATTTCCAGCTAACTCTCGTATTTCAAACGTTCACCTGGACATCTTGCCTCTAAAGAATTTGACCCGTTAAAAATATATCTGAAAGCATAAAAATTTCAGCCACCTGCCTCCCAAAGGAGAGCATTACCAGCAAATGAAGCCAAAGAGCAGCTTCTGCAATCTGCCACTGAGGAGTAGCTTTCTCAGAAAAACGGTCGCACTCCTGTCTTTAGGACAGTTACAAGGTACTACTCTCGATGTGAGAGAGTCCAAAATGATTATCTGAGAGATGTGAATGTGATTTTAATTAGAGCTTTTATTACTGGAGCAGCTGTAACCAAGACTGTAACGGTCAATTGTATATGGAGCTTTATTGGCACAGGGTGTTTAATATTAAACAATCATTGCTAACCGTGAACATACCTGATATAATAATGAACTTTATTTGAAAGATCAGCATGAGATAAAGGCGTTAAATTTAGCTGTACAGTCTGTAGCAATAACACATTGCTGAGGGGATATCTTGAATTCGTTTTATTTGGAAACAGAAAACGCTGAACGTTGTTAGATTATCTTTTTGAGAGCATAAAGTAAATGTTTGGTAACCAGAGATTTGTATTGCTAGAGAGAATCACTTTCACTAAAGCTACATAACTGAATGTTTAAATGTGTGGGGCTGAGCTGTCAAAGCACATAACAACGTCTTCAAATAAAATGGAAGTGGCTCGAGCTGCCTTTATCCCGGTCGTCCCCTGACAACCGCTTTAGGTTCAGTTCTGTTCCCACGGACGTCTGCGGAGGATCTCCCGCGGAGCTGGGCCTTGCCACGGCGCAGAGGAGCCGTCCCCGTCCCCAGGCGCGGAGGAAGCGGTGCCAGGGTCCCGCAACGAAGGACCCCTTCTTTCTGCCAGCGCGGAGCGGTGTCGCCGCCCTGCAGCGCTCGGGATCGTGACTCGAGGCCCTTGCAAGAGCAGCGTCAAAGGCACCTGCCGTAGCCCCCGCCTGCGCGCTTTTCCAGCCTTCCGGCCTTCAAAACCTCATGAGGTTTTACCTGCACACATCTCGCAGAGCGCACTGGCTGGGGGACCAGCCTGCCTCGCCAGCACGGCCTAAAGGCGCCCTCTTTTCGACGCGGTGCCCGCTTCCTTCGTAGCAATTTGGCCATCATTTTTAAAGTTGCCCAGGGGGGCTAAACTATGAGCTGGCACTTGGCGTTTGTATTTGGGATGGGTGGTTTTGGTTTTTTTGTTTTTTTTTGCAGGTCCACCCTCCTTCTGCACGGTGCCACCTGGAGCGGGTCGAGCAACGTTCGGCAAGCGGACGGACGGCACCCTTGGCAGCGCGTGCGCTGAGCCACCCGTACCGGAGCTCCTGCTGCCCCTCGCCTTCGGAGACGCAGGTCGGGCTCCTGAGTGGGTAACCCAAGCGGCCCGGTAATCTTGGCAGGAGCATGCATGGGTGAGATGGACGTGTCGGGGCCCCTTCAAGTCGTATAATGGGCCTGTTCACTGGAAGAATAAGCACCCGGCATGATTTAGCTGCAAGCTGGGGGAATACTGGGGAGAATGTGAGCTGAGAGGTTATCTAGACTGTAAATGGGGTTTGTTTTGTTTTTGCAGCTTTGGGGTCAGGTGATACGCAGCAGCGGCGTTGGCACTGATGTCTAGCGTTCGGTGTCTATCGTGCCCTTCGGGCGGGGGGGGAATGGGGGGACTCTCCTCTCGCGAACACGTTCCAGCTCTTAAGAGGCTTTTGTGTAGCCTATGCAAACTACCGATTGGGTAGTGCAAAACACAGTATTTCTATGCAGAGAAAAGGATTAGGGAAAAAACCTAAGGTGCGAAATATAGCGAAAGGCAGTATTTGGATTTGCGCTGTTAGGAGACGCAGCTGAAGCCAGTGGGAGTTTGATCTCTGAAAGCACAGCAGGACCAAGCCATATATAGGAAAGAACAATCTGTCAAAATTAAGTGTGTAGTTTATGGTATGCTTTTTGTTTGAAATAACATATTACCTCCTATTTATAGTAAAGCAGACTAAACAGTTCTATATGTCTGTATTTAACATTTTTAGACAGAGAGTAAGGATACCTTTTACCTGGAAATTGTAGAGTCAGGGCTCAAAATTGTTAGCAGTGATGTAAATGAATACCTGTGATTTTACAGGCATATAAATCTAGAGCTTCTGCTTACATAGCCCAGCTCTGTCTGAAGCATTGGCTGGATCTGAAGAACACTGCTGGAGGACTACTAGGAAACAAATGAACTTGCAATGCATAGTGTCTTAAAGGAAGCTATAAATGGGAGAGGTCAAGGACTAGGCATGTAAGCGACAGGAAAAAAATCTTCCTTGTAGTTTATACAATTTCTGCTTCCATGTCTGCGCAGATTCCAAATAAGGAAGAGTAACTTTCCAAGGCACAAGGCCTGGACATGTTTCCTGACCTTCTGATTCTCACAGTTCTAGACATTCCAAGGTAGGGGGTCATTCAGACAGAGTTGTAATTCCTTGTGCATATTTATTTCCAAAGTATCTTTTGCATAGTTTCCCAGTGAAATCATGCGCCGGGGCTGGGGAATGCTAAATAGGTTATTTTTCAAGCTTACATATAAAGGGCCTGTCAAACGGGACTGTTTTGGACTTATCAAGTAAAAGTGCCAGAGCCAAACTGTGGTGTGTGTAGCTTGCGCTTCCCGATGCCGTTACTCACTGGGCTTCCAACCATCAAACTGAGATGACGTTAGAAGGTTAAGGAGCTCTGTTTTTGTTATCTGTGAGGATTTTAGTGATGTTAAAAGTCATGAATGCATAAGCTGGCTCAATAGGAGTATGACCTGAGCCTGCCCCAAGCACCATATTTTGTTAACCCTTTTCGATATGCTTGTGCTCCTTTTTCTTCACATTGCATAAATAAATAAACTCCTAAGTTTAGGGAGAAAAGGTTGTAGAAGCCCGACTTCTCTGTAAATAACCTTAACTGGTTGTGAAGGCACATTTTGAATTCATTTTCCTAGCCCTTCAAAACACGAACCTTTTGTTGAAATGATTACATGTATCTGATCACAGAATTAAAATATGTCAGAGACCATACAGGACATCTCGAATTGTGAATATTAATCGTTCAAAACATATCCCCCAAGCAGCAGCTAGAAGTTATCCACTTTCTGAAAGAGGTTTAAATAATGTATACCTGGCCATTTTCAAAAATAGGGATTGTGCTAAAAAATCCTGTAGGCAATCTATTCATAAAGAGAGCAGCTAAAATTGAGAGGAAAGAGTTTTCTCTTAAAGCTACTCCATGCTCAAAGCAGCAGTAAGGAGGGTTAGTTAGACCTCCTCTTTTATCACGATGTGTCCAATGAATTTAAATTGAAATGCTGGCACTTCCTTTCTGAACTCCAAAAACATGCAGTGCATTTGGGACTGACGTTTTGAAGCTCCTGTTGAGAAGCAAAGGTAGATTTTCTACTTGCAAAAAGGCCTGTTAAAACCTAACCTTTTTTCTAAGCATTTCAAAAGAATGATGAGGGGAAGGTCCTACAGAATTTGGGAGTGTTTTCACAGATTGCTAGTGACAGTAAGCATCCTTTTATACGACACCAGTTAGGCTGCATATGACATATGGAGACAATTTCTGCCTCAGTTATATTCACCTTTCCCTTTAATCTAATCAGAACAACTCGTGTATGTTGAGGCAGAACTTGGTCTACAGTATCCTGTTTGGTCTGCATATTGGAAGAAGTTTGAAGGAGCTACGTTGACACGTGCTGTTGCAAACAGGAGGACAAGTTGGTGAAACGAGCCTGATTTAGTCATGTGAAGGGACAGTTAGGAGGTGATATGGGTGAAAAGTATTAAGTGCTGCCTCTTTCCTTTATCATTAGGGAATCATTGAAATGTAAGACTGGAAGGAAACTCCATAGGCCATATATTCTGTTCCCCTGCTCTAAGGCAGGATCAATTATACAGCCAATCCCTCGAAGCCATTTAAGTAACGTATTACTTGAATGAAGAGATATTCTTTGTATTTAGAAGGGGGAATACTGCCAGCACAGTTAGTTCCTTACCTTCTGGAAAAAAAAAGAAGGAAAAAAACATAGAAGAGGGGTTATTTCAGCTCTCTAAGAGTTATCATTCAAATTAGCTTGATGATTTGCTCGGGATCATTGGAGAAGTCTGATTAGAAGATATAAATGGAACATAAGATGGGATATATGGAAGTGAAAAATAAGGAGATATGATTATAGAAAGGCAAGAGAAAAGGTTGAACAGTCTTCCAATTGAGTGGTGAGCTCCAAAGGCAGTAGTAGATTTAGGCAGGAACTGACTGAGCATGTAGAATTCAAAAATACACAGACCTGCAGGTGGGTTTTTTGAGTTTTGAATTACCTGGTGACCCTTTCAAAGGTTAGAAGAGTTATTTCACAGAGCTCTTCTCCCTTATTTAATATCAGAGATTTGTGTGTGTATGTGTGTTTGTTTATACAGCACTGGTTTTACCCCTTCTGAACAAAAATGCACCACAGTTTTAAGATTCTTAAAGTAATACGAGAGAGAGAGAGAAGAGCGACAGCCGTTCCACTTCAGATCCAAACGGTTCCTGCCTGCCTCTGCTGTGATTGTATCCGTGCAAGGCACTCTGCTTGATCCTTGCAAGTTGCTTTTCTAAAACCAGACCACTCCATTCACTCCATTTGACTTTCTTCAGCGCTGCAGCTTTCCTCTGCTCTACTTTAAAGTGTAAACGCTACAGTTATTTGTAGAGTGCTATTGGTCATTTATTTTATCAATCTAATATTCTAATATCAAGCGTCTTAATATCACTATTAACTGTTTTGGGTCATTTCTTATTTGTATACCAGAAAACTGCTTCCAGTGTTATTACTTATTGGTCATAATCAATTAGGGAAGTTTTTAGACTATGGCAGTCTTATATAAATACACTGGCAAAGTTCACCTCCTATGATTTCTGACAATTAAATTGTTCTGTCACTTTGGGACCTTCATTAATCTCAACTTGTCATCCTTGTTTATGCAGGTTATAATGGCCTGTGTGTGTAAGTGAAATGAGATGCTAAAAGCCCTTGGCTGTTTAACTCTTTGATGAAAATCAAGCAGGAATACATTGCTGAAGGGAAAAATCGGGTTTTTTCATTCCCCAAAATAGCACCATGGATATTATTGCCACTCTCTAATGACTAGCGATGAAATAAGCCAAAGGAAACTTTTTCAGAGGGGTGAAGAAAGCAGAGCTGACAGTACTGTTATCACAGTCCTTTGTGCATATGCATGAGCATGCATGGAAACAAAGATGTGGCAAGGTAGATTACTTTCTCTTCCAGGAAAGCGGTGTGAAGACGCCACGTTCCAACACACAGAGGAATCCAACAACCGAAGATTTTTAGATAACGTTGCAAGATCAGTGTAACTCAGATGAAGTATGCATCTAAGGCTCTTGAAACTTTGAACCATGAGTGTATGGGTATGGCCTTTGATTTGCATAGTTCTGGCGGGTCATTTATCTGAGACCACTACAGGCTCTGTTCTAAGGACTTTGCAAAGTGGAAAGTCTTCAGAAAGATCAGCAATGAACCCAGCTTTGTGGGTTCCTTTAGAGGGTTTAAAGTAATATTTAAATTCCTGGGGGAGCTTAACATTTTCTTCTTGGTTAAAGTACCTCTTAGATTTCAAAGACCTGCTTTCTGGTGTGTTCAAATGCACATAGTAGTTTATTATCTTTTGCCCTTTTATGCATTTGTTTAAGACGTTCTTAGAAAGCTTTTTGAGTGGTCACTCCATAGCAGCAGCACTCTTACACGTGTCAGCTTGAGGCAGGGCTCCTCACTAATCTTTCCTCTTGGAGCAGTCCTCACTTTGCAGCCCTCTGAATTGTAGTCAGAGCCTCACCTGGGACTGTGGAACAAAGGCGCAGGTACCTTTTATTCCCCGCAAGCTGCCAGGCCTAGCGTTTCTTGTTGGCCAAGTGTCTCCTGAAACCAAAATCTAGGCCGGAGGATCTTTGTTGGCATTTGCAGCTGGAAATTCAGGGCCAGGTCAAAGCAAGTAGCCCACTGTCCCAGGCTGCATGTGTGGCAAAGCTGAGGGTGGACTGTGGGTCTCCTGAACCACACTCTGATACTCTGGCCACACAGCCTCCTGGCTGACCAAGGTTAAAAAATAGGAATAGCCTTAGAGTTATCTGTCTCAAATCTGCAAGGAGTGTAATGATATGCTATTTTCTGCACCCCGAGAAACATATGAGTGACATCTTCTCTCTGAGCACTAATTATCATAATTCTTAGACCAGGGAGAGATCCAGAACACTGCACAAATTATCACCCAATATCTTTAATAAATGTGGATGGTAAGTTACTTGCAAAGGTGCTGGTTAATAATCTGGAACACATATTCCCAGATCTAATTCATTTCAGTCAGGTGGGATTTATTAGGAATTGGACTGTCACACAGCAGTACAAGGCAACTCTTCAGTACAATAAGTTCACAGAGAAGCAAAGGAGAAAGCTAGTACCTGTCATGGTAATATAAATGACTTAGACCATACAGGCAGTTTGTTTCTGGCTTTTCTAGATGTTGGGCTGTGGAGACACTTTGACCCTGCACAGTACAAGCCAGTGTCACCCATGGACCTATTGCACAAACGGCGGGTGGATTCATAGGCAGGCTTCCTAAGTCACAAAGAGGAGAAATGGCAGAGCTGCTCTCCCATTTCGATTTGATCCAGAGGTCATATCATAACTGCTTTATTTTTTTTCTTTTACAATAGCAATTTATAAAGAAAACCAAATCCTGTGTGCCTTGCAGGTGCCCATTCTGGATGTGTCTGCCTTTTGTTACTGCCTAGAGAGGAAACAAAGTGATGGCCTCCTACCAGAGATGCCTGAGTGTCTGTGCCTTAGGTTAGGTAGGATAGCTCCGTGTCTGGGAGGCCAACTGCCAGATGTTATTTGTCGAAGCTGCCTCTAGGCTGCTCTGAAGCATACCAACACATAGGTCAGGGCAGAAAGGGAATCAGGGCAGCCTTCCAATTTTTCTTGCTCCCAGATGCTCTCCAGGGGAAGCTGACTTCAGGAATAGCGAAACAAAGACTATGGAAATGGGAGATCTGAGTATTTTAGGTTCTGATGCTGTGTAGAGCAGTATATATGGAATTTCATCTTAAATTTTAAGCATAAAAATCACATACAAGTCTTTCTAGATACTCCAGTGTGTGGTAAAGAGTATAAATTGGGTGTAGATGCCAGTGCTTGCTCCTGAAGCTGTGGGGACAGCATTACTCCTTCTGCTTTGAGAATGACAGCTGGTCATACACTTTAGGATGAGATAAGGCTTTAACAGGCCTTTTGAAATAGATTAAAAAAAAAAAAAAGAAACCACACTGGATTTTACTCAAGATCATGCCAAGAAAACCTTGGGTTTAGCCAATTCACTTCCACCCACTGCCTTCATGCATACATGTTAAATAAACAGACCCAAACATTAGAGCTCAGTGTAGGATCAGTTGCAAAAGAAGTGATTCATCCTGCAAAAGAGAAGAATGCATGCCCAAATAAACATAACATAGTGGTGAAGCACTGTTCTTGAAGTTACAACCTCACAAAGATGCTATTGCCCTTCTACTTACGTTATCATCTTTCCATTAACAGTCAGTTTACTTACACTGATGTCAATGGGGGAAGTCTATTTTTAGCTTGTGTTTGTACGTTGGCCGGTACAACGAGATCCTGATAAGATATCTAATACTAGTCTAATACTGTGAAAAGACGGGACTGAGTACAGTTTAAGAAGGGAATTCTCAGAAAAAGTTTACTATACCATGCAAAGGGTGGATATTTGTGTCTTAAGCCCCATTGCTTTGCAATAAAATTTAGCGTTAAAGAGATGACATTGATGTACTTGTCATCCTCCCCAGTAGATAGTTTTCCATTTTTTTCCCCTCTTGTGTCTTTACATTAGTGACATTTTCCTTCTTAATGTTTGCATCCAACACCCCTGGTACTATGTAAATTATATTTAGCACATAGTTATGCACAGCCAATAAGTCGCAAAAAATTCCTCATCAATGCTGCATGTGAACCCTGAGATGACTACACCTGTGCTAGCTCAAGACCTGTAAGCCGATTGATTGCACCAGGAACAATTAGCTTGGGTGGAATTTGCACTGAATTACTCCATTTCCATGGTCCTGTCTCCGGCGTCTGCAGGAAATTGCGTTATCTGATAGAGGTATGGCGAGGTATATCAGAAAACCTCATGTTGGAAAGCGGTCCCAGAAAGTGGAGGGCTGCAGCTGCTCTCGTGGGACGTGAAGCGGGGTCTGCGGCAAAAATGGCCAGTTGAGACTTTCACGCAATTCACTGTTTGTTGCGAAACCCAGAAGTTCACTTGTTGAGATTATTTGAAAAACCTTGTTGAACGCAGAGCGTTCAGTGTTTTGTTTATGTGAATGATGCCTTTGACCAAAATGGAAATTGTCGTGTTTTATTTCCTAAGCAGCAGTTTATCAATTTTTCACTAAAAATAGGAAATCAGCACTTTCAAATGAAAATTCCATTTTTTTAAATGAAATTCTGAGGTGTTTTGTAGACTAACTTGGAGAAAAAAGGAAAAAATATAGCTTACAGGTCATTTATCTCTCTGCTACAGCCATCTAATATCCTCAGTGAGTGTAAATCAGTTCTGTTTAGCAATGCCCATTAAACAAAATGCAGCCTTAAAATCTCACAGTGTATTTAAATGAAATGAAATATTTTAAAATTTTAAATGAGCAATCTCACATGATTAATCAGTTACAAGTTATTCAGAATCATTAAAGTAAGCAGACATATAGAGGCTGGCTAATATGGATATAAAAATGTGTTCTTCTGTGGTTGGGTGCCCACACATGTATATATATGTGTATATATATATACATATTTTTGTATCTCTATCTCTGCATGCAAAAGCATACACACACGTGCGCGCGCACGCGCACACACACACACACACACACACACACACACACACACACACACACGCATATATATAAAATACACACACACACACACACACACACAAAAACACTGATGAAACTACCGGTGGCTACTTCTGCAGACAAATAAGGCTCATAAATTGACACATTTTGGTTAATCTGTATGTAAAGCATGTTACACATCACTGTTATAATGCAGACATCTTAACTTTAAATGAGACGAAAACAAACATAAAATTAGCACTTTAGGGAACCCCCTGCCACTCAATTTGTGTTGGGTTTAACACCTTCTCATTTTATATATCCTTCTACATAAACAGTTTTATATCAGCCCTTGATATGGTGCCTTCAAAGAATTAAATGTTGAGCTGTTTAAAAGCACTAATTAGCAGCTTTAATACAAAGGGGAGCATAGTTATTAGTAAAATCTTGTAAACCTCAAATACCCTTCGGGCCCAGTCATTTGTGTGTGAAATAACTCAATAAAAATATTATATTGTTAATCACAAAAACCTTCAAGGGAAATGCTAAATATAGAAGTATAAACCTTTCTAAACAAAGGAGGAAAAGTGACCATCCACATTAAAGGCAAGCCCTAAAATCCTAAGAAGAATATGTTTATTGGTAAAAGGCAGCTTGTTTCCTAATAAGGGTTTTTGCAGTCTCTGACTATATGCACATACAACAATGAACATACGTTAATGGCGTTCAGTTCGAACACAGCTAGCAACATATTTATTAAATTAGCACTTCATTCCTTTCAGTGATGTGTAACAATGCCAAGGCTTTTTCAAGAAGTAACTTTTGGTAGTGGTATGATAATATTTACATCTATACTGAGTTATTTTTGCCCAGCACAAATACATGTATATCATTAGACATGTTTAGGAAAGCATTGGATCTATCCCACCTAGATTTTTTTTCTAACTGTGTACGTACCCTTTATATTGGCTGATAAATTTAAATTTATGTTTGCCAGTGCTGACGTCTACTTCTCTCAGTACATCACATATGTTTTATGTTAGGAGTTAATATTTTTGAGGCAGGTAAATAGTTATATTCTTAGGTGTTTAAAAATTACACTAATTTCAACATTATTAAGGGGGTAGTGTTTCTAATTTATATGATGCGCTATAGTTGAGTGACACTGCATAACAGAAGAAATAATGCATAATCATGAAGAAAATCTTTTGGCTGACAAATAATAGCTAAAAAGTAAAATACTAAGAATCTCAGAATTTATGGAGACTCAAAAAAGCAAGTAAGACATTGCTTTTATAATGTATCAGTGATTCGATGAGATAGAACTAAGGACTTTCACCTTTAAAAACTGGGACTTTCTGCTAGTGGTTCAGTGAAAGGTGTTTAAGCAATACTTTGAATTTTAAATTTCCAGACAAATTTTTCAGAACCTTGCTTCCACTTCTGAAATTATTCTTTTTCCTCTTATTCATATTATTAATATTATAAAACAAGCTTTGTATGCCATCGTGCAGAATGGCCATTTTTTGTCTGATCTCATCCTTCTCCTCACATTTCCTGGGAAAAAAATACTGGGCATGCTTATTTTACCAATGTCATGGTAATGATCATTTGCTGATCCTCATGGTAAATGATAATTTAAAAAAAAAAAAAAAGATGTAAATAAGGATAATTTCTGTTATTTGTAGATAGTTTTAAGTAGGAATTTCTCCATCACGAGCAATATCTATCCTTTCCAGCTCTGAGCTCCTATTAGAAACAGATTTTTTAAAGCCCTGCTATATTTGCTATGAATATATTTTTAATGTGTTTCTCGAACATAAAAGAGCTGGCCAGAGCTTAAACACTTTTGTGTGTGTCATGCTTTGCTTTTTACGGTGTTTTATGTTACAACCTAATTAGTATCTTACAGTGCCCTTACATGTACTTAGGGTGTAGGGTTTCACTAAATACACTGAACGTTTTATTTTGGGGGACCTCCGTGACACACTCTAAGCAGTTTTAAGCAGGCTAAGAATATGTTTCCAGTCAATCAAGCCTCTAGAGATAGGTTATCCACCTCTGGCTAATGCACTGCTATAAAACCTTCACCATTTCTGACTGCATGATCCAGTCTGTTATTAAACCCCGTACCGTGCCCGGCTGCAGAATTCAGACAGCGGGAGGAGGGAGACGATTATTTCCACTACTTCATAAAGCCAACCTTAACAAATTATATGAAGATGAACTAATAGCAACCTCAGCAGTGGATGACTGGCCAAATTAAGTATGACTTATCAGACAGGGGCTTCGTCTACTGCTCTTTCTAGCCTGGCTTCGCAGAGGAGGTCCTCACTGGCGGCTGGTTCGAAACGGTGATGAATCAGGGCAAATATTCGGTCTGCACCGGAGTGATGGAGAAATGGAGTGAGCGGTGCCTTAAGACCATCTGAAAACCAGTTTAGAAACCCAGCGCAGCCTCCAGCGGTGGCCATTTTCCCACTGAGGAGTGAGTGCGTCCACCCAAGGCCAGCAGCTCCCACGAATGGAAAGCAGTGGGCAGAGGGGGCCGGCGGTGGCAGGCGCAGGCTGGGAAACGCTCCCATTTCTGCAAAGGAGCCGGGGGCTGTGGCAGCCCGTCCGCTTTTGTGTCCATCCTGTGGAGGGCACCAGCATCCAACACTGCGTCACTGCCCTGGGCGCTGCAAGCCAAGGAGGGGTGTTTGGACGTGTTTGAGAAAGGCCCTCTCTTTGCCCTCACTGCAAACTGGACAGATTTTCTTAGTCTAGTCAGTAATAAAATAAGAGAGAAATCAGTCGTATTTGAAACATCTTAAGATTCAGCCAGGGCAAGCCTGGCGCAGGAGTTGGTAGACTGGGCTGGCTGCCCTGCTGGTTGCAGTGGAGGAAAAGCCAGGAAAAAAACAAGGCTTAAGCAGAGCTTATGTTTAACCATGAGAGGATCATCCTGCACTCCCTACAAAGACTTTTCCTTTCCATCTGGAATGAGTGTACGATAACCTAGTCAGACCAGCCTCGCAGTCACCAATCAAAACACTGACTCTTGACATTTGCCTAATTATCTTTTCTCATCATCAGTCATCTCTTGAAGTCTTTGCTTCATTCAGATGCCAGGTATTTCCGAAATTAATCATGTCATTGAAAGCGGCATCTTTTCATGTAAATGGACCTTATTATCTGGACCGAAAAGCTCCCCCCCTCTTTGAGCTGCAAAAGCCCATTTGTAGGGAAAGTGTCTGAAATGTGACATGCTGCCTTCTCAAGAGCGATTCACAGTGGTGACCTCCCAGCAAGAGCGCAGCATCCGTCACGGCGAGCGCGGGTGTGCGCCGCCCGCACCCTTGGGCTGGAGGCATGCTAATTCGCCCCATTGTTTCGGGGTGAGTGCCTTTCCAGCACTTGCCAACAAAGCCTTTCTGCGTAAGCCGCCGCGTGTACCATTATTTTATGTTCGCGTCATTCCATCATCCTATCTCTCTTCCTGCTATAAGAGGGGATGGAAACGTCTTTGTTTTCTTGTTTTACTGGGGATTACAGGCTGGATTTAGCATGTTAGCAAGGCCCCTCCTCTTTCATTAAATCCCATTTGACAAATGTTTGGGACTGCAGGATTGATCAGACCGTGGCATTGCTCATCTTACCTTTAACTTTCAAAGAGGCACTATCTTCAAGCCATGTCGAGTCAACACGAAACCGATCTGCAGTAATTGATTGTGCATGTGAAAGGTTGTAGGGATGCATGAAGAAGTAAAAATGAGAGGTTTACCCTCTGGAATGTTATCTAAACTTTGGTAGAAGGATGTATTCATTTTGCTCATTAGACTTGCTCTTTAGTGAATTAGATAATGAGGAGGATTGCAAGTCTGGGAGTAGATACAGCAGCACAGATAATGCCATTCTGCATTCTACAGAGTTCGCTTCTTAAGTTCATGGTGGCACATTTGCAAACTTCTTATGAAAACACCATGTTATCTTATACCAGCTGAGCTTCCCTCTGGGACTGTTTCAGGAGAATAATATTAATTGCAGGCAAAATCTACACTCAAAAGTGAAAGTTCAGCATCATCTGGCTGAAAGAGAGAAATGGAACGAATCATCGGCTCTACACCGAATTTGCTGTAAAGGACTAACATGTTAGAATTATTCTTTTTAGCTTTCTTAAAGCAGGCTTAACCTGAAAGGAAGCAGCACCCATTCTGAAAAATTTTCAGAGCCATTTGTCTCACGTAAGAGTCACGTTCTGTGTTCCCTGGTAGCAGTTTAAGAGGCAGACAAAAAGAGGCTCTTTTAATAACAGGCACACAGTTATACTTCAGTGAAGGTAGCTGTGTATGTTTTAGACTTAAGGCGCAGATTAGAAATTGGTGGATTCTAAAACCAGCAAGAAGCAATGCTATTATCCAGTTTGGATTTCTGCCTAGTAAAGAAGGCAGGACCTCTTAAAGGTTTTCCTTTGGATGATGCAACATCTTTCAGCAGACCTTTCAAAACTGACAGTAAAATATCACAGCAGAGAAGCCACCCCAAAATCCAGTAACCTGCTCCAGTTGCTGAATGCTCACGGTTAAAAACTCCTGGTAATTTCTCGCGGGAATTTGTCCAGCTCTGACCTCCAGACGTTGGATCTTGTTTTATGTATGGCTTTGTTAAACTGAAGAGCTCTCCATCAAATTTCTGTTTCCTCTGAAGGTTCTTGTATACTGTGAGCAAGTCACTCCTTAACCTTTTCTCTATTAAGCTAAACAGTCTGAGCTTCTTGAGCCTCTCACAATTGTTTTCTAATCCTTCCAGTGTTTTCTAGTCCTTTAACCATTCTCATGGCTCTTCTCTCTAATTTATCAACAACAGCTTGAAACAGAGGCACCAGAACTGACTTCGCTGTTCCATTAGTGGTCACACCAGTGCCACAGGCAAAGATAATCTTCCTTCAGGCTTCTAGGCTTTATCCTCCTGTTTACATATCATAAGGACCAAAGTTACCCTTACAGCTACAGAGCTAGTGGTTAGCTCAGTCTCCACCACAACACATCCATGTTCCTTTTGGAGCCATTTCTTCCCAGGAGAGAGTCCTCCCCTCCTGTAAGTGTTCCCCTGACTAGGTTGCTTCAAGATAGTGTTTGACACTTCCTCGCACTCGTTGCTTCCTCTGTGCATCAGTGACCTGCCTTCAATATTTGCCATCTTCCCAAGCCGTGCTGGCAGTGACGTTGTGTTTTCTAACAAGCAAGCATTGAAAACATTAAGCAGCGTCCAGCCAAAGAAATAACTCAGCATTACCAAGTCGTGGATGAGGGCTTGCCGCTATTCAGCGAAAGATTACCAACTGCCCTCCACCTCCTTGCCTTGCTAAGAAAATCGTGCTATAAACAGTAGAGAAGACATGATAACCTTAACTCTGCCCTACAGTTCAAGTTTCTCATGCCCACTTCAGTGGGGGATTTTTTCTGTGCTCATTTTCCTTTCTACACAATCCTGAGGGTGCAAACGCTGAGACGTATTTCACTAGATGAAGGCTATTTATAGAAAGGACAGCCTTTGTTTCTTCACATTTTAGTTTTATTGTTTTGTATCATGGTGGTATGGCATTCTTAAATTAACGCATTCTATGGAATTTTTATTATTTATCATTAATTATTTATTACCATTGTGGTGGTGGCACTACTTTAATACTAAAGCGATGGACAGGACCCATTTTTGCTAGTAACTGTATACACTGTTAATGGTTAGTCCTTGTCCTAAGGATTGTAGGACTTTTTTTCAAAAAGTAAGCATGAATAATAAAAACTGCTCATCAGTTTGACTTATTAATTGCTTATCACTATGAATGCATTTAAATTGATTTCTCTGTGGCAGCCATTACATTTATTTTTCTCAATAGTTCTCTAGTTCTGGGAACTGTTTTTCACAGAAATGTCTAATTATTATCACTAGCAATTAAATTTATTTATTATGTTTTGCTGTTGCTGAAGGAGCTTCTCATACCATTGACATGCTCTCTTGTACACTCTCGCCAAAGAGTAGTTGGGGTATAATTAAACTGCAGAACAAAATTTTCAATGTTGACATTGTTTCCCTTTCACAAGGTAATTTGTAACCAGTTACACTCTTTTGCAGTTAGAAATTATTTCACTTGTTTTTCATTTTATAGTTTTTGGTGATCCACTTTTTTGCCTTGGTCTCTCCTCACCCCTCTTCCTTTTAATTCCTTCTTGCCCTTTTGGCCAAGATATCTCTTTTTTTCATTATCATCTTCTGCTAGCCTTTCAAGGAAACTTGCAGAGCATCAGCTACAGACTTGGTCTTTGGCCTCTTTAGCCAGAATTGATCTTTTCCCTGTGGAAAAAACTGGTGCAGTGAAAAAAGAGGAACAAAAATGAATGAGCGGAAAATAATTCTCCACCACAAAGAATAGGTTAAACTTCATTCCTTTCATTACCTACAACGGCAAAACGCAAAGAGATTTTTTAAAAGGAGGAAGGGGGGAACGGAATTTCAGAATTTCCAGTTCTGATGGAAAAAAATGAGAACTTTGAAAAAACAAGCTTTTTTTTACAAAAGGCTGGGGATTTTGAGATGGATTTTTTTCAAGGAGAAGAAAAAAGCACCAGGTTTTGGGGGAGGAGAAAAAAGCCTTGAATGGCAATTCTTTTTTTCCAGTGCTTGCTTTCTGCCCTTCTTTCACAGAGCATTAGGACACACAAGGGGTTAAAGGTCCAGGAAGAGAGCTAGGGAAGAAAAATCCCTCTGTTAATTGATCTGCCTGTCTGGTGACGAGGGCCAGCTGAAGCTTGTCAGAAACTGTGTGAGCTGAATCAAGCTTGGGGCCCTAAGTAAAATACAGACACCTGGAGTGAGGAGGGGCTGGGCTCTCTATGTGCAACTATTTGGTTGTTCTTTGAATGCAGGCAGGGAAGGGAAAGGGTCAAGCAGTGCTGAGTCCAGGCTTGAGGGATGTCAAGTAGTTTTTCCACTGAAAAGAAACAAGGCTAAAGCCTGTTAATGGCACCCTAATGCTATTATTGTGCTAGCGTGTGTGTACTTGGGGGCTTGCGGTATATGTCGGAGGCACGTTTTGGCTATTCGGTGGGCGTTGTTAGTTGGTTGCCTTATACAGGGCTTGTTGCTGGACAAGAAGCAGAGGAAGTCTTAGCAAAATTTGCACAGGTCGCTTTTTGTGGCGACCGCTCAGGGTGAAGTCCTCAGAGGAGCTCCTTTACCTTCTGCCCTCCGGCTACCAAAGGACCAAGCGGTGCAGGGTATGTCCTGGAAAGCATTTTCCTCTCTCCTTGCTCTTCAGCTCTGCCTCCAAAGCCCTCCACAGATGCAGTCTGGTGGTGATTCTGCATGCCACTTTGTTTGACCCTGATGACATAAGTTGACGCATGTACTTTTGAACCTTCCCAAGAATGAATAATATCCCTGCAATAAAATGAAATCCTAGCATTTTTAACCCGCCAAGCCCCTGTGATTGTTGGGGCCAGGCATGTCGAATAGTGGCTCAGCTGATGGAAGACTGAAATGGAAGTGGATGGATTTCAGCCCAAAACAAACAAGCCATTGAGGGCCGGCACCACTCCACTTTCCTCGTGATACCTGGGATGAGCATGTCTGAAACACTGAAAGCTTTCTCATAGGCATTGAGAGGAGGGAGAGAGGACTAGAGAAGGTGCAAAAGAAAGAGCCTTGTGGCTTCAGATGTTGAAGTCAGCAGGTAGCCCAGGGGAGCGCGGGGGCTTGGGGAAGCAGAGTTACTTACTGCCCTGAAAGCTGTTGGCCTTCTGCGTTGCTTTGGTTATCTTGGGTTAGGTATAACATGAAACAGGTCTTTTCCTCCCCTCTGTCCCAAATTTTCCAAATACTACATTTTAATTAAAGATGGCCCCCAAGTTTGCACCGAGTTCAGCCTTCCACCAAATTTGGAGAGGTCAGATCCAGAACAGCGTTTTGGGATTTCTCTGCCTTTTCAAGACTTCCGTGTGGCTGGCTGAGTCCAGGCCCATCTAAATGAGAACTGAGGGACAAATGAGCAACCACATCCTCACTGCTAGTGCCATCAGGATCGCTTTCCCCTCTGGCGCCTGGGTATGCCAAGAGCAGACTGCGAGCAAAGTGGGACGCAAGCAGAGCCCTCTTCTTTCTCTGCTGCCTCGTCGCTCCTTTGAGTTTGCACCTGGGTGACGGACCCTGGTAGGGGACCAGGAAATCTTGAAATAATCCGGACTGAAGGAGGACCGTGCTTAAATCAGGACACACAGGTTCGTGTTTGTCTGAATTAGTGGGTAATTCTGTATGACTGAAATGGCTACTTCTGGTATTTATTTGTGCGTGTTATTTGTTGGGTGCTGTGAATCTTTTCTCTTCTGGTCACTTAGACTTGCGGTACATGTATCCAAGGAGCAGAAGGTTTGGCCTAACCATGATATATTTACATATTTATATCTCTTACATTGGAAACTGCAAAGACAAATAAACACGTGCTAGACGGAGAACAGGCTGTTTGATTAGTTTATTGTCTTCACATAAAAAAGTCAGATTTTGCTTTTTTCATTCATTTAAAACAAAAGAATAGTACTACCTTGAATCTGTCTTGCACGCTTCAGTTTTGTTTTGTTTCTCCAAGAGAGGCATTGAGGAGACTGGATTTCAGTTATTCTTGACATGTTAAACGGCCATACTTTTCCTCTCAGATATGGTACCCAGACGTATAGTTAGAAAGTTAAAGTGGCTCAGCTAAAGATAAGGATGCTGTGAACTTCGGTTTTACAACTCCTACCTTCGCCTCCCAGCCTGGCTGCTTTAGTATTAATAAGCTCACCACATGCACAGAAATTCAATGGGGGAAGGAAAAAATGGGGGAGAGAAATAACAATACAGCATAGATCTTCCCTCTGAAGGCAAGAAGGAGACTGTGTGGCCGGGATATCGAGAGACATCCTGGCTTTGCAGCCTCCCCTAAAGCTGGGGTCTGCCTCATGCGTGGCTTTTCATGGGGGGCAGTTGATAGCGCAGATTCCTCGAGCAGAATATTTTAGCCTAATATTAAAAAAAAAAAAAACATCGGAGGACAAAACCCCCCTAAGCCTACAGTCCGCTGGATGAGGCTGATGAAATATATAAGAGAAGGAGAGACACAACGAAAGAAATTGTTTATTTGTTTGTTTGCTGTTATAAAACCCATTTGGGAGGAACATCCACGAATATACCATACATCAGTTATCTGTCTTGTACCAGTTACCCTGATGCTGGAGACGTCCTTTGTTAGAAATTAATGTATGTAATAAAGTTTTACATTTTTCATATGTTTTGAAGTATGTGGGCTATAATTCTTTTGACTGCATAATTACTTTTTGTACACAAGAAAAATGAGGTGCTTAATCCTAAGTAAATAACCTCAAAACAAACCAAGAGTAATAGTTGCATCTTCTTTATCTTCTGGGTTCTGCACAATAAATATTTTGTTAGAAACTTTAAAAAAAAGTTATATATCCTCAATATAATTTGGCTTAAAAAAAAACCCAAGCCCCTCTAGGATCACACTGAAAGAGAAATTGAACTTACCTAGGAAAACAAATGTATTATTTTGTGACATTTTTAGGTACAGAAGAAAAGAATGGTTTCTGGAAGGTTTTGCCTGGTTTATCATTTTAGCTGAGTTTTCCTTTTCCTCACCTCTGGACCACTGTGTTCATCAGAAAAAGCTCCAGTAAATTAATTTCATTACATCCAAGATCATTGAGCGCTCTCACGTTTCTGTCACCATTCCCTTTAAATTAGCGTCAAGAGCCCGTGCGTGACGCGAGGCCACGTGAGAAGGGCAGCCCGACTGAGGCAGAAGACAACGCAGAAGCTCTTACTGCGAATGAAACCGCCTTCGTGTCGACTGCTAGCGGCCAGCGTTTGAAAACCAAGGGAGAACCTCCCCAAAGTCAGGAGGCTGCCTTACATGTCATGTGGGTTTGGGAGAAGAGCTTGCACTGTGGGTTTTTTCCATTCGCTTGGGACTCTGCTTGGTTTTCTGGGTAATCTTAGTTTGGATTTGTGAGGCTTCTTCCTCTTTTTTTTTAACCCTCTCCCCCAGAGGCCCTCAAGGGCCAGAAGGGCCCTTTCAAGGGCATTTTCTTTCAAAGAAAAGAAAACAGGATTTGCGGAGATAGCCGCAGCTCTGGTTCCCCACCCTGTAGGTGGCTGTAATTCCTGGCTGCCGGGGCCGTGCTCACTGCCGTGGTCTGCTGGCAGCGGCTCCGTTCCTCGGGGAAGGCGAGTCCTGGGAACGGCGGCCGCTCCTCGGGAGCCGAGCTGTCGTCGACCCACTGGGCACGTGAATACCACACGGCTGAAAGGGGAGCAAGGGGTGTGCTGTGAAAAAAGATGGAGACACCCTTTTGGAAAGTAAACTGAAAGACTGCTCTTCTGCAGAAATCAGGGAGTCGCACCGCTTTTGGCGCTGTCTTAAATAAATCAATTAAAGTACTGATTTAAGTTAAACCAATATGCTAGCAAGGCCTTAGGTTTTCATCTTTCAAAGACTTATGTGCATGCTTGGCTGAACAGTGGGAGTGATTATCTGTATAATTCATGGTAGGAATACAGCCTTATTATTTAAGGGTTCGGTTTTCTATTATACACTGCATTTGTAGATCCTTGCCTCTGCATGGGTTTCTGCAGAG
Organism: Struthio camelus; assembly: GCF_040807025.1. Classification (NCBI taxonomy): domain Eukaryota; kingdom Metazoa; phylum Chordata; class Aves; order Struthioniformes; family Struthionidae; genus Struthio; species Struthio camelus. The sequence goes on along the minus strand of NC_090944.1, from coordinate 142,048,147 downwards.
TCGGAGCCACTTGCTCTGGATAAAATATAGTTGGAGCCTCTCCACCCACCCCATATACTCAGGTTCGTGACTGTCAGCCCTGCCTCCTTTTCCCAATGAAACGCACTATTGGTGCTGGAGAGGCAACTCCTATGGAGCGAGGCCATTTTTTATAAATATGCAAATAAAATTTACCTCCCTTTGCTGACCCCTTGAAGGGCCATTTTTGGCCTGCAGCAAATATTTATGTGCAGGCTGTAAACCCTTGAAACTGAGGGGTTATAGTGGAAATGCTGACAGAGTATTAAGGGACCTTTAACCCTTGGTTTAGCTGGCCCTGCTATAATTACGGGCCTGTCTGTTATTTTCAATAGCACTCGTCATGACCTTGCCTCTATTTTTTAATTATCGTAGAACTTGTGAAGGGAATTATTACCAAGCTGGGGTTTTTCTCTCTCTCTAAATTCAATCTTCATTAAACATGCAAACCGCTGAGGAGGCAGGACTGGTCTCTCCCAGGGAGATGGGAGCCCCCCTCATCCCCAGTGAAATGCAGGGGAGCTGCAGCACAGGTTAATGAACGAGGGAAAAAGTTGGCACTGTATTTGGTAGCGGTGCTGGTGGTTCAAATCCTAAAGGAAAGGATGAGGTCCAAGTGGAGGGCTGCTCTTCTTTTCTCCCTCCTTTCTCCCAGGTTGGGAGGCAGGTCATTTCGGACCCAAGAAATGCCTCTTCAGAGACGCTCGTGGTGGCAAGCAATGGGGCAGCAGCCTGCAGTGGCAAGGCAGCAGCTGGCATCGGTTTTTCAGGAGGCTCCGTTGGTGCTGGAGCTGTTCCCAGGGACTTTTCCCACGATGGGACGTAAACTCCAGGCTTCACAAGCGTGCATCCCCCGGTGCCGAGCAGAGGCGAGCGGGCAGAAACACTCCAGCAAAGGGAAGAGCGCAGCAGCTCCTTGCCTTGCACTTTAAAGAGACTAGATCCATGGCGGAGATGTGCTTCGAGTCAGGAGTTTTCCAGGAATCCTCTGACTTTGCGCCGGCATCCCCAAAGTGAGCCCCGAGGAGGGGCCCAGCCATGCGTTGGCCCCCTTCCCCACTGGAATGGTAACTTTGCTGTCTTTTCAGTATCTCCCAATTGCATCCACAAGCTGAACCTTTGCAGCAGTTTGGGTATTTTCTTTTTTAATGGGAGTGATGGATTGGCCTTCAGTGGCTGAATGACCTTTCTGTTCCAGTCTAGACAGCTGCAGAGGGTCTGAGAGGCATGGCTGGATCAGGCCCTTAGGAAATGCTTTCACTAAAGCACTTTATGTACATTCGGAGAGCTCATGAATCACCCGACTTTGCAGATAACTTTTCCCTTAGAATATAGTAGATTATATTCATTTTAATATTTACCTAGATAGAAGGCAAAGCGTGTGGCCACGAGGCGTAGCATGGCGTTGAGCGATGGCTTGTCCGCATTGTTTATAGCTGAGTAATTAGAGTTACTGCGCTGGAGCTGTGGGATGGGGACTGAACTGCCTGCCTATTTATTTACATGACTCAGGGAACGAAACCGAGTTTGAAGCATAACTTATAGGTGTTATTTTTTCGCTCCCCCCTCTCCCCATGCCCCCAAAGTGCAATTTCAGAGTCTCGGTAGCTTCTTTACTCTCCGTCTTGATGCTACGTGTTTCGAACACCATCTTCCTTTCCTGAGGTGTAAGGAAAATGAATTAGCACAAGCCCGTACAGGTAATTAATATTGTGTGGGCGAGAGAGGGAGAAGACTTTTTAAACGGCTTGCAGTACATTTATAAACCTGTCCTACAGTACTCACCCCTTGCAGTTATGGCTAAGGATGCTTTGCAACCCTTGAGGTACCCACCTCATGCCATTGACTGACTTTTTCCATTTGATGATGTCGTTACCATAGGTTTTTTACCTGCTTTAAATAATTGCTGAGCTTAAATTATGCTTTTACATTTAAGTACTGCTGATACAGAAATGACTATTAATAAAAGAACCAGCTGCATCTTGGTGCAACACATGGGCTTTTGTCCAGAAAAACTGAACATTATGATAGACAAAATTTTACAATGGAGTCATCTCTACAGGCTGTACCAATCTCATCAGTACCTTCCCCAGAATATTAATCTCCTGTTTTTCCTGTATACCTTGTTACTGAAATTTATTGAAAGCAGGACTGAAAGGAAGGCATTACTCTAAGAAGAAAACCAATATATATTTTTTAGAGAGACATTTAGATTTAGAACTATTGAAAAATGCATAAAATGTATGGAAAAGTAGACCCCTTCCCTCCTGGGAAGAAATGGCTCCAAAAAAGTGACATAAAAAGACAAAAGCCAAACTGGGAACAGACCTATATCCAAGCATTGGGTTTTTTTGGGTAACATTACTCTATGTATAGCTCTGTCTGTGAAGAACTGAAATACTACTTGGAAGTTTCTACTTTCATATATGTGTCCAAAACGCATAGGCTTGTTCACATCTACAAGTTAATCACAACTATACTATCACAACTGCCATAATTTTAGTGTTTTATTTTCATGCTTTCTAGGCATCTTGGTAGATGCATAGGTAGACTCCACTGCTAGTGTACATGCTATGCATTTTTTTTGGTATATATTTATTTTTCAAAAGAATATTGGCCTTATATTAAGGATCCTCCCAAAGCGGGAGAACAGAGCAGTGGAAAGTGTGAGCCAGGCAGCAGAGGAGTTTTCAGCATGCCCCTTAGCTAGCCGTCTTGTGGGAGGGGGATCAGGGGATGCGTTAGCCAAGGCGTTCTCTTGCCGTGCCCGGCTCTTTTGTCCTCTAACCAATTCTTCTATCCTTTCCAGGTCCCATAACGTACCAGGGCTGAAAAGTATAGATTTTGACTGGCAAGTATAGCTGCATAGTCATAATACTGGACTTGATTCTCCAGTCTACTCTCTTCTTTTGCAAGTCCACTGAAACCTGGATACACATCGGTTGTACCGGCATGTGGAGTCCAGCGTTCCTTCTTTATTTTCTGTGATATCTGTTAATGCACATCACTTTAATTGTTGTGGAAGATAGATAGTTTTTTTATAAAATGCTCAGAAGCAGTTCTTTCTTTCTGCAGGCAATTATTTGTAATAATTTGTATATTCCCTGAATGCCAAAGGGATGATCCTCTCCCTAGCTCTGGATAAAATAAAATATAACTGAGGAAACCACTGGCTGCATGTTAGGGCAGGTCAGGAAAGGGGCAAGTTGATTTATGCTTCCAACCAACCCAGTCCCATGAAGCGTTTAAAGGCATGCTAACTCATGAGCACGTGAGTAGTCCCCAGCCTGCCGCTGCCATGCACAGCAGAATTGCAGCCCCCACGCTGGCTGGGAGTGGCGGGTACCAGCCACCTCCTGCACGCGCTAGACGTTGGTGCCACCAGTCCCACCTCTGCTCTGTTCCCGCTGCAAAACCCAGGAATCAATGACACTCGTGCTCTTAAGTCACTTAGCTACTTTCAGAAATCCTACCCTAAGTTACCAAACTGCCAAAGTAAATGAACAAATTGCATTTTTAATGTTTTGCTCATTTTGTTTGATAAATTGCCAAGTGAGGAATTTCAATGGGTCTGCGAGTCATTCAGGTGAAAGAGCAAGTTTCTACTGTATTTTTAATGTGAGTAAAATGCTGATCTATAAAGGATTAGGAGCCTTTATTCAGAGTTTAAACTTTCACATCCTTTAAGCCCCACATTTTTAATCTTCAAAAGAAAATAGTCATTTCATGGCGAGTTATGAAACGTGAATTATTTATTCCTCCAGTAAATATGTAATTAGACATTTTTTGAAAATCTGTAATTAATCCCTCACCCCTTAAACCCATAAGAAATGCTAATATGCCTCTGAGGTAAGGCAGGTTTTTATAAAGGGCATTATGTAAGCTGTTCTGATCTGTTGTGTAATTATGTTTGCTGTCTGTAGTGAAAAAAAATCCTAGTGAGAATTTGTTGTGGGGGAGAGGGAAGAAAGGAAAGAAAAAAACTTTACTCCTCCTGAGTAGGAGGCAATTGTTAAGTGGCAATATCTAAAGTTTTCTGTTTGTTTGTGCTGCATTTCGAAGGATGCAGTACATGCAGGAGGCAAACAAATCAAAGCTGTATTTTTTTCTTCCTACTTGACGTAGCAAACTATCAAGTCTCAGGGGTCCAAAGCCCGTTGAAGTCAACAGAAGGACTCTTGACTGGCTTTAGACCAGAGTGGGAAAAAATCCTCCTTTCGGATTAACTTTCAGTCAGTTTTGAAAGCGCCTGACTTCTGCAGTGCAGGATTTTGAAATGTATCAGGGTGAGATGTATAAAATGAGCCTTCCTTCAGGTCATCGCAGCTGAGCAGCCCTGCAAGTGCCGGGGGTAAAACAGGTGGAATATTTTGGATAAAATGGGTGCAATCCAGCCCCACTGCCGGGACATCCTGGGCGCAAAGCGCGGATGCGATCTGAACAGGGGTGGAGAGGAGGGACAGTCACCCCCCGATCAGAAGGCGATCCTGGGCTGCCACTCCGCCAGGAGCGATTCTGGCCCGGTTGTATACCTGCAGCTGAGCACAACTGTCCCTCCCAGCGGATTTCTCCTAATAGAAATGAGGAAAATCCTCATCCAGGCAGTACATTTCAAACCATTTTGCATTTCACTCAGTTTCCCGCTGATGCACTATAAGGCAGCATGACCAAAACCAGCTGAATTGCCCAAGAAGACTTTCTGGCTCAGTTTTGGAGCAAACGGAAAAAAATCTATAATCCATCTGACTAATTTCACTGCTGTGGAAAGCGCAAGAGCAGATTCCTGAGCTCCGAATGCGTTTTTAGCTTGAAGGGACTGAACATACTTGGAAAGCCTTTCACTCACAGCAACTGCCAGAACTGTGTCACTTGGCTGCAGAAGGGTCTCTTGTTGTCGTTTTAACTTCGTTAAGAGCACAAGTGCACCTCACTACTAGAGATGATGAAAGAAAAGAAAAGCTTAAAGGTCACCGCATGCTGTTTTGGTCCAAATCGGGCACGTTGGCACTTAGCAAAGGAGCTTATAGGCCTTTTCACACGGTGCTGTGGCCTGGAGCTGGGGGACAGAGGGAGCCTGCTGCATTTCTGCAGCTCATGCGGGGCCAGCAGTGTTTGACACCTCGGAAAAGGCCACCTCAGTTCAGAAAAAAAGACTGCTGAATCAGAGACGTGGGAGATGTCTGCACAGAGGAAAGTCCGGAGGGAATATTTATTGGCTACTTCTTGTGGCAGCCAGGGTGTACACAATGAAATGCCTGGGCAGCTGGATTGAAGCAAACACGTCGGGAAGTACTTCTGCATACAAGGCCTCGTGGAACTGTGAAGCTCATGGGTATAGCATGTTGCAGAAGCCAGAAATATAAATTGGCTCAAAAAGCAAGCAGACAAGTTCATGGCAGAAATGTTGATTGATGATTATGAAATATAACTGTGTGAATATAACCTCAGGGGCACTAGAGTGCTGTTTCTCAAAGCAGAATATACCCGGGGGAAGATTTCTCAGTATGTACCCTATTTCCCATAGTCGTTACTAAGCACCTATAACCAACCATTGGCAGACATGGGAAATGGGCTAACATGGACCTTTTTGACAGCTCTCCCCAGCCATGTCCGAGCGCTGTAATACTGAACTGACCTAAGTTCATTATTTCCTCAGCTCCCACCAGCGGAGGGAGGAGAGAACCATCTTCCTTTTCCCCATGCTTCTCCCGCTTTGTTTCTTTTAACCTTGTCCCAAGGCAAGGACCCTGAGCGGAGCCCTTGGCCTCAAAATTATCCGGCCTCAGAAGCCCTCTGAAAGAGACGCCTTTAAATGCATGCTGAGCTTGCTTGCCACGCTTGGGACCGGGCAGTATGTGCTAACTCAGTACTTCATGAGGAAAGGCTCACTTCCAGCAGTCAGCCAAAAGGTTGGCCATCAGTCAAGCAGATGTATGGGCTATTCTCCTCTGAAATACAGGCAGCTTCAGTTTAGAAAAGTTGTAGCTCCTAAAACTCTGCAAGAAGAAGAAGGTGCCTGTAGCATGAAAGTAGAAAAGTAGCCAGCAGGCTGTTCCTCAGCAGAAACGTATTCCTGAGACAATTTCAGCTGCAAAGTTGTGAATGGTCTGTTGGAATGAACATGGCTTTTTTTCAGGCTGCATTACTCTAAAGCATCTTGTAGAAGTTGTTAACTTGCTGGTGAATTTATCACAGGTCTTGTGATATTTGGTGTCTTTATTAAAGGCCTCAGATATGTGAGCTGACGTGCGAATCTCAGCTTTTGTCTGAAACAAGCAAGTGTACCAACAGAGAGGGTGCTGCTTCACCGGGGAGAAGGACTATGAAAATGTAACCACTACACGGGCAATTTTTTTGTTCTGAGAGGCAGGCCTTTGGTGCCTATGCTCCATCTTAACATGAATGACATTTCCAGGGAGTCATTCATGCCACCTTAAATACATATGTGGTATTTTCCATACCCGTTAGCCCAAAACAGACGAACAAGATCCCTAATTTTCTGGCGGGTGAACAGATGATTGAGATGAGTGGAAGTCCAACTCAAGTTCTCAGAGAACATGGCCTAGACAGTAATAACCAAGAGCTTCATATGCCTCATTGAAATTTTATTATTTTTAAGCCCAGTTGATAATTTCTGGAGCCTAAATGATGAATATTCCGTGCTGGCATTTGGCAAAGCTGCCACTGCTTATTTTTATTTTAATTACAAATAAGTCAAAAATAGTCTTGTTTGCATTTTAAAGGACAGTAAAAAGAGAAAATGAAATTCCCTTAATCTGAAGCTTTAACTAAGTTTGCATTTTAGTTTTGAGTTCATTTTCTAAAGTGAATTTACAATAGAAATCCTGCCACTGGACATTATATCCAAAACTATGCTGTTTTCAGTGATGGGGAGATAAACCTCATATCAGAATGTGCTTTTGGTGCAAAGAAGTGCCTATCTCAACAGAACAATCCTCAAATATGTAAAGGACTGCTGCAAAGAGGAAAAGAATAATCAGTTCTCCAAGCCTATTGCCGTTAGGACAAGAAGTAATGGGCTTTAATTGCACTGAGGAAGATTCAGGTAAGAGCCTTCTTGTGATAAGGGCAGTGAAGCACCGCAAGACACTGCCGGAGGAGGTTGCAGCGTCTCCAGCACTGAAGGCCTTAAAACCCCAGAGATAAATATCTCTCAGGAGTGGCCCCGGTAGAAACGATCCTGCCGTAGGCTGGGGATTGGACTGGCGACCTCATGAAATCCCCTCCAGCCCTTAGAGGTGATGACTCTAAGCTGAAACAATTTGTGGTGCTCCGCTGCGTGAAGCAACCGGAGAGTCATGCATCTTGCTGGTTGTTGCTTGGGATGTGATGAGGCACTGTGTTGTTTGGTCTGGGGAGCAGTAATAGCATGATGGGAGGGACCACTGAATTTACCCTGAAGAGGGATAAATGAGTTTGCAGGAAATAGGAAGGAGTACAAATAATAATAGCATAGCCAGTTTCAGACTTAGCTTAGGCAAATCAAGCAGAATCAGGCTCAAGTCTTTTAATGGACCTTCTGTGGCCGGGAGAAGGGGACAGAGTTTGGTGTGTTTTATTAGGTGATCCAGAGATGGCCAAAAGCCTAGTGCAGAAATTGTAACAAGGGATAGCTGCAGGAGGAACTGCTGAGGTGGGAGAAGGGATAATAAAGCATGAGGAGCCTTTAGAGGGCAGTAAGTATCTTTGGAGGGGGAAAAAGGAAAAGGAGGATGTGATAGGTAGGAGACGGGACAGGGTGTTCAAGTGGGAGACAAGGGAAATTGTAAAGATTTTTGACCAGGGAAGTTGACAAGCCTCCAGACAGTAGCTTGCTTACACCTGCCTGGTTTCTAGTAATGCCATGTGGCCTGGCATGGTGGGGTAGGTCAACAGGATCGCTTGCTTCTAAAGTAGGTGTGAATTGTAGGTGTGTAATAAATACGTTTCTGCTTGGCCTCTGCCTAGATGGTAACGGAAATTTGTTGTTACCTGTCTTTTAAACTCTAGATGGCACGATCCACAGTTTGGTATGTAAATAAGGAATCAATCAAACAAAAGCTTAAAACCTTGAAATAGTACAGTGCACATTCGTGCTTTGTTAAACGCCCACTCTACGGCACAGTGGGCAGCTACTCTCCCCTCCAAGCCCTGCCAAACCCAGCCACCCCAACGGGAAGAGTTGAAGTGAGGCAATATACTCAGTCGCCCTTTGCTTTCCCAGATATGGCCACCACCTCGACCACATTCTCGGCTAACTCTCTCTTTCTTAAAACATTCACTCCCAGGCAAGCAGGGATGGGGCAGCTCGTACCAATCTGGAAGACAGTTCTGGCATTATACATCCCAGATTAGCAAGTTGTTTCTGAATTTTTCCTCTTATCACTTAGTTGAAAACATTTCATTTGACACGTCTTTCTCGGGGAAGTAGGTGTATCTATACTTTGAGTGCTACCTGTAACATATGGCAGGTCAGGGACCCTTAGTATTTCCTACTTCATGCACGCAGAGTTATGATTTCATCAAGGAATATTAAGGTTTTTGCATAGTATTCTGCTGCCAAGTTACTGAGTATTAGAATATTCCCTGCTCTGTCAGAAGATACTTTTTTACTGTCATTCGTTAATCATTCACCGTATTGTGACTATAATGTGAGGTTGTGTTACAGGTTTCTCTATTTCGTTTCTGTTGGTAAGACTGCTTTTATACGGTAATGACGGAACAACCCGGACTAACATGATGTTGCACATCAATGTTCAGCCCTGCCAACTGGTCCTTCCTTGTTACCTGGGTTTCAGACTAAAAAACATAGGAGAAACTGGGAAATCTAAAACCAGGATGTAATGCGCTGTACTTACTTATTTTGCTATCTTATCCCTGGGTCTCTACTTCCTAAGTGCGTTTCGTATAATTACTACATTACATTTTTAATTATGCTTGTTTTCCTTTCTGCATTGCCCATTTCTTACATTTCTTCCTCAGTGTATATACTACCCCAGCAACATCCACATTTATAATTACAGAAGATAAAGTTATAATATTCCTGAGGCAAAACTGCATTTTAACAACTGTGCTAATGTGGAAAACAACTTGTGCAGAATAAATATGCCCTACAATTAGTGGTATGCCGACATTTTTCATGGTTACCTTACATATAAATAAACTCAAGCCACTGATGTTTTTCCCGAGGGCTTTTGTCTCTGCAGCCCGAAAAAAACTGCAGACAGATTTGTTGCAAGCAACACTATCACCGTAATAAGTTTGAGAAGCCATTATTTTTTTTAAATTCGTCTGCTTTTGCATCTGCATAGCTCCGGGCCGGGCCTGTGGTCCTGATTATTGTCGGGATGATTAACTCGGCAGCGGCGGCGGCGGCGGCGGCGGCGGCAGTGGCCCCGACTCCCAAGAGCTGAGCCGTTTCACCTGAGGGTGGGCCAGGGCACAGGTCACTTGTAATAGCTTCTGCACGCGGCTCCAGACCTGTGAGCGAGACGGGAGCCCGCCTCGCCCCACTGCGCTTTCTTTGTCTTAGGCGGATGCTCTCTAATCAAACAAATCACCTCGCCCGGGATGGCAGTCACTGAGCCGGGGATGCTTTCGCGGCCGCCGGTCGCCACGCTCGCAGCCTCCCCGACCGTGAGGCAGGCTCCGGAGGAAGGGCTAATGCTTTCCCCCGAAAGGTAATAAAAGAGGAGCGGTTCTTCGGCAAAGCCAAGCTCAAGGGAATCCCCCCGGGGCTGCTGCCGCTCAGCTTGCTTAAGTGAAGGGCGCACACACGCAATAGCGAAGGGGCTGCTGTCAGCCAGTGAGCGCATGTGCATCGCTCTTCAGTGGGCACGCATGGCCTTGCAAAGCCTGGGTGCCCCCTCGGGAAGAGAAGAGCGGTGTCTTAAAGCTAGACCTTTGGGCAATGTTAAATTCTATTGGGTTTACCAACATTTAAAAAAAAAAAAAAAAAGCCGGGAAAACAGAGCTGGGCAAAAAGTGGGGATGGGGAAGGTGAGCCCAACCGTAAATAAATGGGCTCACACAGCACGGAAAGAGAAAAGCGTGCAGGCGTGGTTTGTTTACTGTAAAATTCAGCCTAAGGCAGCAGATTTAAAACTGATCGGCCTGCTACAAACATATTATATTAGTCTTGTATTTATTTATTGCACAGCCCTTCAGTTTTATTTATTGACTGTCATTCCCTACTGTACTACAGGCAACGCTGTTACTGTATTTTCTTTAAACTTTCACAATAAATTTATAAACATGAACAAAATCCAGCCATCGCATATTTTTCTCCTGTGTTTTTCAGACGCTTTGGCTTTTGTAGAAGTAGTGCTGGTTGTTTACTCGATTCTGATGATGGAAAAAAAACCCTAGGTCCTTCCTAGTTTCAGATGTTTTGTGTGATTGTAAAACAGAAAGAAACCAGTTTGGACTCAGCGAACGAGCTACTGCAAACAATCTGTTGCTAATATAGTCTAATTGCTAGTGATATTTTGAGAAAACAATTAAATTGGAAGTGGGGTTACTTCGGTGTTTATTGTCTGTGACAGCTTCTTTTGGAAACAGACTCTAAAAGCTGCTGAACTGAAGCTGTGATGATGAGCAAATAATACTTATCATAAATATAGAGCCACCTGGGAAAGGGTGAATTACAAAACCAGGAGGAACTCACCTGGTAGAAATGTCAAGACGGGCAATGAGCCATTACCCAGGTAGAAGTGGGTCCTTCCACTTAACTATCTTTACACCCCGTGGCGTGGCTGACATCCTTTTATTGTGCTAGGAGCATGAGGCTGTGTAGGTGCATGCTGGGTAGGAGCTAAAAATCTGCTCTGATGCATGAATTTCCTTGCTGAAGGGAAAGGTACCATGCATTGGAAGAAATGCATTTGAACCACTTGGCTTCACATGGAGTGTTAGAGCTCAAGGGAAAAAACTGGGCAAAATTCCCATGGATTTCCCTGCATCCAGGTTTTCACTGCTGGTTGTCACTGTGATTAGTTCAAGGTGTAAACAGACATGCCCTCTGCAAACAGCTGTGCTGAAAGAAGAGGTTACCACCTACCACTGCTACTCCCGGCTGTTCTTTAACACCCTCTGCTGGAAAATACCATGTCCTCTTATCCACTAGCAACACTGCTTACCCGAGTCCGCCCAACCGTCTTTCAGGCACCACTAGACTGTTCTCCTGTAGAAACGACGCTGTTTATGTGCAGACTTCCACCTGATGCCGCCATCAAAAGAAAGCGGGGAGGTGATAGAAAGATTGGCCAAAAACATCAGGAAGACTTTGTATAAGCCAGTCATGTAGTTGGGGTGGGAATATTGCCTTGAGTTCTGGTTATCGCATCACAGCTAAGCTATGGCAGAAATGGCACTGAAGAGTAGAAGAAGCTACACTGCTTAGGGAGATGATAATTTGGGGTACAAAGAAGCCAAATTTTTGGAAGTAGGTAATATGCTGCAGCTGACCTAGCCCTGGTGGTTGGTGGAAGGGATTGGATGTAGATCGAATTCTCATTCCTGAACGTGACACCACGACGAGAGGTCTGCATTGACCCCAGCCCCAAGTTCTCCTGGCCTTCAGCGAGTGTCGAGCGCACAGGGCTCTGCTAGCAGCATGGTTCGTCCACAGTGTTAAGAAGTCCAAGAGCGGCAGAGAAGTCACACGACTTTTAAAACCTGTAGGTACTGTTTCTGTATTCTTGTTTGTTGAGTTGTAGAATTCACATTCACAAAGCTTTTCCCGTGTGCCAGAAAGTCTAGAAAATACCCCTTTTTACTCTCTTATGAAAATGCCGATGCTCACAAAATCTTATGACTCCGGAAGCTGGAGATTTAGGAAAAGCATCAGCTACTGTCTAAGTAGGAACAAAAGCAGATGAAGAGTTTCGAAAGCGAGAGTTAATGTCTCATGAGCTCTCTGTTTTTTGCCCTCTATGCAGAACTGCTCACATCAAGACCTTAAACCCCCTTTGTAAAAGCTGTTTGTATGTGAGCAGATGGTATTTCATTGTCTTTTGCTACTGATCTTGAGTTATCAGCCTTTATAATGAAAATGCCAATTCAGCCTTGAATGCTCTGCTGTAACTCTACCAGGACCACTATAATGAACACACCATATATATTGAATATTTATTATGGTACTGTGCATATTATTTATTGTATAGGCAACATATTTTGTAAGTGAAAAATGGTACCTTATCTAAGTCAATGAGCATAACCAGGAAAAATATGGCAGAGTAATCATGTGATTCATAATTGACATCTGCTCTCCAAAGACTTGGATGGAATCTGAATTTTCAGCATCAGCTTGAAATGCTCTTCTGTTTCCTGGCGTGGGCATCACTGTGCCACCGCTCTTTCTGGCAGATCCATCAGTCTTTGGTATTTCCATAATTCCCTGAGTGCAGAGGAAAGCTGTGACAGCACATGCTGAAAATATTTCAAGAAGTTACAAAAAGCACTGATGTTTTTCAGTGTCCAGAAACGAGACAAGGAAATACTTTTTCTATCCAAATGCTAATGAAGACCAACCCATGAGTATCCTTAGGGTTTTCACGGATTCACAGAGGATTTTTATGTGTGTGTGTGTGTGTGTGTGCGCATGTGTGTGTGAGTATGCATGTATATTAATACAGAGATACAATTTATGGGAAACATTAATATGTCCACTTTTGCTCTGATTTCACCACGCTGTTTACATCCACTGTGCAGCCTGGATGTCGTCAGACCAGAGTGACCTCTGCAACCTTGCTCCCTCCAGCGTTTACTCTTATGGTCAGTTCTAGTCTAAAAACTGACTTTGCAAAAGTGTCCTCTCCTTCCCAGCACACGAGTTCTTTGCATGGCTTTGGAGCAAGACATGCTCAGATTTCTGACCCACAATTATCTGGGGGAGGGGGGTTCTTTGGCTTTATCCCTTCCGCTCATGCTGGTCCTGAAAAGCTTTTGGTGTGATGGGAGCATGCAGGTGCTTTTGATAGGTTGTCTCATCAACCAATGTATTGATTGCATTTCCGGTAGGTTTAATTTATTAATAGGGTGCACAGGCATCAGTGAGCAGTTCACCAGGAGAGGAGGGTTCCAAAAATTTCACAGTAATTATATAGGAGGTGAAGTCCTATCTGGTCTACAGAAATTCATTTAAAGGAAATAGAGCTGAAGGTGGGGTTTGAAAAAGTGGAGTTGAGTGAAATGGGTAGTTCAACAAGCACCAAACTTATGACATTCTTCTTCTGACTATACTTTCTTGCTTTTGTGGATTCTTTAGTGTCTCACTGTGGCTGAGCTGAGCGTGCAACTTCTCCTTCAGTGGTGGCACTAAGTTGCATCTTGTTTCCTCACTTCAGCCCATGTCTTCCTGAACTGTTTAGGAGCTCAATATCCTTCAGAGCTATGCTGCGGCACCTGCTTTAGTTGGAACAGGCTGGCAGTTGAAATGTTGCCAAAGGGTGACAGGATGGACAAACAGGCAAACAGACAAACAGCACTGTTGTGTGAATCTCAGTTCCTTGCTCTCAAAGCAGGCTAAAAATAACCACCTCCTTTTCTTGAAACTTAGCTTTACTGGCAGCAAGTCATTGGGTCACAGTTAACATGACACCTCACGATCCCACTCTCCGAGGTCTATTTTCAGGAGACAGAAGTGCATGTGGGGCCTTATTTTTGTCTATATTCCTTGCAGGCATCAGTCAGAAAGAAATATCAAGTTGTTGCAGCCAGTCGCACACTGGTGGCTGAGATATGGCGCCCTGCGCATGTGGGAGGGAGGGACGAGAGGGGGAAGAGGAAGGAATGATGAAGGGTTTATCGGTGTAAACAGCAACAGTGAAGCATCAGGATTTTCTAACAGCTCTCCAAATCACGTTATCGACAGTATCTAGAGACCAGCCCACATCTTATTGGCATTGCTTTCACTTCAGGAACCTGGCCAAGTTTGTCTTCGCATCTGAGCACGTCTTTCTTGTCAAAGCATTTTTTTCTAGGCAGATAAGACTCTGTTTATAGAATACTTAAAAGCAATAGCTGAAGAGAGTCTTTGCCACTTTGATATGCAAAAGACAACAAATTTTATATAGATATGGGGGGGGGGGTCTAATCCTGCTCTCACTGAAGCCTTTTGGAAGATTCCCAGGGACTGTGCAGAGACTTTGAATTAGCTCCAGGATTGTTTTTTTTTTTAATTCCCCCTCTCACAAAATGTCAAGAATAAATATTGTGATTCAGAATGGCACTGCAGTGCCTTATGGCACTGCGGTCCAGGTTGCTTTCCCCCGCACACAGCCGGACGTTTCACCAGTCTCCAGCTCCGTGGTGCATCGCTGTGGCCCACAGCAAGTCTTGCACTTGGGGCCAGGGGCAGGGAGCTCAGCCTCCACTCCAGGGCAAGGTGCCAGACCAAAGCATGAGCTTCTTGTCCACAAAACAGGGACATCGTCAGCTTTCGGACAACCTGTTTCATATATACAAAACTCACAGGGTTGAGAAGTGGTTTAGTTGCCTCGGTGAAATCCTGGGGAACCTGAACAGTGGTTTCAGTGCATCTGTTAGAGAGAGGGGAAAAAAAAGAATCTCATTCCACAGGTATTCCTAGAAGAAAATATTCCATATTTTTGTAAATGTTTCAGATCTTCTGGCTGTGCCAGCTCAATGTAAGGGCTATGTCAGCAATCAGTCCTTTATACCAAATAATAAAACCCGTTTTCTGATCATGCAGAGCCCGTCTACCCAGGGTACAAAAGCATGGAGAAAAAAGCCATTCCAAACATCAGACCTTTTCTCAACTTTGCCATATGTAGAAACTCACTTCGGAAGGAGATGAGCGGTTTTAATGTGAGGGCATCATTGTGCCTTGCCTTTGCTCATGCTTCGCCTTTAGCTCGGCTCCCCAGGAGCGCTGGGAGGAGTTTGCGGCCAAGCAGAGGGGAGGATCGCTCTGTGGAGCACAAAAGGCAAACGGTCTTTGTGAGTAGCGTCTGCAAGAAAAGCCACTTAAAAGAAGTGTTGAATTTTAATGAAAGCAGCTCATCCTGTGTAACAGAATGCTGTTTTGTGTAAGTGAACTTGCTTATATGTCTAGCCTGTTAACTGTTGTGAAGCCTTGTATTACATATCATGGCAGCTGATGTGCCTTGAACCACTGTTCTGATATTCACTCTTCTTTATATAACCCAGCATGTGTACGTACATACACATTTAAATATATTTGTGTATATGTATATACACACACACATACTATATATATATACACACACACACATGCATGCTGCATATTATTGCATATTCATGTTATACATATGTATGTACATGTATGTGCTTATGCCTGCATACATATGCGCATGTTTTTGTAAGACAGTAGACAAGACATTTAAAAAAAAATCTGTATATATATATATAATTCTAGAAATATTGTACCTTTTCAGATGGCATAGGATGAGCCAGATTAGATACTTTTGGTACTGGAAAATTGTTACAAAGCAAATCAGTGCAATCAAGTTATCCTCCTCGTATATGGGAGAACGTAAAGAGGAATGCCTTGGGGACTTAGCGACCGGCTTCCCCGAGAGACTATCTGCAGCCGTGCCCTCAGCACGTGCTTAGAAATGCCCTTGGAGAGATAGTCTCAAGCTTTCAGAAGGGCTCAGCCCGCCTCGCTGGAGCAGAAGGGGCTGCAACTAGTTCCCCGCAGCATGCCGAACTCAACCTTGCTCCTCTCTAACAGTGAAAAGCATCTCAGCTGGGGAACACCTACATCAGATTTAAGCACTTTCGAAAGTTTTAAAATGAATCATTGGTTAATAGTCATAGCTACTAACTGCTTCTAATATGCTCATTATCACTTCATTTAAGCATTCAGAGTGATATTGGGAAACATCAGTCTCTTGCCAAAAGAATCTAAACTACGTTTTCTGGCTTCAGCCTAAGCTGCTTCCTGGGGCTAATACGCCTTGATGACTATCTTCCAGGTAAAGAGAAACCCGCAGTAAAACAAAGACCTCATCCTGCCAAAAAGGATAGAGCAATATTTGTCCTGATTTCTGCTGGCAGTTGTTTCATGCTGCTTGCAACGGCTGGTGCCTGGCTCCTGTGAATCTCATTCAAAGCAAAAACACAACAATAGGAAAAAATATTAATGAGAAAATGAGTAAGACTGCTAGAGATCAAATGGGTGTTTCTAGCTTTGGCTGTGTCACCTAACATGGTAAAGCTGAGCCTGATTTTCACAGGGATAAACCCAAAACGCCAAGCAAGGCTGGTGTAAGGAAGCTGCAGCTCCGAGGTCCGCAAAGGCAGCAGGGATTGCCAAACCCCAGCTCAGCGCGGGGCTAGGTGCTCTCCCTGTCCCTAAAAATGACAAGCAGAGGCCACTCTTGGCATCCTACAGGTCCAATGAATGAAAGGGGGAAGCTGCTGCTCCTTAGCCTCATTCATAGCTAATCAGTGACCAAAATTATCCTAGGTGTCTCACAAGACAGCATGGTGCAATCTCTTACAGACCCTGGGCCAATAAACAGGAACCTGGTGGAGCACTGAGGAAAAACCAAAACATTCCTGCAGCAGAAACCTTCCTTTCCTCCTCAAATCCTGATGTTTAAGGCCTATTCAATTTGTCAAACCCTTCGTTTTTGGGAGGGAGGAAAGTGCACCCCTACCAAAGCAACGTGGGACGCCTGTTGCTGTGGACGGGATCACAGAGGGAGCGCTGGGCTGGTTCTCTGTGCTTTTCAGATGCCCTTATTTAATTAGAGAGAAAAAAACTAGGGATGTCATAAATGCCAACACTGAAGGAAGGAAGGAAGGAAAAGAAAGAAAGAAGGGAAGAAAGAGAAAGAAAGAAAGACGGAAGGAAAGAGAAAGAAGGAAAAAGCACACACACATCCGTAGCTGATTCAACTGTACAAATAAATTGTAGGCTCCTTCGGCACTCCCAGCACAAATAAGGAAATGGTGCTTTTGGGGTCTAAGACAGCAGTGGCCAAAAAAATATGGATAGATGTGCAAGAGAGAGAAGATACCCCTGTACGTATATATATATGTTCATGACACATATATGTGTGCCCTAAACCCTATGTTTATCATTTTTGTCCCTTATGCAATTACAAATTCATTAATAACCATGCAGCCAACACAGGGAAGCAGGGCACGGGCGCTGGCCACGGCTTCGTGGCAGCCTGTGCGCACAGCGAGTTTGGGGTTGGCGCGGCGATCTGGTTTCCTTCATGGGCACGCCTGGGCGGTTTGAAGGCAACGCGATGCAATTACACCGGCCACAAAATGTTCTGCTGCGAGGGCCCCACAGCACAGAGCTCTCGCAGCGAGAGCCAGGAGCAGGCTTAGTGCCCGGCTGAGGTCTCTCCGGCATGCCTGCAGGCGGCCATCCCCCTGCCCACGCCGCGATCATCTCCCCTAACGCCCTGCTTCTCTCCCCAGAGCACGCGCAGCGGCGGCCAGGCGAGGTGGATGCTGGCGTCCAGGCTGCAGGAAATGCTCTGCACCCCTCTTAAAAAATCCTTGCCCATACCAAGAACCTGCCACCCGCATGCGCAAAACCGGAGAGGGATCCGTGGGTGCAGGCGTTAAGCGGCCCTAAAGTGCTTCAGTCCCGTGGTCTCCTTCTCCACCTTCTCCGTCCAGACTTCAGATCCCCGGTTCTAGAGCGGTGGCAGCTCACCCAGGGGCACATGGGCTAACTTGCGCTGGACCCATTTGGGCACTGCTGGCGATATAAGCGCGGGGGTGCGGGGCTCGGCGCGACGGTGCGCGGGTGCTTCGCAGACCTGTGCAGAAGGCTCCTTCCCGAGTTCCCCAGCTGGCTTCCCACCTCCCTCCCGCGGGGCACAGCGGTCTGGGAGCTCCCCACCAGTCCTGCCCTTGCGTCAGGGCCGGAAGGTGACAAATGACCCGATTTTTTTTGCAGCATGAGGAGT
Organism: Struthio camelus; assembly: GCF_040807025.1. Taxonomy (NCBI): domain Eukaryota; kingdom Metazoa; phylum Chordata; class Aves; order Struthioniformes; family Struthionidae; genus Struthio; species Struthio camelus. The sequence goes on along the minus strand of NC_090944.1, from coordinate 142,030,205 downwards.
TGCTTCAGAGATCGTTTGGGGCAGTGGTGGTGCCAGTAAAGACAACTTTGCCCAACCCCTTCTGACCCAGCTGCGTGGAAGGACCCCAGAGCAGCACTGGAAAGAGGAAATAGGGATCTGAAAATGCTTTTAATTTACTTACCGACACGGCGTGTGGCCGCTAAGCAAGGGCTGGAAGGGGCCTGCGGACATGATTGCTATCGCGCCGCGATGGCATTTGCAGCAGCGCCACTTCCGAATGGATCGACACATGCTTCGGCTGCTGCGTGCCAGGACTTATGCAAATATAAGGCAATTTATATGAATTTGCAACCTTGTATTTCGCTTTGTTTTTGTCATAGGCTGCTGGCAGATACGGCACTATTCCCTTAGCCTATTATGAGTGTACACTGAGCCGTTCTCAGCCAGTTGGAAGTTTTCCACAAGACGGTACTCAGCCCAGTTGCTTGCAAACTGCATGTAATTGAAACAGGGCACAGATCCTCCCTGGGAGGGAAGATGTAAGCCAAAAAAGCCAGCCAGGGTAGTCCAAGGTATTTTATATACAAATAATAAGTTGCTTCATAAATATCTTATAAAAACTGTAATTTACTTCACAACATTTTAGCAGATTATCTTAATGCAAACAGCAGATGTATTTGGGAATGATGAAACAAATGTTCAGCAAAATTGAAGTTATTCGTGTGCAGTCACACAGGGAATATTTGTATGATAGTTTACTAATTGCTCCAAAATCTGACTTGTTGCAAATAAACAAACAAGGGAAAAAGTGACCCGGCAAAAAGATTAGCCCCAGGCTCCTCTGCCTCTCTTTCTAAGTTCTCAGAGTCTTTCTTCAACTGCTTTTCCTCTGGAAACCTGATGTCTCCCAATCACTCTTCTCATGCCCATTAGCCTTCTGCAAACACTCGCAGTTTCCCCTCGGTAGCCAGATTTCTTCCAATGGGCTTGATTTTCCCCTTCCCTTTGAGTCCAAGTCCCCTCGCTCCCTCTTTGAGGCTGTCTGCTCCAGAGTCCGAACTAAAGGCGCTCACCGATAGGCTGCAGTACCTGAAAGCAGTTTCATATCGGCGACTTTCTCTAAGCGTTTGGGGAAAACGCTTTGCTATTTTCGCTCACTTGGATATTGCTATCGATAGGCTCAGCAATACAGAAAAAACCCAAAGCCAAAGGAGCGGGTTCTTTTTAGTGGCCAGGAATTCAGACATGAGTTACTTTAACCTTTTCTTAAGAGTTTCAAGTTACAGCCGCTCTGATCGAGTTGTAGCTGCTGATTGTTATGACATTATTTTATGTCAGGTCTGTTTATTTGCCCTCCTGGAAAAGAGAACGTATTTTAAGACGTCAAAATATTTTGTTTGCTTTCATTCAATTGCAAGAGAAGCCTTAGGTGAGCTATGAAAAATGTATGTTTATCAAATTTTGGTATGTGGTATATGGCTATACATTTGTATGTATTTCGTACACCCAAATTGCAAGAATGTTGAGGGTGCAGATTCAAGCACCAAGAAGTTAGCCAAAGTCAGAATTAGGGCTGATACATCTCATGCAGAAATCTCATTGACTGCAGATGCATTTGACCTACGGCACTGGGTGAGAGGTCCTTAGTTAAGCCGTACAGATGCTTCCTGCCCAAGATCATGGAGTATCTGGCAGCAGGGAGTGTGTATTATCTTCTCCCTACCTGTCGCTCCAGGTGAATATTAAATGCACTTTTTTTTAAGTGACTTCTACAAGCAAAGGGGCACCCGAGCCCTTAAGAATCCAAATCTCATTGTGAGTCACTGGGGAGCTGGGCATTTCTACATCCCAAACGGCCCTTCGAGTTTTGTTCTAAATGCACATGGAAATACTTCTGTAGTGTCAGTTTTCCTCCAGTCCAATATTTTATCTATTTGTGTGGAGCAAGCAAGGTAAAACAAAAGGGATATCCATAAGTTGCCTGACTCTATAGGAAAAGCAAATGGGCGAAAGGGGAGCTGTTGTTATTTTTTTGTTGTTGTTTAAAAGAGGGGTTTTCCATTTCTGAAGTTCACGTTTTGAACTCCCTGAAGTCTTTCCTTGGCCTCTCCCATCCGCAGGTCACCACAGGAATATGTAAAAAGGAAATGTTTTATTTTGACAGAGTTGAACAAAGTACATGAAACACACCCTTGCCACTGCATAACATTCCTTAAGTTAAATCACAGAACCCAGCAGAACTTTTTTTTTTTAACCTGGTCTTTTATTTTATTGAAAAGAACCCAAAGTATAATATTCTTTCAGGAAGCATGAATTGTATTGCTGGAAGTAATAGCAATCATGTAAGTAAAATCCCTTGGGAATCACGCCACTCTATTTTCCGAAAAGCTGCATTCAGGAACATGCAATGTTCCCCCTTACCCGGCAAGCGTCCTGAACACTGTGCCTTGCGGGCATGGACAGCGAGTCGCCGACAGGGCCAACGCAACCGGGTTTTTTGCACTACAGCCCTCTGGGCTGTTTGGCCCTGATGGACAGTGCTGGGTCTCAGGAGAAGCTGTCAGCCACCTGCCCAACCATCCTAATTTTGGTTCCTGTGCTTCCCTTTCAATATGCATGTGCAACTCCGCCGAATGTAAATAAAAGTTATGTGCACGCATCGAGGGGGAAATAGAGCCATTTATCTTGGCTCGAGACAAGCAGCATCTCCCCAAGGAGCTACTTGCGAGGTTATTGAAAAGCCAATGCCGAAGTGCAGTAGGCTGTACCTTCCACCATGTGTGCTGCAGAAATTATTGGCATGTTGCTGATGTTTATGGCGAGCAAATAGTTTATTTCTGGGCTAAGAAACATTCCAGTGTAAATACTCAACTGGCAGCTAGTTGGAAGTTTGCCACTTCAAGTTAAAAGGCCCATGACCAATGGTGTCAGATGAACATTTCCAAGTTGGACAACGTACAAATGGTGTTCTTGGACTACAAGAGGAAGAGATGAAAGTGGTCTACTGCGGTGCAAATAACAAACTGGCAACCAGCTGGTCATTGGAAACAGAACACACTATGGGAATATGCTTTCTGCAGAAATACTTTATTTTGGAGATAAGCATTAACAATAGGAAGATGAGGCTTGTTTAACAAGAACCATATGGTCTCATCTTGCTTTTATTTTCACTCAATGGCAAAGCTTTGATTATCTTTAGTGGGTGTGGGATGGGGATTACTCTTAATAAGTAAGTACTACAAATACAAAGTAGCTGTTTGAAGTCAAAAAGCCAGTAATACCTAACCCAGTGCTGCCCTTCAAACAGTATAAACAGGATATTTTTAATCCACGCATTGATATTTCTGGAGACAATAATTGAAAGGAGGCAGAATTAAAGGTGCTTGCGGGAAAACAACTTCCTCTGACAAAGTAAGCAAGACAAAGATCCATTCAAGGTTAAGATGTCAAACTATGTGAAATGGATACAGCAATATTTCCAAGCTGATAAGTAGAGAAATAGTGGATGGGTTCATTCGAAAAAAAAATTTAGATTTTTGTGGTGAGGAAACAATAGTGTGTAAAAAGAAGTTTATGTGCAGATGGAGCCTGCAGGGAGAATAAGCCAGGGATTTTGCTGGGGTAATGGCCACGTGCTAAAAGCAATAGCTTCCTTTTTTAAGGGGCACACAATTCATTGGATTAGCAGCATAATTAAAGGTAACAGAACTCAGCATTGCGGGTTGCAGCATGGTAGCAAAATTGATGTGTGCTAAAAAGCAAAAGAAAAGAAAAAGCAAGCCGAAGGAGTTGCAGCCTCAGTAGAAAATCCTCTTTTGGGAGCTTTTCAAGGATGTAAAACATCGTCTTGAATTGTTTACTTTTATGGGTAGGAAGTAAAAAATAAGTGAAGTAAGAGTGGAAATGTCATTCTTGGAAGGTCACAGTAAACACAATACAACACTGCACTGCTAACCGATTTGTAAAATTGATTTTTTTTTTTTTTTACAGTGGTTCAGGTCTGTTAATTTAGTCACAAAAAGCTAGCAAAATGGAGAGGCCGTGAATTGTCAGGAAAAAACAAGTTTTGAACATGAACAAACTATGTAGCCCATGAATGCAGTAGCTAATTTCTGAACCTGGACAGAAGTACGCAGTCCCATTGCTTCCCACGTATCTGAAGGCTGCCTGGTTGCATTCTGCATAGAAGGGTCAATGAAACATGCTCCTGGTCCACAGCTCCCAGCAGCGGCGGCCGGTTTCAGCAGGCCACACACAGGAAAGCACAAGATGCTGAGCAGGGTTCAGCACGCTGGCATTTTCGGCATCCCTTTTTTTGCCAGTTTCCAGTCTGTGGAGCAATTCTCTAAGAAAAAGTGAATAGGAGCAGATTTAGGCTTGGTGGCCATTTATAGGAACAATATTAATTTTGCACTGTTAGTAATAAATAGCCAGGCTTCCTAAAGAATAATATTAATTTTGCACTAATAGCAATAAATAGCCGTGCTTCCTAAAGAGCAGGAAGCCCTGCCAGCCAGCTCCCCCTGGGCTGGGGCGACTGCTTAGGCCTCCCAGTGCCTCCCGCTCCCTCCCTCACTTTGCTTTTTACCCAAGCAACGGCGATAGCTGAAGGAGCCTGTCAGCATTTTGTTGCTGTTTCTAATAAACACATATGGTGACGCGTATAGCAATAACAACAGCGAGTTGCTATTGTTCTGCGTGCGGCCACGCGTGGGCTGCCCAGCGGGCCCATGCGGTGCTGCTGAGACCATGTTTAAGGGAGCTTTTGAGAAACAAAAAATATATATATTATTAGTAGCTGGGGTTTCTTTAACACCAGAAACTCAGGCACTTGCACATTCGGTACCTCACATCAAAAAAGCTTCGACCTCAGCACTAATCCGCATTTATTTTATCCTGCTGTGCAGGGTTGAAAGGCATGTGATTTACCAGCCATTGGTTACATTTCCTTCTGGCCTCACCCTGCTCGACTTGGACCAGGTGATGCATACCTGAGCGATGCGGAAGCAGACCGAAAATGATGGCTGGGATGCCTCGTGTACACCCTTCAGGAACGCCTTTTCCTGATGGCCTATTTGCATGGCAACCCACCCAAACGTGAGCAGTCCATCTTCATTTTTCCATCAGCACCTTTTTTTTTTTGGGGGGGGGGGGGGGGACTGAGATGGAGAGAACAGCAAAAGAAAATTTGAAAGGAGGCAACATTTTTTCAAATCTGGACAATCACTGTCAGGCAACCTAGCTTTATTTAAGCACTTAAATAATTTCACCGATTTTTTTTCTTGTGAAATGCTAAGTGTCATCGGTAAATAAGAAGAGGGAGAGACTTGTACGGGATCCAAAAATCAGCTTCTTGCATATGTCTCTGAGCATGAATTTTAGAAGTCTTATTTAAATATCAAAGTGCAAATATTTTTGCTACATGTTTCTAACACATGGCAGGAAGTTTTTGGTATTATCCTCCTTTTGCATATGTGCCTCTCACACACACCGTCTTCACTGCACAAAAATTACCTGTATAATGTGACATGATTTTAGCAAGCCATAAAGCCACAGGGAAAACTTGCAGAGCACCACAAGGAGCTGCAGTCAGGCATTCGCAGAAACTATACATCAGACCAAACTGCCAAGACCCACAACCATTTTTGTGCGGTAAATGAAACCACAAACATTTTGCACAGTCACATAGCCCAACAAGAAGTCGATCTCTCTAGCATCTGCAAGACATACTTTGCAGTATCACATACGGTAGCACAAAAAGAAGAAAAACTGTCTTGACTTACATTTACTCCAGCTTAGGCAGTTCTTTCCAAAATAAAGTCCAAATGCCCATACTAGTTTTCCTTGAAATAACAAAGGGTCAGATTTTACTCTCTAATAGATGTCTATGGCTCTTATTTCCTCCTGGGGGTAGGGGCAGAGGCATTTAACGTGAAAGGAGGGCACTAACTGGATGATGTTCGCTGTGGTTGCCCCGCGAGCACCTTAGGTGCCGACTGTGTTTCAAACCCACAGCACACCCCAGCCCACCACGCCAGGGAAAGTGGGCACCTCAGCGTGCCTGAGGATTAGCAGCTCCATAACTACTTTTTTCACTCTTGCTGGTAGTCGGTTTTGGCAGTTTTTTCCAGGTTGCTCTTGTCCTGTTTGCGTATAAGTGGCCAGTCGTTCATCACGTTTGTTTGCGCCTGTGAGAACTGGTCTCTCAAATTCAGACCTTGGAAAGAAAGACAGAAAAAAGTTTTAAAAAAGAAAAAACTATACGTTTTGCTAAAATAAATGTCCCTCTTCTGTCTTACTATCTTTAACCCTCTGTCTGTAAGTGCCTGCATGTAGGAGTACTTAAAAGCAGAAATCCCTGCTGGTGGTAAAGTCATCTCGGACAAGAAATGCTTTATGCTCTTCAGAGGTGGAAAACACAAAGGGAAGTGAAGAGCAAGCAAGAGAGGGCATTCATGCCGGTCCGCTACACCAGCCTACTTAGATAATCTCAGTATTAGCAAAAGAAACTGCCAGCTGCTACCGACGGTGCTGCACCTGTGCACTGGCATAGCCCGGGAGCGGGTATGGAAAACCTCCCGTACCAAAACAACAGGCTATTTCTTGATCTCATTGTAAGTTATCCTACTGTGTTCCCTGTTTCAAATCAGGGTCATGGCCAAGTTTCGCGACTGAAGACCGCGACTCGCAAAGCGGAGATTCGGGAGATTCGTCTCTACTAACTCGGCCACCCAACAGACCAGCAGCTTTTCCAAGCTGGCGGTGTCAATGTCTTAATTTGCCCAGTGAAGGGCTGCGTTGACACGTTTTCACCAGCTATATCAGTTGGCCTTATCAAAGATGTTACCTCTCGGTGGCTGTGTCGCCTGTTCTGCACTGATAGGTAGCGCTTCAGCCCTGGCTGCAGCTGACTGATTTGCCACAGCTTTTTGCTGAGGAATCTGGGTAGCTCTTTTGCAGCTTGGTTTGCATATGGTCTGCTTTTGCTTTTCACTGCAGACCTCAAAAGCACCCCCTCTCAGACAGGGTTATGTGTGTGAAAGAGAACAAAACAAATAAAAACACAACAAGGCTCTTTCTTCATGTTTATATTTTCTTAAAACATTCTATTGAGAATGGCCAACAGCCTTTTAACTGCCCTCTAGCTTAGCAAGTTAAGAGCTCTGAATGAATTTATTGATGGTGGCTGGAAAAATATGGGAACGTGAATGAAATCTCTTGAGATACAAGGTATGTCATGAACTTCCCGAAGTTATTTGCAAATGTTTCTGCCAGTATCAATAAATCCCTCAAATTTCAGGATAGGCTACATTAATTACAGAACAGCATTATGCATTTAAAGGTTGCTGAAAGTTATATCTACGATCAGTCATGTTCCAACTGTATGTTCACATGAAATATTTGTTATTTTAATACAAAGGCATACATGCCAGCAGCAATAGTGTCCATGATGTTTTAATAGGCTTTTATTAGTCGTCCTCTCCTTGTAATCTTGCTTTACAGTATGTATGGTCAATGTGCTTGGGTCTATGTATGTGCTTCACACACACATCATGGGATGCCAAAACATCGCTCCGCTTCCTTGTTTCCTACCACTTAGTCAGGCGCTTGAATGCTTTCCAGACCTCGTTAAAAACCAGAAATAGTGCTATCACTTCTTATTCTGGTGGGACTGCATGGGAGGGGACCAGTGGAGAGGGCCTGATGAAAGTGCTGAGAAGGTAGAGGAGAAGGCTAAACTGCAGCAGGAAGAGGGGCAACATTTGTGGGTTGGGTAGGAAGCGCTCAAATAGGTAGATCACTCCTTGGGTCTAGTACTGGTTTGCTGTGAAAACTGCTTTTTGGTTCACTTACTGGAGGGAAAAGTGCTGCAAAAAAGTTAATTGTAGGCTACCTCAAACTAAAAGACCTTTAAAAAAATTCATGAATCAAAAGTTCCCCGGGAAAAATCATTGCTACTTACAAAGGATATTTGTTTGAGCTGAAACAGACTAGTTACATTTAGATTTTAACCTATGTCCTCCCTCTGAAAATTTGAAGTAAAATGAAAATAGAGGTTTTCTGAGTGAACAAGAAAAAAGCATTTTTTCTTTTTTTTTTTTTAGCTAAACTAACTAGAGAGACTTAGCCTAGATTCAACAAATGTTTTGCATGTGCATCTGTGGTGAGGAAAAGAACGGCTCTGAAAAATTTCAAGGAGTCAGATACAGTTTTCCTGGGCGAACCATTTAATGCTGTTGGTCCCAGTGTCTCCAGAACACATCCTTTCGCCTCTTTTTTCATCTCAGACTAGCCGCTTCCTGGTGCGCATCCCTAGGGTCGGCGCGCGGCAGCTGTGCTGTAGTGCAGCGAATGCAGAGCAGTTGGGAGTGTGACTTCACGACGCGGGGAGCTGGCGGAGAGCCCTTGCCAGCGGATGGCTCCGGCCAGGGTGGATTCTCTGATGTCTACTGAGGGTTGAGCTTGTGCCACAACCCTTTCCTTCGCTGCGGGGCAGCCGCAGGCGTCTCGCCTCTTGGCTCGGTCATCCACTCTTCGTGACGCTGCGATGCCTGTCAGGTTTGCCTGCAAGCGACGGAGGGGGTTTCACGGTTCATAGTGGTGTACCCATGCGGGTGCGCATCCACACGCCTGGGCATTCAGTGCGTGATAAGCCAGGCCATATAGCCTTAAGAAAGCCAGGTAAAAATAATGTTGCCTTAGCAATCTTATGCTCCGCATGAGCAAGATGTGACACAAGGGAACGATTAGATTGCAAGGCTCCTGCTGCCTGAGAGGGATCGGTATTTCAGACTGAATTAAAGCGCTCGCCAAGGAGTCGTGACACAGCCTTTTCTGGCTATCTGCGCTACCTCCCAAATTTAAAAATGGTTAGCAATAAAGCTGGTCAAACAGCATTTATCAGATCGTTTCCTTGGCATACCTCACAACAATTTGAATAACTTATTTTACGGGCTTTTTTTTTCTCCCAGCTGTTTGCCCAGATGACGGGCTAGATGCCGGCCTTACTAATATAATTATCAAAAGCAGCCGTTTGACAGCGCTCAGAAAAATGTTTGAAAGCAAGTGCCAGGTTTTTCAGAAGAGAGGAGGCTGAGCCTCCCACTCGTCCCCTGCGTAGGAGCACGAGGCTGCGTGCCGGGACTTTACTCGGGGTGCAAGGCAGCTCAGCACGCACATGGATGAAGGGGCCCGGAAGGCTTGTTTGAAATGGCATTTCTGATGTGCAGGGGTGTCTCTGGTTTCTGCAGGAGATGAGTGATCCTGCTTGACTCAAGAATGAGGCACCCTCGGGAACTGAAATATATACAGTAAAAATAAAGAGGGGTGAAAAAAAGATCTCTCTTGTAAGAAAACCTGATATGTAAACACACAACACAGCTCAGGACACAGCCTCATCTCACATGGAAGACGTTTTGTGCAAGTGAGGAAAAGTGCAGTTTTTTTCCTGCTACCCCCAAAGAAACATAATCCAGCGTTTATATCAGAGGGTTTATGGAAGTTTATTGGAATATCCAACAGGGTTCATGTAGTGTGTCAGGAGGCAAAGCCTGTTCGTCAGTGATTTACAAGCAGTGCGTGCCGGCGTTACTGTAATTTATGGAGCACAGATGGCCAGGGGGTGCCCTGCCGCCGCCTCCTTGGAGCTGAACGCGAACCTGAGCCCGGCGGGTTGCTGCCGCCGGCACCTCCGCTCACGTCCCCAGGCAAGGCGTTGGGTGAGACCTGGCCTGAAGCCGGCCAGTGCCCGAGCCTGGGGCCTCGGGAGCCGCTCCAGCAGGGGAAAGGCTACGGCCGGTTAAAATGCCAAAAAAAAAAAAAAAAAATCTGCCCAGGCAGATCAGAAAAGCACCAAAGGGAAATTGCTTTTTATGGTAATAACTTCCCTTCTCAAGGCTGTTGCTTCAGCTGATGGTTTTTTTGTCACCTGCTGAATTGAGAAGGAAGACTGTCAATCCCCCTTTCCATGTACCATTCGAAGATAAACATCACCTCTAAAAATGTTTTATATATTCATAAATCTCCATTGTAACAACCTTGAAGATAGATCCCATTTTTGTTCTAGTGATTTTACCCTTTGAATTAATTACTCTTCAAGTTTGTCCTAATTGCTCTACGTTTTGCCGCGGCTTGCTTTCTTCTGTCAAGTTTACCTAAGTCTTTGCTTCTTTAAACCTTATGAAGTGCCTCCTCATTACCAGAGGATGCTCTTCACAAGCATCCGGAGGATTTGGTCCAAGCGGTGGCAACAGGGGGAGGGAGGATGGTGCTGGCCATGTCTGACCCAAATCTTTTTCATTATTCAGGAATTAAGGCTCTGTGCATCCCTCATCTCCCCACCACGAGCACGTGCCCCGGGCACAGCCGTCACCCTGCTGCCGCCCCATCACGTTTTTAATTTCACCAGTTGACGAGGCTCACAGGGTCAAGGCGTATTTCTGCCAAACAAACTTTATCTCACCGTGAGTGGACCGTGCGGAGGCCAGCGGAGGTCCCGGGCAGCATCCTTCCGCCGGCGGTGAGATGTGCCGCATCCCACACTCGCTGGGGAAGCCCCGCACCCGCCCGGCCGCTGGTGCCAGCAAGGGGAGGCCTTTTCACAAGGCCTCGCCGCTCCCGTTTTAAAGAGCGTGGATTACGTTTTGTTAAAACGGGCTTTGAACCCAGCTGACCCTTCACCGCTAGGACAGTTCAGGCCTTTCCCGCGAGGACCACGCTTGACACCTGTTGCCAAACACGGCGACAAATGCCGGCGTGGGAAACCCCTTTCAGGGTCCAAAACTACATGCCTTGACTTTTTTTTTTTTTCTCTAGTGAGTAAAGACATAAGAGAGTTTGGTGGCTGCTTAAGTTAATAATAAAAATAAATGTTATTGTTTCCCTTATCAAGAGAAAAAAAAAAAAAAACAACCCACATATATGAAAGAACCAGAAGGAGAGCTGTAATGGAAAGAAAATTGACAGCTTCTCAAAACTCAGGTGGCACTTTCCTTTTCCAGTTAATTACAGTTTTAATTACATGGCTTCTTGTGACTCCTTGATACCTAATAAACTAGACTCTGTGGGGCGGCAAAGTTGAGTTTTGCTTGAACTGCAGGTGTAAGGCTCAGCATGAAACATAAATCAACTTCTTAAACACGTTCCCAGGGTGCGTTCAGGCTTTTTCTTCCTGTTTGCATGTAAAAAAAAAAAAAATCACATCTTTTCACTATTGTTGGTTTAAAAAAAAATAAAGATCGGAGCTGTGATGCGGTGAACATCAGCTTTGTGTTTTTGGCTGCAAAAGCCCTTCTACCATGGAGCTGGGGGGAAAAAAAAAGGATATATTTTATCTTAGGTCTGATAAATTTTAGGAGAGTAATACGTTATCCATATACACATGCTCTCATTATGACTTTTTTAGTGGAGGTATATAGTATAAAACAGGGAAATAGTAGCATGAAAAGTAGCGTGAAAGCAAATGGAGACCAGTAGGCAGAAAATAGAGAGGCTCAGCCCGTAGGCAGTGCTGCTGCTGAAGGTTTCGAAAACAGCGAGCGCCTGTCTGCTGCCGGTACCCGCTGCTGTGGAAATCTGCGCTCCAGTCAGGTGCGAGTGCAGAGCCGTACACCCTGCGTGAGCAGGGCAGCGCGCTCGTGACCTGCTGCAGCGAGAGCCGGTTTTGCATTGCAGGGCGATAACTCCGCCAGCTTTCGCCCTGCTTCCCTCTTCACCCTTCTTCCCTCTTCCTCAGCATAAACCCAAACAATTCGAAAAATAAAAAATAAAAAAAGGAGGGGATAGGAGGAGAGAGGCGAGTGCCTAACCTACGGCATTCGCATGTGAGCCCAGGTGGGGATGGGGAGACGAGACTGGGACAGTGGCGCTGGGGCCAAGAGAAGCGTATTCATTGCGAGTGGCGAAGGAGAGAGTGCAAATGAAAGGAAAAATTGCTCTGGGACCCATCTGACTGATGCCACCTCCTGATTAGCAGCCTTGCACTCCCAGTAAAGGGAAGGCGAACCAAATCCGTCCTCCTTGCATTTTAAACATGAGTTTTGGGTTTCCAGGGCTGCCCCATTGTCCAAAGCGGAAGGGTTTAGCGAATCGTCAGCCGGAGCATGTCCACTGAAGGCAGCTGGGGCTCTTCCTGACTCCCCCAAGACCTTCGTGACCATTGTCCTTGCTGCCTGCCCGAGCCATCCATGGCGCTCCCAAGCCCTGCTCCCTGCAATGCAATGGGCTGTGGATGTTCGGATCACTTCTTCTTGAATAAAACTGTCACATAGCTCTGGCAGAGCAGGCAGCTTTCAAGCTTGACTTTGAGAGACATCTTACCCAAAAGACAATCTCACTGCAGCCTGATCAGACTCGTCCCAGCATCTTTTTACCTTGCCGTCCCACTGGTGACGAGTCCTGCTTGTTGTTATTTTTATTATTATTATGAAATCTCATCATCTTTATTCTTTTTCCATGAGCTTGTTGATTTGTTGCACGACCAATTGCACAGATATCTCTCAGAGCAAGGTCATGTTAATCCTCTCAAGCGTCTGGTGCTCGCCGGCCGTTGGCGGGCAGAGTTGGGGCATGACCTTACGGGCAGCTTACAGTAAAAGCTCTGGGAGCCGGTCCGTAGTCTGCCGCCTGTGAGTGGCGTGGGAGAAAACCAAGCAAGGAGGCTCTTTTCCAAGGCTAGCAGGCTTTAGCTGATGCTGGGACACAGTTTGGGGCCAGGTCCACGAGGAAGCCCGGTGAAAGTCCAGCAGAGCTGTGCTTTGACCTCAGTCCCATCTTGTCCTCTTGCGCATTGCCCAGGCGCTTCCCCAGTGAACCTAGCTGCTGTTTTCCAGCAGAATCACCTTTCAGCAGAGTCCTGAGACACTGATTAAAAAAAAAAAAATCTTAATTAAAAGCAGGCCACAGCAAAGACTAACTTTGCAAAAAATGATAGAACAGTCCAAAAAATGTCTTTTTCAGGGCTTTTTTTGTATATGTGCACTTTTTCTTTTTAGCTAAACATTCGTACAAACTACTATATTCTTGCTTATTTTCATCTGACTAGCTAAAAACAAAAAATAAATTGCCATTTCTGGTCACCAGGCAGCCCGGAAAAAGGTGCATCTCCAAGCAGACACCCCTATAACTTCTGCAGGGCTGGAAAGGCATGGCAGAGTTACAGGAGTTAGAGAAAGGAAAGACAGTGGGGGAAGAGAGGAACAGGAGTTTAAAAGAAAAAAAAAAAGAAAAAAATCCAAAACCTAAATGTGTTTCATTCCAGCACTCTAAGTGGCATTAAGAGAGAGAGACAGCAGAAGGGGGCAGGGGAAAAAAAAAAATCAAATATCCTAAATGGTTTGGTTCACAGCAGTGAAGTGAAGCAAAACTTCCCAGTGGAAACAGCGCATGCATTTGATTTGCTTTGAAACACTCCCGCTGCACTTCCAGGCACTTCTGGCGGATGCAGGTGGCATGGTGGTTTTCCAAGCCGGCCCCGCTTGCCCGCCAACCAGGGAGATGTTAAAAAGCGAGAGGCCGAGTGCATCATGGCGTTGGGCACATGCGGCATCGGACGTGGCCGCGCGTTAGCCACGGGGACGTCCCGCTACAGCACCAGATCAAGGCGTCTTCGTCCACTCGCAGCATCCAGCGATCCGTTTGAAGAAGAAACTTTGGCTTGCAATAAAAGCTGGTAGGAGCCAAAAAAAATTGAATAAAAATAGCCAGGAAGAAATTCTGTTATCTCAATACATGCTACTTCCCTGGAAAACGCTACGGCTCGCTGCGACGCAAACCGCCCTATTACGTGCTCCCTTCGCTGCTGCAGGGGTCACAGCGCTCCTATGTCTGCTGGCGTTTTCCGAGCTTCTGCTCCCGGCATTTTGTAATGGGGGAAGAATCTCAGTTTGCAGGAAAATATAAAAGAATGCCGACTCCATTGGTTCAGGGCAAAAAGGCCTAAAAATCGAAAAAAAACAAAGAGGAAAAAATATATACCACATCCTAAAAGCTCCCCCAAACGTTGCCCTCCTGTAATCTCATGGCGACGAGGAGGACTTTGCGGTTCCTGTAGACCTTCTCTCTTGATCTGCTCAAGGAAGTATCCTAGCAAGGAAAAAAATGCCCTGGTTGGTGCTTACGTACCCAACGCAGAACAACTGCTGAGCACAGGGAGAACAACAGAGCATCCAAACGTTTCTCTGTCCATTGTAAATCCGTTGCTAACCTTTGCAGCTCCGTTGCCTTAGGGAATCTATGATTTTCTGGTTAAACAAGTAAATCTATTGTTTCAGCTACCTTAACTATTTTGGGCTGGTCTCTCACAAACCGAGACCCAGCTCACCTGACACAACAATCCTGGGTTTTAACTTTTAAGGAAAAAGTGATTTGTGATTCACTAGATAGCTGTGGTGAGCCTGATGTAATAAAAGTCTGACCTACGTGATGTGTATGGGCTACTGTATTACAAATATTTAATAAGTTATACAGAAAAAAAGAACTGTAAGGGTTAAAGAAATCATATTAAAGCAACAAAGTAAATACGAAGGAGGTTAAAGTGTCTAACTCTATATGATATAAAAGATAAGGCAAACCAGCTTGCTTTCTAGATACTTTTCCCATGCACAGTGATGACTGGGCTGCATAAAAATAAGGCAAGTGTTCAAAGATAGGCCAAAAAAAAAAAAAAGATCTAAAGCATTTGGTTAGCATTGATAACAATAATTTCAAAAAGCGCTGGAACATTTCAGGAGAATTCGAAAGGCCTATGCTGGACTCAAAGGGAGAGTGCTTCCCACGGCGGGGTGGGTATTTGGGTACCTGCAGACTAATTACATCAGAACGAGCAGAACAGCCTTGATCACTCGGCCCTTCAAAATTAGAAGAAAGGGTTTTTTCCTGTTGGGGCTCTTTTTTTCCTCGCTCACACATCTTATTGCTTTCATTCTTCTGCCTTCTTGACGGTAAAGTAACAATTGTTTTGGCACAGAGGCTTGCGGCACTCCTGGAAAGGCTCTGGGTCGAGCTGCTATGGCCCGCAGCGAACCCGCCGGCATGAGCCACCTGCGAGGAACTGGCAATCGCTCCGAGGTGCTGCTTCTTTTTTCACCCGAAACCTGATTTTTGTTTGGAGGGAAGCAGCAGCTACCTCCGTGCTCAGCAGCTGGGGTGCAAGGATGGCTCCAGCGTCGAAGCCGGCACAGCAACCGCGCCAGCTGTGCATGCCTGAGAGTTGTTATATTTTTGCGTGAGTATGCGGCCTGCAAGCCCGTGCTCCGAAGCCACGGGAGCGATCAGGGCTGGTGGATCCCTGCCGCGTGCCGGGGCAAGGGCGCGCAGCCACCCCAGCTGCCTGCAGAGCACCGCTCCAGCGTGCGGCCTCGGCACGGGATTTTACGGAGCAGGCAAGTGAGGAAACTCACTTCCCAATGCCCAGCGGGAACAAAAAGCAATGAATGCACAGAGGGCTGAGATTAAGTTATTAAAAAATGCACATTTTTGCAGATGACTTTTGGTGGGTTGGTTTTTTTTTTTTTTTTGGATAGTGTTTTCCCTGCTATAGCTATCATCCTAAATAACACGAACCCATTTTGCTGCTACGAGCAGCAGAGGCTTTACAGTGCTATGGAGAACTATTTTGAAGGCACAAATCACTTGACCTAAAGACTCTCCCTGGAGTGTCAGTGCTACACACTACATTTTCACTCTGCCAAACCCTTTATTTAGCACATGCTAAAGAACATTTAACATTTAAAGATCCCCTTTGCACATCCTCCAAATGTCTCCATCCTTGGCTTTTAGATTAATATGTCTTCTGTGAAAATGAGATAATTGACTATAGAGCCATATTATTTACAAATGAAGTGTTGCTCGTGTATTGACCTTTCATTTCTATAGCTCAATACTATTCTTGTGCAGCATTTTTAATTAGTGAAATAGGAACAGAATTAGAAGAAAGGCAAAAATAAAAATAAAAAAAGCTTATATAGATGCTTTTAGCAGAAGGAAACTTTAAGATTACTTGAACATTCAAAACTGCAAAAGCAAACACTTGGGCAGAGTCTCCCTCCCAAATCTCTACCTGGAAAGAAAGAAAGAAAGAAAGAAAGAAAGAAAGAAAGAAAGAAAGAAAGAAAGAAAAAGATCTCCTCCTGCTCCCAACCTGATCTCAAGAAGAAATGTATGGCAACGGGGCTCACCGATAGACATGCTTTTGCCCTTCACCCTTCTGCACCAGGGGCTGCATTGCAGCACGGTCTCCTCGAGGAGCAGCCAGCAGCACCCACATCAGTGTCTGCAGACATTACTGGGAACAGCAGAAGAGTGAGGCACCCCGGCGGATGTGGAAAGGCGAAGCTTGGGATTTCGAGAAGAAACAAGGAAACCCACCCTGCCATAATTCTGCTATAGTCCTTATGCCTGCATCTGGTTCAGTTTGACCTCTCAAACTAGTAGCTGTTTCTAATGCACATCGTGGTGGTGCTCGTGGAGAACAGGCCTGCTGGAAGCAAGCGGCTCTCTGCGGCTTGCAAGCCCGGCTTGCGTGCGGTAAACCTGTTCAGAGGGAGAGAAGTTCACCATATGCAGGAAGCAGAAACTGTTGCATTGCTTTAATTGCCACTAATATAAACAAGCCAAAAAAAAAAAAAAAAAAGAGTAGCTTGATTGCATGCTTCTCATGAAATGTCAACCCCAGTAGATCTGAGCCCACGCTGGTTCCATCCCAGCGAGGCCGAAGGAGGACCTTCCCCACCGACGCCACTGCATGCAGGTCCATGGATGTAAATATCTGAAATATAAAGCAAATAATTTAGCTGCTCAGTAACAAGAAGGGAGGGGGGAAAAGAAGAGCAGGAAGGGCTGTTGGAGCTGTAGGGCTGTGCAGGTGCCCCGATGGAAAAGTCCCCGGAAGAGGGCCTGGCCATCCCAAATGACCCAATTCCAGCCCTCTGCAGGCATCCTCCACGCCGGCGGCCAGTTGACGGGGGCTGCTCGGCGAGCACGGCGCGGCCCAGGCGTGCGCCCGGCCGCGTGCTCCCCGCACCCCAGCCCTCCGATGTGCTGCCAACAGGGAGCGCGCCGGCTACCTGAGATTTTATAAATCTTCCAGCTATCCGCCTTTCCGAGCTCCAAATGCAAAATCCAGCAGCCCGGGATATCACGGGGATTTATGACTGGGGATTTATGAACTGGTCTGGATAAAATAAGAACTGCCTTGACTTTTTTTTTTCTTTTTGAGGTTCGAGGAAAAGAAATAATAAAAAAATGAAGACCTGACTTTTTTTCCAAAGCTGCTGTTTCCGTAAACGTGCGCACGCATGTGTAGATGCTTTGTATCTATTCAGCTATTCAGATTTTTTTTCTTCTTACCTGTGCGCTTTCTGCTTTTGGTGGGGGCTGGAAGCCGAATGCCGCAAGAAACGCTAATCTCCCCACGTTTCCTGCCTAACTGGGAAACCAGGAAGTGGTAGAAATCACTCAAGAAAACATGTTCTTGAGACATTCTCAGCTCCGGTTTGTAGAGTTAGAGAAGGCGCCAATAAATTTTTAGGGAGGTTTATGAATGTTTCCAAACGTGGAGCAGCTCACCGAGACGAAAATGCCAACACTCGCACTGTGCCAGCTTCCTCGACTATTTTTCCTTAGATAATTCTTCATTTTTTTTCATTTAGTCCAAGCTGTATTTTTAGGTGTGCAGATGCGTATAATGTGTGTGCATATATATATGTGTGTGTGTGTGTGTGTGTGTGTGCGCGCGCGCGCATGTGTATATAGTTTCTCACACACACACACACACACACATATATATATATGTAGTTGCGTGCATATTTATAGCTGTATAAACCTACACACAGACATCAACTTTTAAGAGAGAGTATTATGGATAGTTTGTGTGTTAACGCTTTGATTATAAACCAATACAAACTATCACTTGTTATTAACAATAGTGACCTGCACATTTGCACAGGCTTTTGCCGGCTCCCCGGGCTGGCAGGAGATGAAAGCCTGCAAAGGCAGGATTTGGAGATTTTGTTTTAAATAAAAATGAGACGTCTGCATCATACATATATATTGCTACTCAAAAAAAGATAAAATACTTCCCCCTTTTTTTCATTCATTACAAGTGAACTCTTAGCTGGCAAACCTCGTTTTGCAGTAGGCAGTCAGGTAGGGCGCTTCCCTGCCCGTATCGCCTTGGGGTGAGAAGGCCACCCTGGGTCCCCCGCTCCAGATTCGGTTAAGAAAGTTTGCTGAGAATATAATACCTCAAAAAAGAGGGAGAGGGCAGCAGGGAATACTCCTTTCCCTCTTTCACACCGCTGAACATCTTTACTCCTCATGCCTGCCAGCACCACAAGCATCTGACTGCTGTTTCTCTTTAGGCGCCGGGGATGCCCGAGCGCGGGAAAGCTGCAGAATGTAAAAAAATCATTATCCCCTGCCTTGCAAGCCTTTTTCGGCCAAGCGGATGATTTTTTTTAACCTCTTTTTTAGGGGCTCAGGATGGGAAGGCCACGGAGTGCCATGGCCTGCACAGTGGTGACGCCAGGGCTATGTTGGAGCTCACCTGGGGAGCGGGGCCGGGCCCAGCACCCGGCACCTGGCCCCCAGCACCCAGGAAAGCTCCGGGCGCGCACCGGTCGGTGGGATGGCTGAGCCGGATGATCCCGATGTCGAAATCCATCGCTGTGCCATGGGGTGCCGGGCGCCCTCCCTGCCGGCCCACGGAGAGCCGCGGACGGGCTGGGGATGGCTGGAGGCCACACAGACTGGAAGGTATGCAGCAATCCATTTATCACTTTGCAAATATTAGTGCTGTTCGCATTTGCTGCAGCAATATTTCTTCTTGGAAATTGGTGAAGTGAGTAATAACAATGTTATTTATTCTAAGACCTTGGAACTGAGAAGCAATAACAGGGGGACTGTTCCCTTGAAAGCTTCGGAGGTGCTGGAAATAAAATGGGGGGGGAAAAAAAGAGAAAGACCAACAAAGGTCTTGGGGAGAGAGAGGCATGTTATAAAGCCATAGAAATCTCTTGTTTAATTTTTTTGCCTCGAAGGTAATAAAACGCGTTTTGTAAGGATTTATAGACAAACAATGAAGGGGGGGGTGGGGGTGACCAATTCAGATTCACCCCTTACTGGCGACTGCGGCGAGGTGAGAGGAGATTCCCTCCCGCTGCCCTCGAGCGGGTTACTCTCGGTGGCGTTGCGTTGGCATTTCATTTGTGTCTGCAGGAAAGTGCCTCCTCCTTCGCCACGGGGTCTGTTTGTTCTCCCTGTCCTCTTTTTTTTTTTTATTTTGCTTTTGCTTTTGCTTTTTTCCCCTCTGCCTCGCTTATCTGAATATATAAGGCTGCCCTTTGCTCAGATTTATGGGTTGGGGCAGTGCTGTGTGTATTTACAGTCTCCTGACCTGAAGACCTACAGCTGAACAAGAGAAGGAGGAAACCAGGGCCCATTCCATAAACAGAGACAGATATGAGGGGGAGGTAGGAGGAATTGCTAGCACTTAACATTTTTAACTATTTGGCCAAGCAAAGGAATTAGTGATTAGATTAGAGTCAAAGAAAAATGAGAAGCAGGGCTGGAGATTCGGGGGGAGAGGGCGGCAACTGCAGAGAGTGGCCCGGGGTCCCCTCAGCGTTTGGCAGGGGAGAAATTAGAAGTTACCCGTGTTTTGGAAAATGCTTTCTGGGACAACATGAAATGGGGATAAGAAGGGAATCTCAAAGGCATTTTCATCAGAGCTGTGCTCTCCTTGGGTAGAGCTGAGTAATTCTTTTAGAGAGTAATTACATTTTGAGGAGGCAGATTACTTAGTCTGTGTTTATTCAGGTACTAATTGCCTCAGATTAAGTAAAAAGAAAACCTTACTTGACGATAACAAATATTTCTTACGTTTGTCTCTATCGGTTGGTCTGTAGGCAGAAATTCAGCTCAGATGGGGCATATTTCACAGAGACCTGAGAATTACTTGGCTTCTCTGACGTTAAAGCAGCAAAAGTGGCAACAACCTGGAAAATAAATAAATGAAATGCAACGTACGTAGAGGTCACAATATAGCGTAAGTATATCAACATGATGAACAGCTTTGATGAAAATGGTAAACAAAACCACCCTCTCTTCCTGTGGCTTGTTTTACATTGCAATAAACCACTGACTCTATAACCTATCAGAACATGCTGAGATTTTATGCATCATTTCCAACTACTATTTGAACATTTGGTTTAGAGTAGTCATGAACTATAATTAATGGGATTTTTTTTTTCTGATAAAAAGCGCACTTTATTGTATTTTATTACCTGTTGGTCCGAAGCTCCATAGACGACATAAATTCATTGTCGGTTTTAGGCCTGGGATAAGGGGAGGGGGGGGGGGGAACATTGCACGCGATTATGATGAATTAACATTTACCATCTGTAATCAAACACAGAAGCTGAGCCCGGGCCTCACGGGCGGCGGTGCCCTCATCTGATTTGCATCTATTGCTGATAATTCGGTAGTCCACAGCCAAACGGGAGACGGCAGCAGAAATTTAACCGACATTGCTGTCGGTTAAATCTTTTTTTTTTTTTTTTTTTTTTTTAAGTTATGGCAGGACTGCACGGCGGCGGTGGCGGAGAGGATGGTTGCGCCTGTGGGGATTACATGCCAGCGCCCTGGCTAAGGCAAAGCACGAGCTGCAAACGTGGCTGGCAGCGGGGTCTCCCGGAGGAGTTACTAGCCCGGGGTTGGATGCGCCTTTTCCTTCCCTGGGTTTGCGAGGGAGAGCGCCTGCTCTCCGGGGAGCAAACCAAGCCCCGCGCGTCCGCGGGGAAAACCCCCAGCGCCACCACCAAGAACGGGGAGATGAATGGCGCTGTTTTACGAGCCGTAAAAGTTTTATTCGTCCTGACACTGAAACAGGTTTAGGCAGCGAGTTGACACGCCTTAAATAAATAAGTGGGATTAATTCCCGCGCTCCTGAAACAATAGCGTGCCGCGCCGCGCCGGGAGCCGGGAGCGGGCCCGTTGTTCCCCGCGGCTGCCTGATATTGGTGTTATTTGTGTTTTTGCAGCGCGGCTTCCTCCGGGGCCTGCTTGCTCCACTTCAGATCCTTCCCCTGTTTTATGAGAGGTTGAAAAAGGTTCAGGACCTGGTTGTACTGCGGCTCCCACCGACAGCTAAGGAACCAGTTTGGCGTCTGGTTTGTCTGTTGTTTTACTGCTGACCTTCAAATCAACTCTCCCCCCTGACCCCAGGAGGCATCTATCATGACAAGGGGCTGCTCCGCACAAATGGTGCCCATTTAGAGGGGACGAGAGCCCGAAGATTGCCTTTTTATGAAGAATTTGGTTTTTCACCCCTCTTTTCTCAGGCACCACAGGTGAAATCCCTCCTAGCAGCTGGCTTATGAAATAATGTGAGGGGAGGCCTTAACGAGCTGAAAGCACCCTCAGCTGGAGATAAATATATGCAAATGAGATGCACAAACAAAGGCGCCTGGACAGAGAAATATCTGCAATTCCAGCAAAATGCTGCCTGCAGCTAGAAGATGAACAGCTTTGATAAAATGGTAACAAAAAGCACCTTTTTATCCTCCAGCTTGTTTTACATTGCAATAGACCATTGTTATTGTAACCCAGCGGAGCATGCAGAGGTTTTTCTGCACCGTTTCAAAAAAAAAAAACTGTTTAAACATTTGTTTTTTAGGCATTCAGGGGCCATGATCGATGCGCTGTTTTGTTTTTTGGTGGCTCGCGGGGCGGTGGGGTGGGGGGGGGGATGTCTTGTTTTGTTTTCATTGGGCTGAGGCGGTGGCGGGGGGGCTTTTTAACTTTTTTTCCCCCTTTTTTTTTCTTTTTCTTTCTTTTTTTTTTTTCCTTTAGCTATTCTTAGCCGTTCTTATTTTACCTGTTGGTCTCCCCCTCCACCCCCGCTCGGCTGCTGGCGATTTTGTTGCGATACCGCGCACGGAGGTGACTGTCGCTCCGCTAAAAATCGGAGCGCTTTAAAATGCCGGGGAGGGAAAACGCGAGCTGACAAGTAGTGAGAAGCGGCTCGGGGCCGGGGGGGGGGGGGGGAAACAGCCTTGAACATTCACCGAGCAGCACCCAAACAGTCAGCTTTAATGAAAGCAATCAAGGCTCTGAGCTAATTCAAAGGCAGCCATCTAACATGCTGATTTTAATAAGCTTTTAAAAGGCAATCTCTAACTTTTAAAAGTCGCTCTTTTTAATCTAATTGTTTTTGGGCTCATACATTGCCAAAACAAACACAGCCACTAAAATATGTTTTCAATATGTAGAAGTAGCATATCTAGACAGTGTTTTAAATTTAATGGACGGGGGGGGGGGGGAAGGAGCGGGCGAGGCTTTACTTGGGCAGCGTTGAAGGCGTTTTCCAGGCAGCGCTAGTCATGTCAAAATAATACCTGTCTATTCTTGCCTTTGCCTTTATGAATTGTCCATGAAAGCGCGTGTGTGCGCGCGGTTACCTCTGAACCTTCAGGAAACAGACCCAAGGCTCTTTCACAGACACACAGGTTCCTCGCTGCAGCGCGAGACACAGAGAGCCCGGTGCAGCGGTGTCACTTAACTTTCAACCCCCTGCTACAATGAAATGGCTCATCACAAATTTCGAAAGGAAGCACAAGCACTCTAAAGTTTAGGTGGCCCTTTATGCAGAGCGCTAACCCCAGTTTTTTTACCTGGCAAGAAGAAAAAATAGACTTACCTTTGGGGAAAAAAAAAAAAAAAAGAGGTCCATCTCTTATTACCATTATACAGCTTTGGCGCTTACAGATGTTACAGCAGACAAGTGTCGGATTTCCTGATGTCAAGCAGATTTCCTAATTTTTACTAGACTTCTCCTGTTGCGTTTTTTTTGGCCCAGTTCGGGAGCGATCAGTTTAATTTGTGTGGCTGTGCACTGGCGATTGGGATACAGGTATATGCGCGTGCTAATAAGCCCCCAAACCTGACGCAAAGGTCTCCGCCGGGAGCCGAGAGCTGCCCCCCATCCAGGACTGGAAGAGTTAACAGCAACTTGGTGATATTAGGAGGGCTTCCTTTTTGCAGCCCAGGTTCGCAGCAGCATAATTATGCTCAACTGCTGTTGTTTGAAAAGGGCAAACAGCATCTTAGGCACAGAACAATGAAATTACAGCTGAGATTTAGGTTAGCAAAAGCCGTCTTCTGCAGGCTTTTATGATTCATTATTTCCCATTAAATACAGTATTAGAAGTGTACACCAGATAGCTCATGGTTGCTGCGCTCAGAGCACATTATCTATATTACACAGGTCTGGGGAGCAGAATTAGAAAACTTTGGGGGAATGAGCAATATGTGTTTGCTGATAGAAGTACCATATGGCTCATCTTCCTCAATTGCTTTCATTGCGACTCTGATGCTGGAGAAATTAAAGTTTTATTTGATGTGGCACAGCTTAATGAACTGTCTTCTGTTAGGAAAATTGAATATGTTTCCTGTTATTTGAGCACAGAGCCCTCATGGTTTTGGCTGATGAGGGATGCATTATGTATTGTTTATTTAGCATTTTGAAAACAAAAGCAGATATTGGAGGTAAAATTGATTACTGCAGGATGCGTTATATAATCACATTTTTCTTTCTTTCTTTCTTTCTTTCTTTTTTTTTAATTTACAGCCCTGCCTGTTATTTTTGTGACAGCATTTTTCGCTTTCTAAAAAAAGCATTTTGGTACAAAGTAGATCGGCTATGCTTTGTTTAAAAGCAGCATTATAATTTTTAAAGCCCAGGGAGCGATGCTGAAGAAAAAGCATGCTCACGCGTACGTGAACTCGCAGGCCTAGCAGCGGTCGAGCAGCCGTGCTGGGGCGAGTTGGGCACCGTGCATGCCCTGCGCTGTGTCGCTGAAGGCATCCGGGGGCCTCCTGTTTTTTGAGCTGGAAGACACAAAGAAGGGAGCACCTAGTCTTCAGTGACCAAACACCCCAAATCTCAAATTTCTGAGTATACCAGGGAGATTTCATGACCAAATGTTAACAACTGAAGGGGAAGAGGGAGGGTATGTAAACGGGGAGGATATATAAACGCGTCGGGCAGAGCAGGGCCCGTGTTACCTGGAGCTGTAGCGTCTTTCAGTCCCTCGTCTATAGTGAGGGAGATGTTACTGGTACGGAAAGATGGCTCAGACAGGAGGAAATGTGTGTGTGTGTGTTCGGTTTTGTTTTATAATGTACGTACGCACTAAGGTGGATGCGCCTTACTCACATCACTGGGATGGGTTTTTCCTGTGTTCGTAGCAATAAGTCAAGCAGCAGAAAGGGTGGGATTTGCTAACTCGCTTTTTCCCTGAGTTGGTGAGCAGACAAGCATATTTAAATGCTGAAACATAAAGAAAAATGTCTCCAAAGTATTTTATTCTCGTTCATCCCGCTTCCAGTCGCTGGAAATGCCGCCCTTACACCTTTTCTCTTATTGATCCCCAGAAAAAGGGGGGAAGAAGGGGAGCGCAAAGTTTAAAAAAAAAAAAAAAAGAAACAAAAACAAAAACACACTGGGATGAGCCAGTGCTTTTTCCTGCCCCGCACACCACTCTGACAAAAAGGCAATTTGTCTTGCGTGCCCTGCGATGTTTAAGCCTTCTGGCGAATGCGCATGTTAAACAAGCTTCTCGCTGGATCCAAATACCATCCATTAAAAGAGAAAGTCCCAACGTGTTTATAGCAGTGGGCCAAGGCGCGCAGTCCTTGCTCAGGCACAATTCCCATTGACGTCAGCGGGGCCGCTGCTTATGCAAGGAGTGCGGGAGCCTGCCCCGTACCTTCTTCGAGGAGGGGGGGGGGCAAAAAGGGAAAGAAAAGGAGAGGAGGGGGGAAAAAAAAAAAAATTCGCTGGTATTGGGAGGAGGATGTTGCTCCTGGAAAACGCCTCGGAGCAAAGAGGTTCAGCCAAGTCTGTACAAACAGCGCCGATAAATATTTTCCATTCTCTATAGCTCTTCAAACAGCTCCCTGCCGTAATTTCAGATGATCGCAAAAATAAATAAATTCTAGTACAAGGGCGGGGGGGGGGGGGGAGGGAGGGAATTACATTGCAACCAATGCCGAAACCACAAAAAACTTCATTTTCCGACAGATATATTCGCCGGAGAAGAAAATGGCACATTTTTATGAAAGGCTGCTGCCTGTCAGGAGCCTGCTTGGAGGAGCACCATTACGCATTGTTATCAGCGGGCCGTAATTTGACTGTTGACAAAGTATCTGTGGCAGCGAGAATGAAAGCAGTTAGAAGTGCGGCGGCTTGTAATCAAGAAGATGCTTAGCTGTGCAACGCTGCATCTTGAGCAGATTTGAATCAACGTTGCCTTGAGGGGACGCGCGCGCGCGCACACACATGCACGCGGGCGCGCGCGCGCCAAAAGTCCATTAATTTTTAGTGGGAAAATTAGAGTGGCACTTGACGAAGTGAAATTTGACATGCGTTAATTGCTCCGCAGCTCCCCTAATTAGAGATTTTCAAATTCTTTCACTGCTGTCAGGCTGATGGTGTGTTATCTTGCTGGACAAAGAGTAAAATTGCAAACAGGGCTTGGTCAAGAAGTTGCGCTTAGGGATATCGGACGCTTGTGCGTTTGCTGCTGACGCTTACTTTCCTGGGAGGGTTGTGGGTGCTGTGGCCCAAGAAGGGCATTTGGGGAGAGAGCGGGTGCAATAAAGTCCTTTGCCTTGATAAGTAAGAATTGAGGCTTTAGCAGAGCCCGTTCAAAAGAAATTAAAGGCAGGGAAGAAGCGGACGAGAAAGCGGTGGACTTTGAAATGCAATATGCCTCTGTTAAATATATACCTTGCATAACGTTTCAAATATGATTCTGTTCATAATAAAGCAATTAAACAAATTCAATTTATTTTCATGCGTATTGCTTGCAGCTTAGTGACTGGAAGCTAGGGACGGGCTTCATGCTCCTGTTTGCGTTTCCCTGGCCTGACACGCAACACAGGAAGACCGCGTTTTGCATCAGAAAACTAGCTAACGTGTTGCGCGAACGCAAGCACCGTGCTGAACCTGAAAACATGATTTTTGTCTCTTTTGGCTTTGTTTTTTCCCCCTGCCCCTTCCCCCTGTCCCTGATCACTCCTCCTTCCCTTAGCCTTTGAACCGCTCTTAATCCATTAACATATTGAATTTTTTCAATTTTCCATTTTCTCGCAATAACAATATTAATGCCAGGGCCAAGGCCTGATTGGAGCTAAATTACTTGTTACCTGCTGGCATTTATTTATATGGCATTGAATTATAAAGCTTTGCTATTGTCATGCCTTGGGCGAATTGTTTATGACACCAGTAATAGGAGTAATTGTTATTGTTGAAATTACCTGTCAGCTACCCATAGCAGTGGCCCTTGTCCCGCTGACAAATAGTGACAGGGGAGAGGGATCCTCCGCACGTCCTCCTGATGACTTCTCCTCTGATAATAAGGAGTGCAGGGCCTCTGATAATTTGCCTGTCACTGCTGAGTGCGGCTCAGAGAGAGTTGGCCAAATTGTTGTCATTCACTTTGACAAAGACAGCAAAATGCTCGGGGAGCAGGAGGAGGATTATCCAAATAAATGAAAGCGCTTACGCGTCCTTTGTTTTGCTTTTTTCGGCTTTCCCCCTCCCCCCCCTTTCCCCCCGTTGCTGCCGCCGATGCTTGCCTTTATGCGGGGAGTTGTAAAAAACTGGAGCGGGTTTGCTGTCGGCGGGGCTTGGGAGGCGGCGTGGGGTCGGGGGACGGAAAGGGCTTTTTGCCATTTGCTTCCCGTTTCGCTGAAATGGTTTGGTTTCTAAACGCTTTTTTTTAAAAAAAAAAAAAAAAAGGCTGCCTGCGTTGCAAGAATTACTGTCGTTGCAAGAGGAAAAGGCCGGGTGGCGTTTCTCCTGGGCGGGTTTTTTTTTCCTTTTTTTTTTGGGGGGGGGGGGCGGGGGGGCTCGCTCGTTCCTTTTTCGTAGGTGGCAGCGGCGCTTCTTTCCCGGCTTCCTCCCCTGCTCTCGTGCTCAGCGCAGCACGAGGCAATGCCTCCCAGGCAGCTGGCGGGGCGGGGGGGAGCCTGCTGCTTTGCAGTAACCTCTGAATTATTTGCACCCAGAAATACCTTTTTTTCTCGAGGAAGGGGCGGTTTCGCAGGCGATAAGCCGAGCGGAGTTGTGTTGGCCGCCGCCGCGCAGGAGCGCGCCCGGTCCTTTGCCCTCGCTCCTTCACCTCTCCTCTCTGATGGCAGCAATTACTTCCTTACACCGGTCCTTAGGGCTGGGCGAGGACCAGGCAGGGCACCAAGCGCGAGGAGCATCACCAGCAGCTGAGAAACCTGCCGCCTCGGGTGGGAACCGCCCCGGGACGCCCCAAAACTGCTCCGGCTCCTAGCAGTTCTCCTCAAACGCAGAAGGGAGCCCAATTACCGGCAGCCTTGATCTTCCCGCGGCACGAGCGCAAACAGCGTTTCAGAAGCGGACATCTAAATTTAGCAGGTTTTGAATAATTGATAGGCCGGGGTGACAGCAGATAGAAACTTATGTTTCTAATCACTGCAGAGCCTCGCACCTTCCTGCCGCCCCTAAGCCAAGTCGCTTTGTTTGCAGTTAAATATACTGAAGATGTCCGCTTAACAAGTGTAAAATTGTGATGCCGTTAGGAGGTTATCCGTGGCAATAAAAAGCACGGAGCAGGCCGAGGAATGTGATCCAAAGGGCAGATAGTTTTTAAGAACGCGGCTCGTCCTTGCTTTGTCTGGGGGGAGGCAGGTTGACGTGTTGTCCTCTCCAGGAGAGGAAATAACGCGCGCTTCAGAAGGGCAGATGTTTAAAACCTGCAATATATTTTGGTGTGTCACAGTACCTGCCGTTTGCTCTTTTGCCTAGAAAGCCTAAATTAAGCCTCCGAGGAACGGCTGCCTGTCTCTTGCTCCTCGTTTCGTCTGAAAACAAAATGCATTTTAAATGGGCGCGTTGCAAATACTTGCCCACGCTTTAGCACACGGTTGTAATTGCACACGCGCCGTTTTCTCCCTCCGTTTCCAGGCGTAGGCCCAGAGTCGAGATAACGCATCTTTACATTCAAAGCTCATTTGAAATGTAAACTTTTAGCAAATAGCAGCAGCTTGTGCAGCTGAATTGCTGAAGTGAGTGGCAGCAAATTCCTTTCCCTTCCTCCCTCCCCTCCGCAGAACATTTTGAAATACCCATCAGTGTCACGAGAAACTGCACAGAGCGCTGTTGCTGCTCTAAATAAGGCAGAGCAAGGTTAAGAAAAACGCGGAAAAAAAAAAAAATTGCCACGGATTAAAATGACATTTCTGTACCATGTCAGTATGGTTGACAACGCTTAATGTTTTGCATAATTTCGAAAAAAGATATTCTCTATAAAACATTCAGTATGTAAACAGGCAGCGGGCTTTTGTTTTAAACATTTAAGATCAAAAGTTATGGTAAGCACAATTAATATTGCCTATTAAAATCCCATGTTATTCTTAGAGATACATTTTGTGGTTACTGACTATAAATAAAAGCAAAGGAACAGAGCCACAATTTCTCACCAATGTGCAATCTAGAAAAATAAAAAGGCAATTTCCTTTTTTTTTTTTTTTTTTAAAGTTGCTCTTCGATGTGTTTGCTGAATAAACGGGATTAACTGTATTTAAAACAAGAGATAAAGAACGGATTTTTATTACACTGAACATTCTGCAGGGTTTCCTCAGCCTTCTAAAGGCACTTCATGCCTGGAACAAAACATTCATATTTTATCTGTTTTTAACACTTTGTAGAATAAGCAAAATACTCCTGTAATAACACAAATATGGAATCAATAGGTAATGGTAAAAATAGCATTTCTACCACTTCTGGCTCTGGCCAAACATTAGAGAATGCCTCCTGTGATTTTTGTCTTCAGTTTTACAGCAGCGTTAGAAACCAGTGAGGAAACTACTCATTTAGCTGAAGGATCTTTCATTTGACCGAAAAAACTCAAATGACTGCTGTTAATACAAAACTAATGGCAAGAGTGTGATCATAAGAGCAAGCCTGATATCAGCTGAATTTCAATGGACGCTTCCTCAAAAATAGGTACAAAGAAAAGAATTTAGACAAATTTGCCTCTTAACCTTTAAAGATTTCCTGCCTATTCCAGTATGTCCTTTATTACATTAATTTTTTATTTAAATTACACCATTAACTGGATATGAATTTATCAAGAATACATATATTGATTTATAAAACAGTATCATTAATTATTATAATAGCTAGATGTAGCTGATATTACAAAGCCATTTAAAGGTTTTTAATATAACTTGGACATACATAGATAGATAGACGTTATGGACAAGACTACAATTTAAACTGGCTACCAGCAGTTAATGAAATCCTTGATTTATATTCTAGTTTAGAGATTGATTATATTGTTGCTTTGTAAAACTATTTATTTGATGTCATTTTTCAAAGGATGTCTCAATAAAAGAAAAAAGACAAATAAAATAGTCAATTCTCAAAGTAGATTTTGTTTTACATTTTCTTTTTTAATGCTGCTGCTGATAATTTATTACAAGTTTCGAGACTTGTCACTTCACAGATGAATTGGCTTTCTTGGTAGTAGCTCTGTTTGCAAATGCACAATTTCACATGTTTGGAGGGAAAAAAAAAAGAGGCTGCCTTCCCAATAACGCTGTGTTTATTTCATAAAGCAAAACCAACAAAATGCCCTTCTGGCATAGATTTCTTAGGCATATTTTTAAGTTGTGGAAAAATGGGACTTACCCTAACGCTGCAAAGCAGTCAGTCATGGAGAGCATTTTGATTTAAAATGCAATCTGAAGAGAAGAAAAGAAAAAAATAAGGAATGATATAAACAAACAGTACACTGCTTTCAAGTTACTTTAAAATGTTCCTAGATTAACTAATACATTGAAAGTTTAAATCTTTACACATTGTTCTTGAGGGGCTATGTCTCTTGACTCTTTATTTATATCACTTATTCTTGTCTGGCAACATATGTTACCGATTTATTATAGTATTTTTACTGTTAGCCAGACAAATGTAAGGGCTAGCTGAGAAGGGTAGTTTCATCTGATGAGTTTAACAATTGCAGGGCATCCTTTAGGGTTAGCCAATAGGCTCTTTTGAAGCTATAATACTCACTATTAACCATTTTGATGCTGAAATATTTTTATTGGTGAAGCTGGGGCTTTCCTCTGGTGAGCCTCTTTGTCTTAAATGTTTAAAAACAATCCAATATTGAGTAGCAGTTGAGAAGCATTCAGCTAACAAATGCTTTCAGAGGCATTTTAAGCCATGCTGTTTTGTCTTGTTGTGTAACACGGCTGCATCTTCCCCCCACAATTGGAAGCAGGAAAATAGGCGTGCAAAAAATGTTGTTTGAAAAGTCTCTCCCTAGTTCTCCAATACCTTACAAACGCAAACAAACATTAACTTTAGGCATTCAGATCTCTTCAGTGTAATTACTGACAGCCAGAAGGTAAAGGGGAGGAAGCCTTTCTGTTAAAGCACAACCCTAAAAATACTTTTTTTTTTCTTCTCAATTAGACACATCAACAACTGAGAGAAAAGCTGAGAGAACAAAGGGTGAGTTGGATTTCATGTTTTACATGTGCTGTGTTTAAATGATTAATTTTGGAAGAAAAAGTTGAACTTTTTCCACCTTTTGTTTCTTATTCATCTGCAATAGCATCACTCTGTTCAGTACCAAGGAGTTTCGGCAACTCCATTGAAAACTGCAACACTTCAATACATTTGCTGTCTTACGTGAACCTTCCTTTTCCTAAACGCTTATTTTTGAAGCTTTTTGACCGCTGGACCCCAGCTCAACCTTCTGGAAGCCAACAGGTTCCCTGATTCCACACGATGTGTCCCTACAAGTCTGCGTGGTTCCTCGCGTAACATTGCGGTCACGACTTCCAGCCCTTTGGCCCCAAATCAGTCCATGGCACCTATCGAGGTATCCCCGCATGTACGAGACACCCATTCCAGGGTGCCCCAGAGCCGTAAGCGCCCAGAAACGGGGGCAAATTCGGAACAGGCTGCCGGTTTCTTGCCACCAGGAATTAAGTCAGACCTTCGTTATCAGAGACGGCCCCAAGAAGTTTGTTTTAATCTCCCTTGTCCCTTCAGAAAGTGAGGGAAAGACTCGGTATAAAGTGACCACAAGATCGCACCTTCACGACGGCGATCTACTGGGGGAAAAGGATAAAATGAGTGAAACGCAGTGTTTCGTGTGGAATAAACACAGTAATTGTAACTAAACTCACCTGAGTCCCTTGAAGCAGGAGTCTGACTGGGTTCGAGGCGTGTTGTCTAAGATCGTTAGGGGATCCTGAACAAATGCCGCAAAGCGTAGTTTCACTGGGAAAGGAGCAGAAGGAGAAGTACTCTTGTGGTTTTTGTTTCGTCTTCCTAACAGCTCCGTTTCTTGGATTTGTCTGTTTGTTTGCTTTTCTTTAAATTAGGGAAATGGCCAAACATTCCCTCCACAGATTAAAGGGTTTTGTTTTTTGGTTTTTGGGTTTTTTTAAGTAAGAAATTGAACTATCTGAAGTAGGTTTGGAGTCAGTGGTGTGCAAAAGCTTGCATGGAAACATTTTCTTTGAGCTTTCCATAACCTGAAGCTAGTCTAATTTTTATTTATTATATTATTGTTCCACATTAAATTTTAATTGTACTTTGGCTGACCTTCTGCAATGATTTTCAATCCAAAGCGAATCTTTGGAGGGAAGTCTTGACCTTCTGAAAGCCGATGGCCTGCCATAGAAGCAACTGCTAATCATCTGAATGAAATCATCACGGTAGCATTGCTGAAATCGAGGACACGAGGTTTTAACTTCTGCCCTGAAAGTTTTTATTTAGGCAGGTGTCACTAATGTCCTGCGCAAACATCACAGGCTATGACTCGGTGACGCTATTGGAGTTTCAAGCACGTTGCTTATTGCTACTGTTCAGTTTTGTGCCATGAGGATGTTTCTGGCAACTCCATAATTAAGCTAGTAACCTCTCTCGGACTTATTTCTCCTCCCCGCTCCTTTTTTTTTGGGTAGGGAGGGAGGAAGAGGGAGCAGGGTGCAGAGGAATTGGTCTCTCAATCACTCTCTCTCTGTTTTGTCCATCACCTTGGTTTCTTTCCCCTGTTTTTGACC
Source organism: Struthio camelus (assembly GCF_040807025.1). Classification (NCBI taxonomy): domain Eukaryota; kingdom Metazoa; phylum Chordata; class Aves; order Struthioniformes; family Struthionidae; genus Struthio; species Struthio camelus. The sequence goes on along the minus strand of NC_090944.1, from coordinate 141,998,126 downwards.
TGCACTTTTTCTGGATCAGACACTGGCAGGTTGAGAGGTAATAAGAACCAGATGGACATAGTGCAGAAATTGCCCAAATGGGTACGAGAATGTGGGGAGCTGTCAGGCATGGAGAGAAGCTGGAATTTTTCAGCAATAAAATGGGATTTATCGCCACTCTACCACAGTCATTGCCGACAACCGTTTACCTTGACAGAAACCCCATTCCAATAGGCCACGCCGATGCAGATTTTTTTTCCCAAGGAGTGATGATTGGTATTTGTTCTAAGGCTCAAATGGCCTGCACTAAAGGTGAAGCATTAGGCCAAAGTCCTGTATTCCCTACTGAGGCAAATGAACCTGCTAAAATAAGTTCCTTCCACAATAGCTGTGTAATTGAAACCAGAAAGTGAGAGAATTTGATAAATTGCTTGACCCTGAAGGAATGTTAAGGTCATAAATTTTCATTGCATTTTTTGCCTCTTTTAAAAAAAAAAAAAAAACCTCTTTTTATACATATTGATTATGTGTAGTATTTGCCTCGGAATTCCAACACGCTTCCACATCATTAGCCGTTGCGTTGCCCTCCTTCCCCAGCATGTGACAATTATCAGGTTTCGAGCCTTCGTACCTATCTCCCTCCTAGGAGGGCTCAAGGACACAAAATAGTCACAAATGGCAGCACTTACACGCTGCAGCTGAGGAATCTCCCGCAAAAAGCATGAACCACCGGGGTGCAGGGGGGGGGGGGGCGAGCAAGTGCAATCCGTTTCAAAAGATGAAATAGCAAACGGCACTGTACTTGAGCAATGATGAAGTTAAAAACAAAAAAAAAAGCAAATCATTTACAGGGAATCAAACATTCATTGCCATTCCTACCTTTTTCCTCCCCATTCGCTTTCCTTACTTAGAAGTGGCAGTGCTTCTTACCTGGAAAAGGATGATCAGTATTTTATTAAATGAAACATGCAGATGCCCCTTAAAGCTCAAAAGACCCCCAAGCCTCCAAGTATGTTATTGTGGAAAGACGCTTCTCAAGTAAATAAGTAAAATCCAAGAAGAAGGACAAGAAGAATTTAAAGATTAACCAGCTAGGAAAAATATCCAGCAGCGCTTACCTCCCTGTGCCTGCAAGCATCGATAAATACAGCCATGCTAAAACAACAGGCTGGGAAGTGGGGGGGAGGCAGGGAAGTGTTTTGTTTCTGTGTACGGTTTTATTTTTCCTGCAGCAGCAAAATTTACTCCTTTAACTGTAGCACGTTTTGCTTCACAACTGATTGAGATGTGCTATGATGCAGTAACTGCTTTTCATAATCTCGCTGCTTTTTCCCCGCTGATCTGAATATTATGTTTCCGAGGCAAAAAAATCCTATTGTAGCCCTTCAATAACACATTACGCTTTACATGCTCGTACATACTTAACCCAACATGCAGCAAGTTAAATAATCATTAGCACAGTAACCCACTGCTATCAAAAACTTATTGGTCCTCTAAATTCTAAATTAATGGCCTGTCTTCCTCATTCTGCGTGTATATGTGTGCACGTGTGTCTGGTTTTCAGCCACTTCAGTGTTAAGTCACAGACATTTTATCAGCACGTATTAGACAATTTGCATTACTGACATTTCTTTTTTTTTCCTTTTTTTTAAAGAAGGCACAGAAGAAACAGTTGCTGCCTGCTTGTTCATCCCTAGACCTCTGATTCTTAAGCAACCTTCCCGAGCGTTAATTAGCAGCCGATATGTGACAAACCAGCTAAGAAATGCATTGTATTTGTACGCAGCCACTTTGTTATGACTTGAATAAGTTGCCTTAAGAAAGCATGAAAAGGAAAAGAATTGAAAGGACTCTTGCAAAATTCTAGCAAAATAACAATAATTTATACTCACATTTTTTCTTTTTAAGGAGTTTCATTAAACTGTGTTGGGGTTTTTTGCTTTTTAAGTAACTCTAGTTTATTCCTCTCCCCCCCGTCGCCCCGAACCGTTTGACTTCTGGCCCAGATCTCTTCCTTTTGTTTTTATTTTTTTGAATAGTGAAGTAATTTCTAGTCATTTTAAGACAGTTACTTATCCAGAGATTGAAGGAGTATCAGCTGTGTTTCAATTAGAGAAGAAAAAAAGATAACGACTTGGACCGTAACCTAAAAATGCAAAGTGACATATTAGAATGAGAATTTTCATATGTTGCTGTATAAATATTTTAATAAAAGTTCTAAAATAATGTGCCTGCCTTCTGCTTTATAAAAGAAAGGAGATTATGAAGTGCAAACGATGCAGCTTAGATGTATATATCTGACTGGGATTTTTCATCATTAAGCAGTCTCTTCATGCCTCTCCTCCGGAATTTGGTTTTAGAGCCGTTTCAGATCCCCAAAAAGTATAAATCTCAGACATATAAATAAAATATGAACAGCAAGTGGCTTCAATCACTAATATTTTTGCAAACTAATGTTCAGCTGACGCAACTCGATTTTGTTTTGCATTGCATTAGTGTCACAGTGGCAATGACTGGCCTTTATTCACTAACCGTTTGAGTCAGCACTTTGAGACATTTTTCAAATTAGGTCATACTGCAAATTTGCAGCTGATACAAAGGTTGATTAAGAGAGCTGCGCAATTTTAAAGGGATGTCGTGTGAAGAGAATTAAGTTCTGTGTGATAGTTCCAGGAAACGCGAGGCCCCATAACTAAGTGGAAATAATGTATGGGCTATATGGGGAAAGGACATATTTCCTCAGAGTGCTTGAAGTAATACTCATTTACAATTTAACAAAGTCCTTCCCCTGTTACGGCAGGATTATGGGTCTCGAAAATAAGCAGCGAATTCCAATTAGGAGGCAGTGAGATGAGCCCTGGTCCCGTTTCACTCAAAGTCCTTTCTGTTTCTTTGATCCCATCACCACAGACCTTCTCCTGCCCACCTCAAAGCATCCTGGCTTCTGCTTTTCCCCCCTTAAAATGATCCCATGTCACGATGGGATGCTCTGCCCATAACGCAACCATCCCAAGGCGATGCTAAATCATGGGGTAAACTTGTGCTGAAGAGTTATGGAGTGGATGACCAGAAGTAACCACCTGCAGCAACAAGTTGGGCCAGGTTTTCAAGAGACCTCAAGCCTGTTTCAGGCATCTTAATGAAGTGGCCGGATTGTTTTTTCCCCGCTTGTTCTGGGGGTCTGAGTACAAAAACACACAAGCAGTCCCATTTCTCAATGGGAGTTGCTGGTCGCCAAGCACTTTTGGAGATCTGACTCATTGCTGATGACTAAGCCCTCAGGGAATAACCCCTGAGGAAGGCTGCTGCTGTTTGAAGTTAGCCCCAAAACCGAACCTTTTGGGGCGCTTTGGATTTTATTTTTCAAGCTTTCTCTCATCTCAGGGAGCGACTGCTCATGAGGAGCAGAAAGTTTCTCTGTGTTGGAGGGAAGTGGATAAGAGTCAACTGCCAGCTTCATTGTGGCTTAACTCTTTGGCCCACTTGACAAAGCAAAAAGCTATTATTAACATGGCGTTTGCCTAATGCATCAATGCTCTGGAGGGAAGAAAGGAGGGTTTCTGACTGCAGCTATGCTGAAAGCAGGGCTGAACTCTCCTGCCGCTGAAGTTCACGTGCCCAAGCTGTCTTTTCTATGCCCAGGAGCATTATCACGATTCAAAGGTTTAACAGCAATGAAATATAACATAAAGAAACCTTAAAATCTGAGCCAAAAGAAAGATTTCTTGCCCTATGAATAGCCATGACAGCCAGAGAAGAATTTCACATTCCCTCTTGTATTTCCCTTAGTTTCTTTGTAGCCGAGTCCCTGAACTTGCATTTCTAACATGGGCAGCTGACTTTATTTCATGTTTTTGATGTTATGATCACCCACAGACCTTTCCGTTCTCCGTGTGTTTCTGGATTCAGTCACTTCACCCTCAGCCGTCTCTGACAGTACAACACCTCAAATCCCTCCGAATGGCAAAGTCTATTTTATTCCCAGTCACTTTCAATTTGCCTCCAGTGTTTCTCTGAAGGTTTTAGCAAATGTGATTTCTAGGACCAAAAATAACGGATGGGGAAAATGGCAGGCCACTAATGAGAAGGTGGCCTATGCCACTGAAAAAAGTCGCTGGAAGTGGTAGCTTTGAAGGGAATCGAAATAGGACCACAAGTCGTTTGCAGCCGCATTTTTTTTTCATATTTAGAGGTACACATTCACACTTCAGTTACTTTAGTTCTGTTCTACCAAGAAAAGGGAAAAATTATCGTTAAGTTCTTAAATCTCATTTGTTACTCATGTTTTTAAGAAGTGAACAAAAGGTGCGTGCTGGCTGCAGCAGGTCGCATCCCCCTTCAGCGCTCACCCCGCCACCGAACACCCCGCTGGCACAGCGGGAGCTGAGCAAAGGTAGCTACTGCAGCTGTTTTGGTGCTATTGCCTATCGTCTGCACTCCCAAAACCATGAATCAGACAAGAAAGGAAATGAACTCATGCCAGAGTGACTTAAACCAATTGTAGGAAAACAAATTGGGGGTTCCTTAAAATAAAAAAAAAGATAATAATAAAAAATCCTACTGCCTTTTGAGGCTTTGTGGGGACACTGAAAACATGCTTCCAAGCTCTTTTGTTCTGCCCTAAGGGATGGAAAGCTGCTCTTAATACAAGAAAACAAAGCCCTCCACTGCCACTACCAACAAAAAAAGCTGAAACGCTTATGAACACTTTGCTGCAGGCATTGTGGCAGTAAGGAAAAATCATTGCAACCATCACAAGACTTGGCAACACCAGGGCCATGCCAGCAGAGTGCTCTTCCCCATTACTGTAAATCACATACTGAGCCCAGTTTGTTGCAAAACATCCAATTGTGGCTCCTTGAATACAATAAATAAAAATACTGTCTCTCAGTGCACTTGACTGGTATTTGTGGAACAGAGAGGAAAACTCACGCTTCTGCATAGGGTCAGAGTAGAGGCTCACTGATACTTGAATTTAGCTCGGAGAGACCAATTCACAAAGAGGAGCTTTAAATACATTGCTTTCTATGCCTTCATCCCCCTTTGCACAATTGATAGGTGGAGACAACAACTTTTTTCATTTTGAGCATTGCAGTATAAAGTGTCTTGAGAGACTGGGTTTGGGGTTATTTTGGTACGGTCTTTTCGATAGCACCATGCCCACTTGGACCAAAGCCCAACACTCACAGTCAAAACAAAACTGGGCTGGGGACCCAGAAGCTAGCTGCAGCAGGGAAAATCCACTTTAAGCAAACAGTTCACATAGGCACGGCTCTCCTGCTGACAAAAGCAGGCTGAGTTTCGGTGCATGCGTTGGGCAGCTACATCACATGGTGCATTTTCTGTTTCCTTCAAGGTAAGGAGTGGGAGTAGTCTCCTGTTCTTCATCTGTAGAGCATCCCTCCCCACCAGGAGCTAAGAGCCCATTGCAGCTCCCAGTCCTTGAAAGCACGCCCTAAGTGCTGCCAGCCCCAATTCAGCCCTCGTGAGGATGGTATTGCTCAAGCTTTCCCATTGGGAATACTCAAACACGCACATTTACAGCTCAGCTTCTGCAAGCTATCAGACCCCAGCCTTTGTGCCAGGAAAGCTCACGCAGATGCTGATGGAAACAGGACACTGCAAGGGAGCAAAGCTGCGTGGGTTTGAACCAAACTGTGCACGTATCTCATGGAAAAAGTTTCGCCCGATCGCTCCATTCAGGTTGCTTTCTTTCCCTTTTCAGCGGTGCAGGGGGCAGTGGGTGGGGTGGCGTGATGCAGGCGTTTTGCCTAAAACCTGCCGAGTAACCCTCTAATATGCTAAGCGGTGCACAGCAGGGTTCGTTTCCTACAGGGCTTGGCCAAAAATATTCCAAAATAATCGCCTCCAAGCCCTCCTCTTTCTTACAGCAAAGCTCCTTTTGTACACGCCAGAGCAGCTGAATATTTATAAGAGAGGCTAAGAGGTCAAGATATTTCATTCGCGGCTCCTGACTCGGCGGCCTGTGTCTGAGCAGAGCGCTCCTGGCGTGACCAGGTCACCAGCTGGCAGGTAGGGCGCCAGGAGACAGGAACTCAGCCCCTTCCAAGCACCAGCTGGGTTTCACAGACACTGGCGTCAAGAGACTGACAGCAACACCAAGTCCACTTGACCCCCAAAGTCATCAGGCTGAAATTAAAACAGGTCCTCACTCTGTGAAAGTTAGTAAATGCGGTACTTGCAAGAGGTAAAGCTGAGCAAGATTTACGGCTGCCTGCCGTGGAGAAGCGGGCTCTCAGCAACACGCAGGACCTGCGGGAGCCCTCCTTACTGAAGTCCATCCCAGCCCACGTCCCTGGTTGTTACCTTTACTTCCCAGAAACATCAGCCTTGCCACTAGGGGAAGGTTTTGGAGGAAATTTTCCGTTTCCTGGGCCTAAGATTGTTGTACGTAATTGATGCTGAGTTTGAGGACCAAAGCTTTTCTCCCTAACCTTGGGGCTTGGCACAATTTCAATCCATTTCTTCCTCATCTTTTGGAGAAGAAAACTGTCACGTCACCATACACCTATGTCAGACTACATGCCTTTCAGAGACCCTTAGCAGCAAGCATATTTACTTGTCACATGCACCACCCAAAGTCCCCTTCAATACAATGGTTCCCACCAAACCATGTGGGTCAGTGCCTGGCGTACAAATCCACATGCTGAGCAGTTACACGATCAGTACTGACAGGCCCTACCTGGAAACAAGCTTAAACTTCACATAAGATGGGGAAGAGGCTTGTTATCATTCAATCAAGTGGTTAGGACCAGCCAGTTTGTTCCAACAGCTCAGTTGAGCAGATGAGAAAAAGTATCTAATTAGCTAAATTTATTAATATGCTTCTAATTTTTTTCAGGCTGGATACAGCTACATTATAGAGGTGAAACACGACTTTTGATGATCAAGCAAGCAGTGATTAAATAAGGTTAATCTTCATTTTATATGCTAATAGGATATTTATAATCTCAACTGCATATCCAATTTAGCTTTTTTATTTTCTGTTGTTAAGAAAGTATTTCTTATTAGTGAAAGAGAATACCCCTACATTCACTGCAGATGCTATTTTAATTGGGCTCAAGTGCATTGTGTGTAATTAGTCCACTTCTCTAATATTTCATCTATAATTACACCATGAACAATGTACTTAAATTTCAGAAAGGCTGCCAGTTTAATTTTTTTTTATTTAAAATTGCTAATTAATTGGTGACCCCTCATATGGACAACTGATTCATATTGAAGCCCAGTCCCAGAGCTCACACAAGACCACCTTTTCAGAAGTTTGAACAATTTGTTTTGACACACTGCCTTCGGATTGATCAGTGTTAAAGCATCCACACCACCCCCCTAGCTCCAACAGTACCACCATTACAAACATCTTCCCTGAGATACTGCAAGGCAGGTGTGACTTTAGCAGTAATTTTAGACAATGTTTGCTATCATGAACGGCCAAAGAGCATGAAACAAGTGCATGCTGTTTCACCTCACCTACCTAATAAATTATTTCCGTGCATTAAGAGCAGACAGCGATGTGGTAGATGGTTGAGTGCTACCATGTTCTATCGTGGTAGTGCAGCTGCTGCCTCCTTAAGACAAAAGAAAAAGAAATAGCACCAAATACGGTGCAGGTGAAGTAGCTGTGATCCCATCAACAGGGCTGAAAGGCCAACTCTAAAATACGTTCTCCTGAAAACGTCATGACAAGGTGCAACTCAGGTGAAGATCAAGCTGAGTTCTCTCAGGCAAAGACAGCATAGCACACAAGTCTACTAGAGAAATGTCTCTCTCTGAAAAATACACTGCATTAAATTCACTGACCACACACCGCGGTCAAGCTAACTGCCTTCAATGGAAATACAAATAGAAAACGGAGGCTACAGCATTATTACAGTGACTTAGGGGTGGCTCTAGAAGTAGATGTTACTTCCCCCTTCCTGCAACTTTTACTCCTCCTAAAGTCATTCAGCAAACCTGTGTGCACACATAAGTCAGACCTGGTCACACTGAACATAAAGGATCTTCCTTTCATAACTATGTCAGACAATCATTTCACAAATATGCCTCTTCACAGCTTTCCTCAGGCTGTCCTTCTCAAATGCCAGGTCCACCTCAGGCATCCCTAATCCAGCCCAATACTAGTACAAAGACAGCAACAATGACTCTAAGGTTAGCTGTGAGCTCCATCCCGTCCCCGCCAGCCTTGTATGTCTTTACCTGGCCCATTGCTATGCACACAAAGGGTGCCAGTGCCTGAAGATTTGCAATAATTGTGTAGAAAGGGAAGTGCTAGAAAGAAACGAGACAACCAGGATTAGCCAGCCTTCCTTCAACCTCTTTGAGAGCAATCAGAATTTAGAGAAGAGGAAAAAAAAAAGAGCGAGTCCCATGAAAGACCTTCCCTTGAGAGAACAGTGATCTCTTTAGCTCTTTTACGGTTTTATCCCAGAAATTAAGTAATTTTTTTATGGGCAGTGGAGTAGGCAATTGAGCTGGCACTGCAATGACTACCTCTTTGAAAGCCGCTCAAAATGTGAATTAGGGCAGTAGGTCCACATACCCCCAGCAGAAGACAGAGCTGAGGAAGAGATGAAGTTATATGTCCCAGCACTAGAGATCACAGTAAGCATAGGTCAGAGTTTTGGGGTATTAGGAGGCATTTGGTGCTGCAGAGGACTCTGGATTAAAATGAGTTTCTTAGAGCAGCTCTCTCACCATCTTTTCCCTTTGAGGCGTCCCAGGAATACACTGGAGGCATGCTATCCTGACCTCCTTCCCAAGTACCCCCCTACAAGGAGCCAGCACTGTGGTTTCAGGCTTTTCTTCTCCCTGAAGTGTCTAAAATCCTCATTATTTAGAGAAGGTTGGCTTTCCCTCCCCCTTCCTCAAAAGCCTGACCTCTTTCTATCTGCTGGGGAAATCCGAATCACTACCGATCTGACTCTAATGCGCACTAGGTCCTTCTGCCCAGAAGTTTGTTTTTCAACACAAGCATGCCTGCAAAACACTTTATTTAAAACACAGTATAAATGCCAGTAACCCAGCATTTGCAGGGAACCCCTCTCAGGTCTCCCACTTAGCACTTTAGAACTATTAAGTAAATCGGGGGAAAATTCCTCAGGAAATGATGGAGTCAAGCCTGATGGACATCCTCAGATGATCAAATGCAACTTAATAAGGTCACAGGTGACAGATTTGGGTGCAGAACTGTTTAAACAGTGTACAAAAAAATAGATGCTCATAGCATGCAGGGGACTGGAATCAAGGCTGGTTATATTATCCCATGGCACAAAAACACACCAGAAAGATGGTCTTTGTCCTGATGAACACCCACTCAAAATGGCAAAGGAAGATGACAGAGAACTGCAAAAAACAACCCTCATGAGCATGAGGGAACAGGATGAGCTTTGTCAACATGGAAGACTGCAGTCAAAAAGAAGCTTCAGTGTTCTGGGATTTTTTTTTTTCCATTTAGGAAAAAGCAAAACACGATGTGGTTTGTGACACTGAAGGACTGAAAAAGGGTAAAATTCCAGCACACACAAATCTTTCATGTCCATCCTTAACTTATGCCATTGAGCAAGCGTTAAGAACGGCTCTCAGAAATGGTCCAGATAGCACCATGAGTCAAGGATGGACTGGCATCATTTTGACTTCTTGGCGGTTAGAGAAGAGGATTTAAGTCACAACACTAACTTCTCCCCTTCTCCCAATATCTCTAACAGAAAATGTTTCCCTTGATTGAAGGAGCTAAATTCTGCTCCTCTAGGGCTGCAGGATAATTACATTGACTTCATCTGAGCAGCTCTCCTATTTGCTGATAGGTCTGTCAACAGAAGGAGCAGGCTCTTGTCTCCTCACACCCCCTATAAAGTCCTTACTTGAATATGCCTTCAAGAGTCACCTGAGAGGGGCTTCTTACATCCCTGCTGATCATACCATGAGGACAGAGGGGCCTGGCCACAGTCCCAGCAGCAATGGAACACTTTGTGAAGGAACAAAAGGGAAGTTTTGTCTTTGTCATCATTATCTCATGGCTGAAAAAGCTTTCCATTGTGTCCTGTTGGCCAAGAACGACCCCTTATTCCTTCCCAAATATTAAATGGATGCCAGTAGTTTTTTGTATGTGGTCAACAAGGATGCAATATATCCTCCCAGCCGGTAGCAACCCTCCTCTCTATTTATTGTGCTATATTATTAGTCATACAATTCACCTGGTAGAGAGTGACTTGCATTCACTTGTGAAGAATGAAGATTTTACCAGTTGACTTTTTTTAAAAAAAACTAGAACCCATATTAGTTGGAAAGCGAAAGGCCAACGGGAAATTATTGCTATTTTAGACAGCAGCATAAATTTTCTTCCTATTTTTAACCTAGCTTTTAATTTAATAAGTTTTATGACCCTTATATTAAGTACATATGTTTTACAAGACATTGTGTCCCTTGAGTCACCCTGAATTTGCTCTACTATAGCAGAGTTAAATGAATGAATTCTGTGTTCCTGATTTCAGTTCACCCCTTATTTGATCCTTATATAGTCAATAAACCTTCATAGAAGCATGGAGCAACTGAATTAAGCAGTGTGCCAAAGCTGTGTTTGTGAACTGTCTGTTATTCTTGAAGGGGGAATTAGTAAATCGCTATTCTCTCAGTCACAACCTACTACACAACTACCAGGTTTCAGGTGCTATATACAAGAAGTAGGCGCTGATACCAGTAACGCTCTTGACATTATATATTACCAGTTTAAAAGCTTATGAATATTCTTAAGTCATAATGATAAAGAAGGAAGATAAAGGGGGTTTTTTTTGTCCTTCTCCCTCTCCCCCAAATCTTTAATTTTTTTTTTTTATCTTGCTCTTTGGAAAGATGAAAGAGGCCCGTTTCCTTAGCAGAAAGCATTTAATCACCCTGCAGAGGTTTCGGGCTATTCAGATAAATGCAGATTTGGGAGAAGGATGGGGGGAATCTTTTCAGAAAAAGATTTAAAACTCACACAGGCCCAGTCCTGCTTGCCCAATATAGGCAATCTTTTCATGGAAATCGGGGGATATGGTTTAGTAAGTAACTGCAGAATTGTGCCAATAAAAGTTTAATGGGTGCTACAAATGCAATATAAGCAAATTAGAAGATTAATCAAATTACCTGAAGCATGTCCCCCTAAGAAACTAAGCCTGTCATTCTCAGTGTCTGCAGGGAAAATAAGCATGCGCACCAAGATTTTTCTTTCTTTGGTACCTTTACACTGTTTATTTAAGTAAAGTACCAGAGCAGCTTTTCACAACAGGCTTGCAATGGTGGCAAAACACAAAGACTGGAAAGGGATAGTTGATATTTGCTCTGCAGTGGGAAGCATGAGTTATTGATTGGCTTCATATCAGCCCAGAGTTCCTTTTTAATGTAATAAGATTAGTTGAGAAGGGTGTTTTATAAATCGGGTGGTTCTAATTTGATTTGAGTACTGGCTCTTAGTGACTTGCCAAAGTTCAGTAAATATGCAGAGTATAGTATATGCACTTTATCTTTGTGTATTAGCTATGACATAAACACAGAGGGGAAAAGTCAAATTTTATACATCAGAAAATGGGTTTGTTGCCAGACATTATAACAGCGCGTATTTAATTTAACTGATGTATGTTAAAATGGGAAACCAAATTCAATGAGCTGTTTGTTTCTTTCTACAAATACACTTACATCAGTGACCTCTGAGGACATGACCTTAAAATGTAACTAGATGTTTAAAAGAACCTCAAAGATCTATATAAGACATTAATGTTTGTGTCAGAGGGCAGTATACAAGCATGTATATACTCAGCTGTCTATATGTCGACTGCTATATTTTTTATTGTTACAGGAAACCAGCCAAAGTCCCAAACAGGAAAATTATCAGCTTTTTTTTTTTTTTTTTTTTTGGCAAGATCCTGTTTAAGAGTAAAGGCATGACCTGAAGTTAGAACATGTTTTAGCCCTATTCAGTAACCATTTTGGCACCTTGCGCTGTGCTTTTAAATGCTAGCCCTTGGCTGGGAGAGTAAGGCCGCTGTGAGACCCCAGGGGTTGATTGGTACCGCACGCAGCGCTACTTTCGACAGGATCGGTACAGGGCACCTAGAAAAGCAGGAACAACAATTTTAGCCCGTCAGGGAGCTCCTGGTCACCTCTCAAGGGACAAACTGATGTCAAGTTCTGCTGTCTGTCAGGATTAAGTGCCTGTTTGCTTTTTCGCTAACATGTGGTTGGAGAACAAAGCAGCTCAAATCTCCTCCACTCTTAACAAAGCATCTCAAATTGCTGAGTAAAATTCCTTAATCCCTCATCTTAATCTGAAAACACCAATACCACATGGTAACACTGGAGGTCTCTTTTTGTCTGCCGTAGAGGACCATTAACATAGATGTTTGATCTGGAGCTAACTTTCTCCAATAGCCTATTGTCAAAGGGAAACTCCAGGTGCTTTGTTCCCAGAGCAGGTCTGTCCAAGCAATTTTTCTTCCTTATCTTTTTGTTGCAAACGAGAAATTAAATACAAAGTAAGAAGAGAGCAAACTTGCGTAGATTTTCACCCTCATAAATGTGGGTGGTGAAACATACGGTGATCTTTTCCACTATGAGAACCATAAGGAGGGATTCGGCAGCTGTTTGCCTTTTTTGTTGCTTGCATGTTCCAGAGGTCAGGCTCAAAGAGAGAACAGCTCCAACTGTAGCATACAGTTTCACCACCACGAGTAAGCAAACTGGGTCTAGAAAGTAGGAAACCAAAATATCAGCTCCAAAAACTTCATCTGAGGACTGTGCTGTTATAATCTGGCACAATAAAAGAGTCTAAACACTAGGTGGTTTGACCAGTGTGTTTTGGTATACATCCTTTTTGCATAAAACCAAGCTCTTGCCATGGTCTGTATTTTCTTGCTATTATTTAACAAAAAAAACCCCCTAATTTCTGCAAGAAAAGTTATAGAAATTACTACTTGCTCCTCAACCATTTCTCCTACTATTACTACTGCACTGCTACTACTTTGCTTTCCTACTACACTGCTAGGTTCTGTTTTAATAGCCCTGTCCCAACTTCCAGTCAACAGTAAAATAACATGACAACCAGCGGGAGAGATCAAAGGTCTGCCTGGCCAACTGCAATCAGAAGTGGTTGACCAGGGGAGAGCAGAAGCTTAGGACAACAGCTATACCTCCCCCACATCCTCTCCCAGTTCATTCTATCTGGGAGAGACACGGTATGGGCAAAGGTCTCCATAAGGCATTGGTCAATCAAGGATTCAAAAGTCTGCCTTATAAAATGGAGGAAGATAGGAGAGCCTTTTCACTTTCCCAGACTTTCTTTTTCCTCTTCCTGATTTCAGTCACTTTGCTTGCAGTCCAGCTGCGGAGGCCTATGAAATTAATGCTATGCAGTATTATCTAGTGCTACTTTGGCCAAAAAATACATATTTGCCACATATTGCTGCATATATGCCAAAGATTAGTTCGTGCTCTATGTCCTCCTCAGTTTCTGATTTCAATAGGATGCATTTGTTCAAGCTCTGCTTCCTGAAGCTCCAAAGGATGCGGAGCTGCCCCTCTAAAGACAGGGCAAGTCAGTAGTGGAGTTGGAACTTTTATGCTGAGAGCCATAAGGAGCAGCAACTCACAGTGCAAAAGCTTCTAACACATTTTCTTCTTTTTGTCATCACATAAGACACTAGGAAGAACTTCAGAAGGTCTCAGCACAAGAAATAACTCAAGATTTATGACTAGTAATAGTCAACTGGAAAACGTAACTCATAAGCCATTCAGGTGCAGGCGGAATAGACTAGTTGAAATAGACCCTGCCAGACAGGTGAACATGCAAATACAAAGCAGGCACTGGAGTAGATTCATTTCTCTATAGCCTTTTGGTTAATTATTTGAGGTAGGCCAGAAGAGACTGTGAAGGTCCTGCCCTTCAAGATAGCAAGGCCAGAGGCTGTAGTTATAGCAAAAACTATTTAGCCTGCCTATGTCTGGCAAAAGAGCGTGTAGACCATCACACCCTTGCATTGCAAAGCTTGGTCACGTAAGAGCTTTTGTAGGGATAAAAGATGGCTCTTGATATCGAAGATGCAAAACTGCAGAACTTTCTCACCTGTCATATCTCCAAAATACACAGCTAAAAAAACCCCAGTCCTGTGAAGCTTCCATTTTTCCTACTTTCGGGAGACAGCAGGTAAAAAATCCTTATGCCCCCTCTGAAGAAATATGCTTTCCCCTGCAATTCCCTTTTAGGGAAGGCAAATCTCCGGAACTCTCTACTTAAGTGATGGCGATGGCTTTGCAGTCAGGCAGAAAGCATGGAGGACGGCCTTATCCCACAGAAAACTTGCAGAATGGGAGTTGCAGGATGATGTAGTCTCTCAGCCTGCCCTGAAAAGGCAGCTGCAAACAAAGCTGTAAGGTTAAAAAGCACAGAGAGCAAAGTACACACACATGGAGTTAAGGGACAGGAATGGATGGTAGCTGGCAAAGCTCTGGGAGGATGAAAGACCCTTTAGTATAGATGGAGATGACTGATCTCACACAGAATCGGCACAGGTCAAAGTCTTGAAAAAATAGATTAGGGAATGGAATCCTCCAGAACGATTTCCACATTACTCTTGCAGGCAATAAGACTGCACACTTGAACTATGAGCTAATGGCAGGCCTTTATCAAATCACTCCTGCAGAAACACTAAGGCACTTGAAATAGGGTTCGTTAGCCAAAATTCCTCCATCGCTAAGGTGCAAAATGAGCCTTGAAAAACATACCCGCAAAATAGACATTTCTCAACTGATGACGAACAGGCAGCCACCACTATCATATGCCATCCTTAACCTTAGTGATAATAGCTAGTGGCCTCAAGAACTAGTTAGCTCTCATTTTTATCTGTGGAAAGCAGCGTCTCCACCGAAGTCAATATAGTTTCACTGGGGTAAGTGAGATCAAATTAGGCTCGATGGCCACAGACTTGAGTGTATTACTTGCCTTAGGGCAAGGGAATGAGAACAAAGGGCTCGCATACTGATATCTTTATTTGGTCTGTAAAGTATCGCGCTCTCTTACCTGCCACATCTTGCAGAAGCTGGATATTTGGAGTCATACAATTAAAAGGTCATTTATGTTCAAGATTCCCATGTCTCCGGCTTATGTCTTGTCACAGAAGAGCCTAGCTTGGCAGCCAGGAGATCCAAGTGTTATGAGAAGATGGCTTCCAGCAACAAATCTCCCTTTTTCCCCCCTCCTTTTCAACCTCAGAGAGGGAGACACACATGCAGAGCAACCTGGAGACAAGTGCTTTGGCAGAGCATCAGCCCGGAGCTGCGCAGCCCCCCAGCCGATAGCCCCACCAGCAGGCAGGGACACAGCCAGGGCAGGAGCTGGCTCGCAGAGAAGACAACCCTCCGCAGGACCCGGGAACGTGACTGGTTTTGAGCCCTTTGTGGAAGCTCCCTCCAGCTCTCACTGGACTTGCTTTTTGTGGCCTTTGTCTGGTTTTTCCTCCCTCCTAACTTTTATACGGTTAGGATCACACTGTTCCCACCAGCTTTGGGGCAAAGCGTGTCCGTGAAACCCTAGCTAGCAACGCACACGTACAAACGTGCACCCCTTTTGTCAGTCATTGCATCCTATAACCCATGGGTGAGTAATAAGTCAAGGCACAGTATCTGCCTCATGCTATGGTATAACTTTCAATCATGTTAATTAAATTAATATGGTCTTTACTAATGAAAACCACAAAATACTATTTTGGTGTCCATGAGCACATACATTTTGATAATATCAACTTGTCATTCTGATGTTCCTTTCTACACCAAATAGGAGCAATGTAAACACATCTAACAATGCTTTCATCGTAACAAAGGAAATTCTGTATCAGCACCAGACTGAACACAGACTCGTGCAAGCAGCAAGAAAGCTCCAGAAACATTCAGCCACACCAGGGCTCACTGAGTCTCCTACATATGCTCCTCCTATCCAATCTTTTTAATCTACTTTTAAGGTATATTTTTGGCTCATGTTTTGTTTTAGGTTGGGGGGGGGTTTATTATTATTATTATTCTTTCCCTGCGTGATTAGCCATCCAGGAAATGTTTAAATTACAAAATCATAAGGTTTAAAAGATTTATAGATCAAATTATATTAACCTAATGCAATAGGCCAGCCATACGGAAATTAGAAGTCTTTATATTATATTTTGATTATTAAATTGCTCCCTTTATACTATTTAGTTTGTTTGTAACAGTAAGGTTTTGCTGTCTGATGTCAGACCCTGCAGAGTAACCAAGCAAAAACAAATGACTTAGTCCTTGGTTCAAAGAAATAATAGGTTACTAGCATAATTAATTTTATGTTTAATTACTGTAGAATGAAACAATTCAACAATATCCAATCAATCCTTAGAACGACAGAACAGAAGGTCAGCAGTTGCTAAGTCAATTGTTTTGAAAGAGAAATTTATGTCAAGTTCTCTTTTATGTGCTGGAGAAAGAAATTGGATAAAAGTGGTCAAGCAAACGTTAATTAATTGTATAAATGTAATCCTGTTGTCATGCAAAAATCACAGAGACTCCAAGCACAATGTTCAAAACATGGGATATCCATCAGTCAAGAATATCCAGAAATGGCCTCCTCTACTTGAAACAACAACAATAAAAGGAAAGAAAGCCAAACAGGAACATTTGCAGGTTTGCTTTCAAACTGGCCTTCAGAAGTGCCCTTGTATAAGTTGACAGACTTGGTCCAGTGCCTGCAGGGACAGACCTACATCACCACCAAGTCTGACATTGCCTGGCTTCTTGTGGGCAAATCTCATCAGAGGGAGACACAGCTGCTTCAGACCTCTTTCCCCAGATTAGAGAGCCAAAATACATAAAGGGAGATCTTGTACAGTCCAAGGAAGGGGTCCTTTCCCCCGGAGAAGATAATCAGGTTCAGTGTCACGAACCCTCATGATTTTCCTCTGAGCCTCCAGGTATTTAGAGAAGTTCTATTTTCCTACAGTGCTGGCTTCTAAAGGTATGCGATCACACACTCCCATCTTACCTTGGAATAGCCTTGAATCCCCTTGAATAAGGGATCTCACTCCCTTACTCCCAAGAGGTCATGCATTTTACAGGCCTCACCCACAGTTCCCATTGGTTTTCTGACTATTGCTGACAAGGTGCATCCACAGATGCAGAGCAGCCAGTGGGCTCAGCAGTCCCTCCGACTCCATCTGCCATTTCCGCTGTACCAGCCTCCTTTGCAAATCTCGCCTACAGCACCAGGGGCCAGTCTACCCTTGCCTGGGTTCAAGCTCTGCCCAGCTCCAATACTGCTCCCTTTACCCTTCTGTTCTCCATCCTACAAGTATTTTCTCCAGCTTGCCATCTCCCTTCCCATCACAGCACATTCACTTTCCCTCTCTGTGCAGATGGCTGTCCCACACCTTTTGCCCTTTCTTTCCTTTGAAACCAACTTGTGAAACGATCTTTGAACAGCGTGTTCTTAGTTTATGCTTTCGCCATTTTGGGGCTGCAGGTGGGAGACCAGGCAGCCAAATTATTAGCACCGTAACTGGACTTGGTAGATTTTCTGAGGACAAGGACTCATGAAAACTTGTTGGCCAATTCTTTGATGTCACATCAAGCTAGGTCTGTCCCAGTGTCTGGTGGTCCTCATCCTAGCTCTTTTGAGGCTAATACTATGGCCCCAGTTTATTGCAAGTTAGGACAGCAGAAGCATTAGAATGCACTGATAGCAGCTATTTGTCACCATGCCACGTTTACCTAGAGACCTCCTCCCTTCCAGCCTCCACTTCTGTTCAAGACCCAGCTGGGTACTTAGCCATGTGCAGACCATGAAATCACCAGGCTCTTTGCCTGTAGACCACCTTCTTCAGCTTGCAGGCAACAGATAAGTTACTGCTGGCAAGCTGGCTCTTGCTGATCAAGCACGTTTCCTATCTCTATCCTGTTCCAGCTTAGCCCAATTCAATGGCTGGAATCTGACAGATAAGGAAGGAGGAGTGAGAGATCACCTCTGCAGCACAGCACTGGTGTTCCTACGCCTCATCTAGGATTTGGCCCATGATTTTCCAAGGGAGATGCCAAAATGTTTCCCAATTAAGCAAACATACAGTTGTATATCCATTTTAAGTGTATGTATTATAGGAGGACCAAAAAGATGGCAACAAGCGGAAAGAGCACTGGCATGGACACTTACGATGTTACCATGGCTATGCACGGTAAACAATGCTATGGAAAAAGTTACTGAACTTGGACAAGGGCTTATTTTTAAATCTCAGGAAGGCAGCCAGGTTAAACCTTTTTGCGACACAAAAGCTTTAATGCCACAATGACAACACGGAGGCCTACATCTCTTGATTCTCTTAACTTTGTGACAGAAGCTAAATACCACTGCTTTCTGTACAGAAAGTCATTTAACACAAAAGGCAAAGACATTGAAAACAATTGTTTCAAAACATGCTCCTAAAGGGATTATTTTATGTTTTTGCTATGTTTGAGCCCAGACTGAGGATGCCAGCATTAACTAATCTTTTGAAATGAGAGGGTTTACATTGGAGGTGTTGACATAACCTTAGCTGCAGCAGAAAAAAATGGTACTAGAAGATGGAAATGTATATTTTTAGAAATAGGTTTCATTCTGACAACCCTATAACAAACAAGTGAAATTTTAATACTGAGCTTCGATGAAAAATGAACTGCTGCATAAACACTGGACTAATTCATAAAGAGCAAACGCAGCCTGTTTAATATTTCCTGAACTGTCCCAAAAATTCCATTGATCACTAGTGATGCTGTAAATAGAAAATTCCAGCAATTTTCAAAGGAACCAGGAGAATCTCATTGGGGTTTGCCTATCAAACTTTTTGACACTTTTGAAGCTCCCAGGCTAAAATGTAATAAATCAAATATGAAATTGTATAGTGTCAAGCTGAGCTGAAACCTCTGATTATGTGGTCTGTTCCTGGGATTGTTTTATTTTTTGTCAAGTATTTTGTTTCTACTTAATTACCATGTCCTCCACCAAAAAGTCAAACAACCCTCCCTTGATCAATCAGCTTCGGTTAAAGGTGGACAAATGTTTCAAATACTAGTGATTAAACCATTTTCCACTTTGGTACTGATGTAAATACCATATTTTGCTTCCTGGAAAAGAAAACTAAATCTATGTCATTCACAGCACTAAAATAAAAGGTCATACCCTGGGGCCAGCTCCCCCTACACCTTCCTCTGTGATTTCATAGGCATAGTTATGAAAACAGCAAAATATAAATTCACTGTATTAAGAACAACCTAAAGTGAAGGATAAATGGATATTCACAAGTGTTTCTGTAACCTTGAAAGCCTGAAGATCCATGTCTAACTATTTTGTTGAGGAATTCATTTCTTCAGTATTTTCATGCTGATCATTTTGCTCATTTTTTCCAGCACCAACCCCTAGTCTCTTCCAATCAAGAGGTATGAAGGCTGCTCAGTGCCCCAGAAAAATCAAGAGTTACTGAGTCACGCTTTGTCAATGAGCGCAAAAAATGAACAGCATGCCACCAGTTCCCAATCAATGCAACTTTTGGTTCCTCCAACTAGTGAGTCTGCTCCAAAAACTCAAGCTCCTTCACCCCCACCACCTTGCCCAGGATTCCTTCCTTCTCTATCACAAAAACCTCAACACTGCGAGTGATTCAACAGACAACTTAGCACAGATAAAGGCCTGAGGGCAGAGCACCAGCACAACCAGTCGTTTTGGTGAGGAGGGCGAGGGTGAGTTATTTCAGTTAGCATCTCGAGTCCAGGGTGGCAGGGGAGTTTGGAATAATTCCACATTAGAGTTAAAACCCAGGCTGCCCAGTCTCAGTGCCATTTTAACCCAACCTAGCGTCTTTCCCACACTCCTCCCTCTTAGCACAGACATGCTTTCAATGAACAAATTCTCCCTTGCTATAACTTTTCATGCCTCTCCTTTCGTTTGTCCTCCCCTTCCCAGGGAGCACTCGGGGACACATTATCTGTCCAATTTCTATGCACCCCCTCTCCTTCCCACTACCCCTCAAAAAAGTTCTCACCTGGCCCAGAATCACCAGTTCCCCTCATCTTCTTTCTTTCTCCCAAATCCCACAATCACATACATAGACCATACTTGTACAGCTTTGTAAAACAAGGAAGGAGGAAAGAAGCGAGCAATGGAAAGATACCCAAAACTGTCTCACAAAAGCACTACTTAAAGTCAGCTTTGGCACCAAGAAACACAACTGTCACTTCACCTGGGCTGCAGCAGCAGTTTTTATTTTTAAATGTTTTCTACTGGAATCTCTCAAAACTTTTGCTTCATTCTCTGTATGTAGACAATGAGGATGAACCCTTAACACAAATGCTAAAGATTTGCATATTTACAGTTCAGAGCTGCTCTAATTCCTTTGAAATGCAGGCACACAAAGCCTCCTTAACCCCTCTCAAAGCTAGTGGAGCTACATTTTATATCGCTTAACATAGAGCCTTATTCTGAACCTGTGTAAGAGCTGATGTAAGCATAATTTATACTAGCTTCAGAGCTAGACTGATTTGTTCAGAAGCATGTACATCCAATTCTTTCCCTTTAGTGCTCTCCCATCCAAAGGTTTGCATAGGTCAGGGAGCAAGTCTTTTTGTTAACAGTCCTCTTTCTATATACTTATAGCTGAAAACTAAATACATGGGTATATACACGTGTGTGCACATTGTTAACAGTCTCATCTGTATAACACTGCTCATGTGTAATTTTTTCCTTCCTTTATCCTTCAAACAATTAGTTTATTTTAATGCCTGTGCCTCAGTCTTCAGCACCATACTCCAGTGAGAATGATAGGTCGGCATGCCTCTGTTTAAGTTTATGAACTGACAGACCACTTTCAGTGACAAAAGAAAATGCAACCTAGGCTGGTTTTCAACCACTGATTGTCAGATCACATGTTTAATATGTCATATGGAGTACACTTCATTAAGGACTGAATTACTTTACTTGTAACATGAGCTAAATTAAAGTCAATGTCAGGCTGCATAAATCACCAATTTAAATGTATCACCAAGTGCATTGAAACAGTCATCATCACCCTGTGCCCTAAAATAACCCAAAATCTGGCCTTCATTTTTGTAAGTTGTAAGGATGACAGATAGGAGATTTTTGTTCTTTGCTAGGGCTCACAATTTTATTGTCAGAAACTATTGAACTTTTAAGGAATAGCAATGGCCTGCTAACACCTCTCATCAGATAACATATTTCATGGTGCTGCAAATTCAGAACTCGCAAGGTACCAACACAGGAGGCACAGAGCATCAATCACACTGTCACAGGAATCCTTCGTTATATTGACAGGGTGGAAATTTGGTATCCTGCTTGTTTAAGGAAGGATATTGGAAGGAGCAGTCCTGGGAACACTTACGGTCGCCGGGGCTGAGTCTCCTCCATCCAACCCCCTTACAACTTGCTTCAAGTCAGCAGGGTATTGCCTAAATCCTATTGTGATTTAACTCTGCAGACACTTTTCCCACCAAGATGTATTTCTATTACCAGAGGTGGAAAAATAGCTATGTGAAAAGGAAATAGTTGGTAGGAAAATAAGCACCAATGCCTCATCTGTAAAGGTTCAGGACATAATTCTCCTCTCATGGTTGTTTTATTTCAGTGCAGCTCAGTTGATTAAGGGCATCACTTCTGCTTTACACCAAGGCAAGCATGAATTTAAGTCACCTAGATCCATTTTGAAATTTTAAGGTAGGCATGGGCTGGCCAGAACTTTTTGGCTGATATTTCCAGATGACAATGGGTGGCATAAATAATTAGCATGAAGGTCCAATTTCACATGCCCATTGCCCAAGTCAGGAACACTTCTGAAGTCAAAGAAAGTGTAAGACTGGTGAAAGCAAGTAGACAATTAGACTAAATTGCTTCTTCATATTCATTCCAGCTGTTTGAACAGGGGATTAGCTGCTGTTAAATAAGTAAACTAAATTTACTTATTAAAAACTAAATAAGGCTTGTCTGTTCTTTTCAATAGATCTTTCGTGTCTTTTAACTTGAGGGGAAGACAAAAATGAAATAGTGAAAAGGCATTTTCTTCTGGTCTGCTTGCCATCTGGATCTCTCTAGGCCCTGGCATCTGTAGGATAGGAAGGAAAAAAATCAAAGTATTCCCAGAAGGAAGAAGCTGCTACCAAGTAAAAAAATGGGAGAAAAACTTGGAATTGAAGAGAAGGAAAAAGGGGAAATGTGAAACTCATTTATTTAGCCTCCTGGTGCAGATTTCTTAGCATGCCCCTTAACTTTCTGTGATCTCTTTGTTTTCTTGAGTATGATGATTTTCATGCCTTCTATTCTTTTTTCCTCACATTTTAGTTTGATGTTCCTTCTCCACAAGCTTCCTGCACATGTCAGCATGAAACAATAGGCTCTCATTACACTTGGCTTCTTTCATCTCCTTCAGAAACTGACCCACATTTGTTCTGTTTTTGTCAGCGTGGAAACATTTTCCCAAATCAGTTTGTTAAAAAATAAATCTCATGTTCCATATTACCAATGGTGTTCTGTAATCTAGGGTATTTACTCTGGAGGGCCTTGCAATAATTTCATTTGAATTAAAAAAAATCTGGCAGCAAAAATATTTTGTTCCTGCGGTACTAAGGTACCTGGCTGGAGTTGAAGCTTTACACTGACTGAACATGAAGTGCTAGCACAGCATGGGAAACTACCTCAGTGACCATCTACTTCTGTGCTGTCATTTCAGGACTAGCCAAAAAAAATGTGCATGTCACTAGCATGGTGGGAATGAGAACTCACCATGTACATGACAAGGTTTTGCTTCTTACTTGCCACAGGCTTTGTTCTGACAGCTCCACAGCTGTGTGCCTTCATTTCACATTGACCAGCTACTCAAGGGTCAATATGATAACATGGGGCTGCTCCAGGCATTTTTGCTGGGATCTATTGGCCAATTTTGTCAAGTTTCCCCAAGAAAGAAACAGTGGACTGGCTCTAGTCTGCTTGGTCCAGCACAGGAAGAAGGCAAGAAGCATGGGGTCTCAGGTAGCTAAGAGTATGGGAGACATCCATACTCAGGTAGCTAAGAGTATGGGAGACATACATCCATACCAGGCTTCAAGGCCTGGTGCCTTGAAAGGAGTCCAAGCAGCATTAGCCTATGGTCTAGATCTGAACCCGGACCCTCCACATGTGCTATGGAGTTGGTGGTAGGCCTCCAAACAGGACTGCACATTGCAGAAGCTACTGATGAAGTAGGAAGTATTTCTATCTGCATTTTAAATGTAGAAAAGTTTGCTCAGCATACGTACATTCCCAGCTTCTCATGCACATGTCCAAGCCCAGGGATATCAAGGAATCAGTGCATCCCTGACTTAATAAGCAGGGAGCCCACCTATGCAACATCAAAAGAACAATCAGCACTAAGATGCCTTTCCTGACGAGTGTTCATAGACTGACAATTGTTCCAAGCTTCTTTCTCTAAAAATGCAACAAGAAAATGAGGCCAAAATGTGAGCAGTTGCGTAAAAGCCAGCATCCTGTCATACTGACTGCATGCCTCATTATATTCACCATACAAAATGGCAGATGCATCAGGTTTCATCCTGCCGCTTTCAAACAGCAACCTAAACATATACAGTGTTGATGCACAAAGAACTAGAATTTTGGTAATGTGGTTTGGCAAAGTAATCTGAACAATTCATCGTCTGGAAACATGTCACATTTGACCCAGGTCTTATAAACCAGCAACTAAGCACACTTCAACTCATCCTAGTTTGTGGGAACGCCTATACCATAAGCATTGCACCATTTTCCTGAAGATAATTTTAAAGATACTTCTCAGTTTTCTGCCCATTGCTCTTAAAAAAGCATAGTGATTGAATATTTAGAGAGGCAAATCCAAAGCTGCCGCACCTCAAACATTCTGGCAGCCACAGCTGCTGTGTAGGCATGTGTATGGGTTAAAAAAGCCAAATACTTTGCCTATTCAAATACTTAATTTTGGGACTACACTTTGGCATGCAAGTCACATTCCTGGTCTAGCTAAGACAAAATAGGGCTGAGTTATTGGCCAAACCTAGTGTGAACGCTGCTAAAAAGATGGATCCAACACTTCTTGCCACATAGCCTCTTTAGTCAGACCACTGTTAAACAGAAACAGCTTACCACTTAAGGGACGCACCTGAAACAATGAAATGTGGACATCCCCTCACATCTGAGTAGGGAGGAACAATAAGGACCTGAGCAGATGCCACAAGATCACCCACAGGTCAGGCTCATGACAAGCTTCTGACATCTTTGCAAATAGGGGCACCAGGCAGACAGCTGAAAACTACCAGAAAAATTCTGCTGGACCATGAACTCCCAAGCCCAGATCTGAGGAGCCCTCCAGGAAAATAAGCACTATGAAAGGGCTGCAAGCCATAGCCCTTCTGGATCTGAACCACAATGCAAGAGCCCCAAGTTCAAAAGGGAAAAATGGCCAGTGAGACTGATAATGATGTGAACTGCAGGTGTGAAGGCAGGCTGCTGGTGCTAGGCCCCTGAGGACTTCATACCTTTATCAGCATGAGCACCAGGTAGTCCTCATCTTCCTTGCGTGTCAGGGACAGAATCACAGACTGAGGATGGAGCAGAGAACCAGTCTTCCACTGCTAGTGCTGGTAGGGCTCCCCTTATTAGGCTACATCCTGCTTCACCCACCTCAACTCACACCCAGAAATGCCTCTTCACAGAATGGCCAAGGTTGGAAGGGACCTCTGGAGATCATCTAGTCCAACCTCCCTGCTCAGCCAGGGTCCTCTAGAGCACATTGCCCAGGATCGTGTCCAGACGGGTTTTGAATATCTCCAGGGAAGGAGACTCTACTACCTCTCTGGGCAACCTGTGCCAGGGCTCTGTCACCCTCACAGTGAAGAAGTTTTTCCTCAGCTTCAGACGGAACTTCCTGTGGTTCAGTTTGTGCCCACTGCCTCTTGTCCTGTCGCTGGGCACCACGGAGAAGAGGCTGGCCCCATCCTCTTAATCCCTCCCTCCAGTACACATTGATCAGATCACCTCTCAGTCTTCTCTTCTCCAGGCTGAAGAGGCTCAACTCTCTTAGCTTTTCTTCATAGGAGAGATGCTCCAGCCCATCATCTTTGTAGCCCTCCACTGGACTCTCTCCAGTAGTGCCATGTCTCTCTTGTAGTGGGGAGCCCAGAACTGGACACAGTACTCCAGGTGAGGCCTCCCCAGGGCTGAGGAGAGGGGCAGGATCACCTCCCTCCACCTGCTGGCAACACTATTCCTCAGGCACCCCAGCATACTATTGGCCTTCTTGGCCACAAGGGCACATTGCTGCCTCATACTTAACTTGTAGTCCACCAGGACTCCCAGGTCCTTCTCTGGAAAGCAGCTCTGCAGTAGGTCAACCCCCAGCCTGTACTGCTGCATGGGGTTATTCCTCCTCAGGTGCAGGACTCTGCACTTGTCTTTGTTGAACTTCAGGAGGTTCAACATGTGGGCTCTTGATGACCTACCTAGCTGTCTTTTTTGCCTATGGTATCTGAACACCTGTGATCATCGATGCCTTTATCCTCACAGCTCCCAGATGAAGAGGAAGCACTATCCTCACCCTAGAGGAGAGCCAGAGACTCAGGGAGACGTAAGCATGCCAAGGAAACTCTCCCAAACCTTAGCTTTGTCCACCATGCATGGGACCTTGGCTCCCCACATCACTTAGCTCTTCTCCACTTGGAGGTCCAGCACTGCAGTAAATGATTTTTTCTTCTTGTGGAAGCTGCATATATTTCAAGATAGAGAGACTGTACCATCTAACTCAATAATTCCCTCTGACAGCCTGCGAGGTTGGGACGAGATTATCACTGCTCTTCCTATTGCCAAACATCTTTCAGGCCTCCTGTTATCACCTGAGCCACAATGACACACAGAAGAGGACAACGACAACAGGCATTTGGCTACCAGGTGCAGCTCCGGGACCCATGCAGTGCTGTAACGCAGCTCCATGCTGCCAGACCAGCTCATTGCAGGAGCAGGCCCTAATGAACTTTCCTTTGCAAGCACTGAAGTATGAGATAAAGTTCTCAGTTGTAGGGAGAGTGCCAGGCAATAATGGACTAACAGTCCCCCTGTGTAGCTTGGAGGTCTGTGGTCCCTCAGGATGGAAGCAAACATAGCCACACAGTACAACTTCAACCCCATCATCATTAAGATGGAACAAGCTTGGGAAAGATTTCTCAATTAATTAATCATCATAGCAAGCTTAGTAAGTGGGTGTTTAGCAAAAATATATTCCCTTCTGATTACAGGATACACTTTGGGACCCATATTCTGATATTTCCTGATTTCAGTTCCCATTAAAAGCTGCCCAGAAAATTACCATATAAACTTTCCAGCTCCAGTCAAAAATATATTCTTTGGAGAGGCTTCAACTCTTTTTTCCATTTAAGTGCACAGAAAGATGACATATTTACCAGTGAATGATGGTAGGCCAAAGGGGTCTTAAAAGACCTAAATCACCGGACATATCAAATAGAGTTTTAATGCCAAATTGGGTGGAATATGAGGGATAGAGCAGTTTGTTCCTGTCTGCAAAAGCTTTGCACTGCTGGGCAGCAGCCACAGAGAACTTCAGAGAAATTAAGGATTTTCCTCACCTGGGAAGACCTTGTGTGGTACGGAGACTTCCTTTGAAGACTGCATGCTGTTCTGAGGCATCCCTCACACATCCTCATGTGTGATAAGTCATATGAACCATCAAATGCACATAAGTGGCATGTAGGTAGGCTTCTACTGTTCTGGAGGAGACCAGTATTTTAGAAAACACTCGGAGATGTACCCCCACAAGACAGTAGACCTCTGACACAAGTCCTTCCCTTTAAAACAACAAGTCTAAAGTTAACTGAAGACTTGGTGCTCTTAATTTGTATTCCCCTTATCCCAAAAAGGGGGAAGATTGGGTCCTGACAGGAACCTCTCAAATGTGGCTTGTCTCCGTGTGCAGCAGCTTTAGTGCCTCAGCCAGAAACCACAATTCTCAATGCTATTGCCCCACACCAAGCTCCTGACAAGTGCTGTAGACTTTTTATAACTGATTAGGAGATTATTTTGGCTGGGCTTGCACTTGCATAGGTGATTCCTAATGAAAGCTTAGTGCTTTGGTATGTGATGCCAGCTACAAGCTCTTTATTAACATTTATTGGTATTAGGTAACATTTTGAACTGACGGAACAAATTGTTCCTTACCCGCAAAGGACTCTTGTGAGCTTTATAAACGATTTATGTTAAAGGAACCACTGTACTGAACTTCAATGACGTCTTTCCTTGTCCTAAGTGAGTGAAAGGCAGCAGGCAGACACCTCAACACATACATCCTATGTAAAAATTATTTGCAAAAATAAACCCAAATTGGAGCTCAAGTAACTCGTGACAACTGGATGGGCTTCAAGTGGAAGACACATGGTTGTTGAGAAACACAGTGAGATCAGGGGAGCGTCTTAGCCACGCCAAGGTAGTGTTTCCATGAAAGGGGTTGCCTGTATATAAGTAAGGGATAGATGGCAGTGGTGAGAAGTGCAGAGGCAAGCCTCACCTGCACCACCCAAGAAGTGCATTGTCTCCCTGCCCAGGCTGACACAAAGATAACCACATGAACCTGACAGCTCTTAGGATGACTAGGTATTTGCTTTTGGTGACTAATTCTGCTGGGACACAGTTTTCATGCTTTTTGGAGATTTTTCTAAGAAACCCTTTAACAACTCACCAAAGGCTTAAATGGGTAGTATGTAATTTCGTGCCATGTGGGAGCACTGAACAACCTGGCCACCTCTGCCTGCTGGTACTCAGCCGTTCCTCATTACATTACTGGCAGACATTAAAAGATATGCTAGCAGGCTTCTCATGAAGGGAGGGAAATAAGACATTTCCTTTATGGCAGTTCTGCTCCAGGTAGGAGCAGATTCAGCAGATAGGATTACCAGCTTCAGCCAAATACCTCAGCAATACCTGGGAAGTAAACCTAGATTCCTACAACTATTCACTCTAAATCTGTCTGTCTTCCATTTGCTCTCCTCAACCTCCTGCCTAAAAGGTTAGACTGGCTCAGCCATGGACAAATCTCCTCTTGCAAGTCTGATTAGAGGCAAGCTAAGACAGCAGGCCAGGTACTGAGTGATACAAAGGAGCAAGGTTTACATGCGCTGAGCATCTGCCCCAATTCCTTTAAAGCCCACAACAAGCAAAATATTGCAAACTGATTTTCCAGCAAGTGAAACGTAAGCATCAGAAGCAGACATTGCATTCTTATCTTTCACTCTTTGTTTTCTCCCCTCTTTCTTCTGTTTGTTTACATTTGTACTTTTATTCCTTCTGCTTTAAGAAATAGGATTGAACTTTAACAATAAAGCTTCAGAGTGCTACCTAGAACTAGCTTGCTTTCTTTCACAGGAAGGTCATTTCACAACTCAGAATGGTTGAAGTTGTAGAGGACCTCTGGAGATCATCTAGTCCAACACCCTGCTCAAGCAGGGAATTTAACAGCATTTAATACAATCTGAAAGTGTGACAAGCAAGGGATTTTTTTCTTCTTCTTTAAAGGACTATTCAGCTAAAGGGGAATAAGAGAAAATGTAGCAAAATTGAGTAGTGCTTCAGTTTTAACATCTGAACAGTAATTTTTTCCCTCTGGTTCCATAAAAGAAAAGGAAAAAAGAAGGATGTTTGGTACATTCTTTCACACAAAAATTTATGTAGAGATTTTTATGCTTTATCAGCTGAATCACAGAAAGCCCAGAGTTACTCTGAAGAGGCCCAAAACCCAAAGACCCATTTCCATAGATGGAAACATCTTTGACCTGAGCAACTGGGAAAATCCACACTCTTCCCAAAAGGTACTGCTGGATCCTGAACTGCATGCAAAGCAGCTAGGGTTTCCATTTTTACAGTATAACCCAAATAGTTAGATTAAAAAGAAAAAAGTGACACAAAGAACAGGCCAGCCCACACCTCAGGGGCCTGTCCCTCAGCTGGTGTGAATTAGCCAAGCTCCTTCAATACAGTCAGAGCCATTTACTCCCACTGAAAAGCCACTTCAGGAAAATGGAAGACTAAAAAGCCAATATCAGGGTTCAGACTTCAAATCCTTTCCTCAGCCAGACTTCCAGATGGTACAAATCTGCCTGGAAAATCCACAAAGCCTAACCAGATCTCTTAAGACACCCATTTGGATGCATCAGGTGCAGGGAAGGACCAGGCCCCTGTTGTTTTAATAAAGAGAAGAAAAAAGATCAGGGCATTTTGCTATTCAAGACAATGGCCAAACAGTACATAATTTTAATCAACAAGCTCCTGTCACCAGCCCCTTCCTCTCTCTTTTTCTAGGATAGTGCCCTCAGAAGAAAAATCACCAAATCTAGTGCAAAGACTGATAGTCTTCACAGAAAGGTCTTTGTATGCAAAGGTTTTAGAGGAAGCACAACTCAGGACACACACACAAAAAATACTGCCAGAGAAAGATGTCTGCATGTTTTTGCAAGTGTTTTAGTTGGTCTGAATGGGTTTATTTTTCCTGTGGTGCTGTGAGTGTGGTGCTGACTGTCTCACAGCGAGAGACCGACTAATACAACTGCCAGAACATCATAGTAAAATTGGGGAACAGGCTCCCAGCACAGGGGAGCTCATCCATCTTCAGCTGAAAACTCCCTTTGTGACTGGCTCTTTCTGCAACTCCCAACTACTTAACTTATCTAAATGCCCTCCCTTCCCAATAGCCTGCTCAGGCAGACGAGACCACACAGGATCTAACCTGCGCAGCACGTGGTTGTGACAAAGGCTGGTACCAGATGTCCTGGAAGATGATGAAGACAAGCAAACAAAAAGACTATGATGGGCAGATAGGGGATCAGCTAATCACTCACAGGCAACTCTTCCCCTTAACCCCCGGATTTGTCTCCCTTTTTAGTTTGGTTTATTCCCATTCAGTGGTAGCACTCAAGAAAAAGTGACTATGCAGACATCATGCAGAACATAGCAATAAGCTTGGAAAATCCTCTGCACACCTCCAGACACCCAAGTAACCCCCTCGGCCGGGCAGGAAAGCCAGATGATGTCTGATGCCCAGTTTCCCCAAAAGTCTAGATAAATGTTGTTCCTAAGTTACCTGAAACAAATTCAAATGCATGTTTAATCCCTACTGGCAATTGAATTAACTCCATGAGCTAATAACTTTTTTAGGTCTCCTCCTTTGGCACTCTCTTAATTCCTAAGTAATTGCACTTGATAGGCAGGTCTAAGGGCTGGAAACAAGACAGTCAGACTTGTGTCCACTCCTAGTGTCTCTGAAACCAAGACCAAAGCCACAGCACATTGACACTAGCCCTGCTACCATCAGAGTCATGGAAAGCCCCACGCCCCAAGGCTCCTCCCTGAAGAGGTCCACATTCAGATAAGCCCCACAGCAACACTTCACAGCATATCACAAACCTATTTACATAGTTTAAAAAATATTGGGAGGTTGCTTCCTTAAAAAGTAAAGGCATATAAGGTGGTCTTTGTTGTTCATGCTTCTGCATGTTAAAAGAATTTGTTTTCTGATTACAAGTTTTTTTTTTTTCCTGATTAATTGGTCACATGCAAAATGCACACTTTAGAGTTGCTGTGAGTGAAATTGCATTGAAAACATTCCCAAGAAGGACATCTCCAAATATTTAACAACAGACAGAGCTGTAAGACAAATGCTGAATGTCATTCAAAGCTGATAACCATAATTCAACACCAATAAACAAACAAACAAAACCTTTTGGGCTAACAATTATTGAAAGACTTTTAAATTGCTGATTACTATCTTAATATCTGTAATGGAGAACAGCTGAGTTTTTGCATGCTATGAAGAGCTTGCTTGAGTAGGAAGGATCATTTTGTACATGGGTGATTGACATTCCTTTGTGGTGCATTGCTGCATACATCTTAGAAATCAAAACTATACAACCACACCTAATGAGAAGCATAAAAGCAAAGGTCTATCACTGTTGCTGGTGAACTCTTTTCTTTTTCACTGGCCAGGCATTAAGCCCACATTTCTCTATGCGAGCTTTCTGAAGTGCTGATAATCCAGTTCACATTAACTTAATGCATATTCCCAAAGGTAAATGAAAACCAACTTTCTCTGAAACAAACAAACAAAAATTAAGCCAAAATAAAGAAACCCCTAGAGGTAGTACAGCAACAGTCAGGGACATCATTGGGCATCTTTGCCACTAAAGTGACTGTTTTAAACATCAAGAGTTTCCTGAAACTTTCATTTCACTTCTGCTGCTACCCATCATCACATTTAGGTACCTAAGAACATAGTCTCAGACAGAGAACAACAGAGATTAAAGCACAAAATAAAGTCTTCTTACCAACAGCTCTCCTGTCCAGCAGGATCTTTCATAGAGCTATCAAAATAGCACCATGTGGGAAGGAAAATCTTTGACTAATCCCCTATCCTCTCCAGCTTGCTTTTCTCTCACCTCTGCTTTGCATCAGTCCTTGTTGAAAAGATCAACCATAAATCAGTACCCAGTACAAATAACTTCAGAAGCAAGAGGACAAGCTCCCAACCCAAAGCAAGGGTAGAACAAGCTCACCGAGTGCTTAAATAAACTAGATGTTTCCAGTTCAGCTGGGCTTGATGAATATCACCTGATAGCAATTAAAGAGCTGGCTGTAGCCTTCTCTGAAAGGTTAATTTGAGACCTGATGGAGGGCAGGTAAAGCACTAGGAGACTAGAAATTTTTTTTTGTTTTTATTTTTTGTTTCTGTTTTGTTTAATTTTGTTTTGGTTTTTGTTTGTTTGTTTTAAGGAGAGCTGGGGACTCTAGACCGGTAATTTTGCCACCTAGAAAAAATTCTGGAAGAAGTAAATAATCTGAAAAGAACTGAGAAGATAATAAGGAGCTGTGGACTAGTCAGCATAGACTTTTTCCAAGAATCAATCTTAACAAACTAATACAATTTTCTTCTACAATATCATAACAGCCTTACAGAAAGAATAATAAGTATCATCTATGGTGACTTTAGCAAACTATTTCTTATGATCGTCTCATAAACAAGTTAGGAAAACGTGATCTTGATAGAACTATTGCAGGACAAGTGTAAAATGACTTCTTAAAACCGTTCCCAGAAATTGTGTGTCTCCACAATTCCCTGTCACAGCAGAGGTGCAGCACAGGGGTCAGAAGTGCTCTGCAGGGGTCGGTCCTGGCCCTGGCCTCTATTTTCGTGAGTGATCTGGCTAACAGCACAGCATATGTTTATTAAATTTGCAGAGGAGACCAAGCTGGGAGGGACTGCAAGGACAGGATGAGAATTCAAAACTGGAGAAGTGATTTGAAGAAAGTATGATGAAATTCAGTGAGGACAAATGAAGGGCTCAGCACTTGGGCAGAATAACTGCAGGACAGGATAGGAACAGGCAATTAAGGAGCTGTTCCCCAAATGCCTTTTTTTCAGAGCAAATCCCTGATTCAAACCCTGGGCTCTTAACAAGACATCCCTTAAGACTCTGCAGGTTAGGGCAGCTTGACCAAGGGGCTCCCCTTCCCAAATCAATAATTTAGAGCCACTGAGTGAGCAAACCAAAATAAAAAAAAGCCCGACTCTTCAATCCCAATGGTGTGGAAGAAAGGAGGGCAGTGCTACGTACTTAACAAATAAACACAGGCTGTTGCATTCTCCCCAGTGTTTTCTACCATCCAGCACAGGCTACCGCCCGGCCCCATGAACCGAGTCCAGGAATTATTGGGGCGCTGAAAGCCACCCAACAGAGGAGGTCAGTGCGGTGCTCCTCCCTCCCTTTCTGCCTTCAGCCCCTTTGGATGAGGGCAGAGAGTCTCTTTGCTCGTTGCCTGTGTTTATTATGTGTGCGCAAAAGCTAGGCCCTGCTCCACGAGAGCCCACGGGCTCCTGGCTTCCTCGTAGACGGAGACATAGCCCAGTCCCTCTGGGTAGATTTCCTTTGTAGAGCAGGCAAGAGGTAGACTTGTGGCAAACAACATTACCCATAAGTAATTTTCCCTTACTTTATATAAGCAAATGCCTTTGATATACAACAATCCCCGACGTGTTCAGGTTACATGCTTATTTTAAGATCTTTTGTTTACTTTATGATCTTCATAGGTCATTGACATCCCATTTAGCTCTGGTGACCCTGTTTATACAATTGCAATATACATTAAAAAGCGTTCCTTTGGATAACATTAACATTCTTGATCTTAATCCATCACACGGGCTAACAATAGCTTCAGCTCAGATGTGTACGTAACTGTTAAAAGCTTTAATGTAGAATCCAATACACATATCGAGTGGGAGAGGCCTGATCAAACAGATTGGCTTTCTTTTTTCCATTCTAAGTGGTAGAGGATCCAGAACTATGTAAACTCTCGTGAAATGCACTGCAGGACCCCTCCAGCCACCACTCAGAACAATTAGGATCCCTTGCAAATGTTACTTTTTTCTTCCCCTCCTTCAGCTTGTGACACTGCGTTAGAGCACTCAACCGCAACAGCCTCCAAGAGCTTTAGCTGCTGCTGCTCTTCCACTTGCTGCAAACCCACAAGTAAGCACCTACCTGGCATTTAACAAGTTCTCCTGGCAGAGGAGCAAAACTCCTTACATCACCCTGCTGACTGCCATTTCCCGCACTTGAAGCTGGGAATGCTTTAGCTGCAAACTCATCAAGAAGCTGTGGAGTCCACTACATATTTTAAACTCCTCCACCGTTTCTCTGCTCCTGATTGCCCTACCGCACACCTGGGACACCCCTATGGGATCTGAAGCGTGAGGAAGTTCTTGACTGCCCCTAGGGTTGTCACATCTGGAACACCAAAAGTCCAAAAACGTCCTGTCCCCTTCCCCAAACTCTGGCCTCCTCCAACAAAGGGGACCTCAAAGGGCAGAGATCATTGGTATGCACACAGTAGCTCCCACAGAAACTGGCAAGCCTATAGGAAAACCAGTATGGATGGTTTAAAACCACCAAGAAAATGAATGTGGTCTTCTTGAACAATGAGGTAGGGGCAGACCTTGGGTGGCCTCGTGGCAGCAGCGGAGAGTTGGATGCTTTTTAATTAACTGGGGGCCTGAGGGTCATAACACAACCGGTAATACACTGTGAGAAGAACATTACACCATCCTTTAAAATTCCTACTTTTTTCAATATTTGGGTCAGACTGTATTTAAAGGGCCTGAATCCAAGTGGGGCCATGTTTACCAGTCTTGGTCCCTTCAGCTTTTCAGTCCAGCCTAGAAATGGCTGCTCTTATGCAGGTGCAGTATGGGACTGGCTGCCTTTCCAAGGTCTCCTCTAGCACCGGCTGCCATGACTGCCACAGCACCACTTCTGCAGTAGTGCATATCGCTGGAGAAATAGCCACCCTAGAAGCGAGTGAACCTCACAAAACATGGCCATAACTACAGTGGGGTGATCCTTCTTTTTACTTTTTTTTTTCCTCCCCCTTTACAGGTTCGAAAAATGATGCTTTGGCAGACCCATTAATGTCTTTTGGGCTCAGTCCATATTTCCCAGGAGACCAGGTTCAGCTCTAGGGTGAAAAAATAAACAAGGAAAGGGTTTGGCAGAGTTGCCATGGCACAGCAAGGGCAGGGAGAAGGCAGCAAAGAGGACATGCCACATGAGGAGAAAAGAGAGCAAGGGACATGAGGAATGGCAGAGGGGGCCGGCTGACATGGCCTGGAGTCCAGCAGCCACCTTAATGGTGCCAGCACCTCCAAGCTGTGCCAGCATTTCTGCTGCCAGACCCTCCGTCATGCCGCTGATTCCTGGGGAACAGGAGCAAGATTTGGGCAATTCTGGGCAAGGGTTGACTGCAGGAGCTGGGCTGAGGACCGAGCCTGCCAGCGACCTCAGCACCTTCCTTTGGGCCTCCTGCCTGGCAATGCGCAGCATCCCTGAAGCAAGAGCCTGGGGCAGGAAAGCAAAAGGGTAGATGCTATCACCGCTGATGAGGCTTCCGGCTGGTTTGCTTATATAGATTTCCATAATTAATTTGCAATTTATTTGCTTCCTAGTTTTGAACAATTAGCACACCAGCACTGCGCTCAAACAGACACCAGCGCTGCGCTTTAAGCACAGAGACCTTCATCCTTATGAACAACCAGCTGGCGTTTTACCACACTGATTTGTTCTCTTTCTGCCTTACTCATGTGTTTTATAGTTTTGGGGTTTTTCTGGATACAAATTGAAACTTGGTCCAAGTTGCACAGTGTTAAAATTGTAATTAAAACAAAATCTCTTAACAAAATTAAAAAAAAAAAGTAGAAAGAAAGAACAGCCGTTGCAATTCTACAGGAGCAAAAAGTCGGTAAAGCAAATCCTCCCAGCCCTGAACTTAAAAAGCATCCCCTGCCGGGTTGGTGCATGCACTGCGGTGAGAGGGTAAGCAAACCGCCACGGTAATGCAAAGTGCCACGGAAAAGCCTCTGCATCTGCTGCTGATGACTGGAGGTCTGTCCCAGCACAATCCCGCAAGGAAATACCCGTTCTCCTCAGCACCCTGGCATCACGCACCTTTTTTGTACGTCTACAAGCCTTCCCCTCCAATTTACCCAACAGTTCAGGGCCAGGAGCGCTCAACGTATTTGCTCACTCCTTCAGATGGATGACGTGTAGGATGGATGATGCATTATCTGTCCCCAGCAAACTGGGAGGGCTGGCGCCGAGCACGGGGCTGGGATTACGCCCAGTCCCGTTGCACACCCAGGTTGGCCAGCCGGGAATCGGGGACAGGGACAGGGACGGGGGGAGTGAAGGGAGGGGGAGAGCTGTCAAACTCCCCCGTTTCACTACAGAAGTGACAAGTGTTGCCAAGGTTTATCTGCCATCCGCGGAGAGTTTCAGGTTTCAGGCAAACTCTGCGCTCACAGGCGAGCTCTGTGGGATGTGAAATGAACCTGCCAGTCTGGCTTTGCCAAAACCACATTTCAAAACTAGGCTGTAAGCTGGTTGCACGCAGCTCTCTTCAACACCTTTGAGCTGCCTGAACCGCAATATTATTTAAGGTCCCCCCCGCCTTTGCGGGCAACTGCCACCAAACAAAATAAACAATCCAACCCGCGCTGAAACGCTTTTCCCACTTTGTACAAGAAAGAAAGTGCAGCAAATCACCGCGGGCTCTGGCTCACATTCTCCCGAAAGCACCAGGGTGTTTTCACTGCCTGCATTTCCCATGGGAGGTGATGGAAGAGCCCTTTATAACTCTGGGAGAGCTCCTCGGCCCACGTGTACCACCCTGGAGAGCTGGGCTCTCTGAAGCACCAGCTCCCCTGCCCATAGTGAGGCAGCTATGGATAAAATCGGCTGCATGTCGAGGCAGGAGGATGGTTTCGAAGTGAATGAACTTTGTTCAAGAGGTTTTCCTTTCCTGCATGCACGCCCGAGACAACAAAGCTACGGAAAGAGCGGCAGAGTTGACTATCACAGCAGTTTTTGGCTATCGTTTTAGGTACTTCGACCAGAATGTGATTGTTTCCGCTCACATCCGAGCTTCTCCTTCTGCTCACTCCTACAGGGAGCAGCATTAGGATGGCGCTGCGCTCTACTGCCATAATAATGAAGATGTCACTAATTTACCATTTAGACTTCACTGCCTATAAAACAGGAGGAGGAAATGGGCTCTGAGCACGATAAGGAGCAAACCCTTGTTTGCACACAAATATACTCGAGAATTGAGAGGGAAAGGGGGGGAAATTAAAGCTGATCAGTGAGACGCATCTTCCCAGCAGTCAGACACTGCGGTGGGTGGGCAGGACGGGCCCAGGACCATAAGCGGCAGGAGCCGGTCCTGGTCCCCCGAAGTTGGTCACGTTGAATGTGGCTGTGACTTAGCCACAGTCTTTCTTCACCCGCCTGTCCATTTGTGCTATTAATCCCTCTAATGTTTGGGATCCCAGCTCAGAAAAATTATTTAAGCAGGTAGTTTAATCTCAGCCTGTGCTTATGGCTTTGTGGAACAGAGATGTTTCCCCAAATTTAGATTTTTTCAGACTATGCAGATTCCTCTGTCAGGGGAAAGGTTAGACACATAAGAAATAGGATTCGCACCTTGAACCAGTTCAGCGCTATCTCCTGATGAGAGAGACGGAGGGAGGGGGAGAAAGCTCGAGTCCAGTTCAAAGACTCAAGCTCAAAACCAGAAGATATAGGATATTCATGTCTCGGTTGTGACCGATAGTAAACTGCCTATACAGGGGGAAATAATGTTCACGCCAAAGCCAACTCTGAATTGCCCCGCAAGCGTCTGGCAATGCTGGACTCCTCTTCCAGTGGGAAAACCACCAGGAAAACCACCCAGATGTAGGGCGAGGGGCTCTCTCCTACCAGTAAATCACTGCAGAGCCACCGGAGCCAGCTCTGCATCCTTGCTTGCCCTGAGCTGCACCCGGAGACCCCGACGCGCCAGCGATGTGACGCTCAGCGGAAGGGAAGCACGATCTGGCCCTAAAATAATGCTCCATTTTCCCCCTAACTGCTACTGACTGATTAAATGAACCTCAGCATACAGCAGGTCTCCGCTGCTGTTGTTATTTTCTGTGTTACTGTTTTTTGGATAAGACATACTTAGTGAAAACACTAGAGATCTCAATTAAGCAGCTGGGTGACTTATAAATATATATTTATGTTTGAAGCCTAAGTGGCCATTGGCTTCCCTACTGTTTTACTTAGCTAACAAAACAACTCTATCAAAGTAAGTATTATTCCAAAACCCAACTTCCTGTGCAGAATGCTCCCATGTGCTCCATCAGTCTGGCTCTCTGATGAACTACATCGTTTCTTATAAACTGTCCATGGCCCATAAATTTCCAAGCATAAAGGCTATTACTGTGCTGTGCAAATCTGCTGAGAATTTTATCCTTATAACTTCATTTCATTTGGTTGCAAATGAGTTTGGTAAGAAAGTTAATCTGCAAACTTTTATTTCCCCCCCCCCACCCAACCCCGCTCTGCTTTTCGGCCTGTTTTGATTAGTGACACTTACTTGATTTAGTCTTGAGGTAGGTTTTGTTTTGGCTGATTTCAGTTGGACTGCCTCAGCCTCCGATTAGCTTTCTTAAACTCAGGAAAAACTTCTCAGATCTCCCTTTCACCAAAAGCTTCAAAATCAAATTCGGAATAAGCAATGGAAGAAAATAGATCCAATTGTTTTGGGGGGGCTACCTTGCAAATCTACAAAGCCTTGCGGTCTAAATGGAAGGCCCCTGCTTATATTCAGGTGGTGAGAATGATAGCTACTACATAAAAATGCCAGGTCCTCTTTTGGCCCAGATCAGAGTATGATGGGAAACTGAGAAATTTTTTGTGCGTGCAGATGAAAACCTCTTACGAATGTTTTGCTCACTTTAGCTCTCACAACTGCCTGTTTACACTAGGACTCCTGTTGTCACACGGCGCCGACAGCTCTCCAAACAAATCTGAGTCCCTGTTCCACCGAGCAGAGAAACGCCTGGATTTTGCCATTGGGGGCAGCATGAGGCTTTGGCTTCCCCTGGCTTAGTTCCAATTTACATAACAATACAAATTAGACTTGCTCGAGGCCATTGGAGAAGTATGGGGGAAAAGATGAAATAAGCCATAACTCTCATGGCTTTCTCCCCCTAAGCCCCCAAAGCAGTCAATCACAAGCAATAAGAAAAAATAATGGGAATAGGGACGTTTGGATATCTTGATTCTGGAGACTTCTTGACTACCTTGTCCTAATTTCATTATGCTCGAGTTAAGGGGATTTTATTGATAGATACCCCAGGAAATATGACTTGGAAACAGTGTGCTACCTTGGGATATCACCAAACATTTGACATTGGGGAACTAAAACAAAAACAGATGTTTTAGGAAATAAGCAGCTTGAATATATCACTCATAAACCAATTAAAAGTTTCTGTAGCAAGCTGACATTTCCCATGAAGCAAGCAATGGGAGTAAACGCAAATCAGTTGGCTGTGAGCTATGGAGCAATTCCCAGACACAGATTTTTTTTTATTTATTTTTTACCGCTTTCAAAATGATGCTTGGGTCTAAAAAAAAAAAAAGGATGATAAAGAAGCAGTCTCACCTAGTCACTCTCTAACCCAGAATCTGTCTTTTCACCTTCACACTTCCATTCATTTCTCATTAAGCAAACAGCGAGATATTCCCACTATTGTTAGTCTCTTTGGCAGAGAGGCTCAGCAATTTCATGTCCAAGTACACTCCAAAATAAGGCACAAAAGTTATTTCTGTTTGTTTCAGGTGTTTAGTTAAAAATAACTTGTAGAGTCTTAAGAGTATGGAAAAATTGAGGGGTATTTGTTAACTTATTTTAAGCTTTTAAAAATTTTATCCTATACTGCCTTTTTTTTCCCCCATGATACTTTTTTATTTCCTTCTGCAGACCCAAGCAGAAACATCTAAGCACATGCTTAACTTTAAGCATTAAAAAGTCAATGGGATTTAAGCATGTGTTTAAAGGCAAACATATGCTTTAGAGCTCTGTTGAATAGGAATGGTTTATTGAATCAAGGCTATAGACAGGTTAATAAAATGGGTTAATATATGCAATCTGGAAACAAAAATTAAACATGTTTCTGGAATATTAGCGTTATAAGCATTGCCTCCTTCTAGCTCGATTCTCTAAATTACTATTGGATTTGTAATGTCCTTGACACTGTCTATCTCTCATCTCTTGAAGAAATGCAGATTATTCTACTAGATTATAATCAGCTGGCTAATGTACAGCTCTAAGCATATGATTTTATCCAGAGCAATTCTGAGCAATACGGTCTTACTTCAAAAGGCATCTATTCACCAAAATTCATTTACAAAGCAAATCTTCAAAACCTCTTCTTTTCCGTGGTCATATTTCCATGATTCCCCTTGGGTAAAAATCTACATGATTTGAATAAGTAAAAAATAGTGTTGTTTTTCAATATTTACTCTAGAATTAGTACCACAAAGGTGCTTATTATATCAAAAAAGATAAGACTTTATATTCTCTTCAAAGATGTCTTTAAATAGATCATAAAATCCATTGTGAATATTCAAGCCAAGAGTAATAACATGGTGTCATATACTCACACAGAATAATGCACTAACACTCTGCATTTTGACATCTGCCCAGGCAGATGTTTAGAACGAAGTTCTTCAGATTCTTTCTTCCCTCCCTTTTTTTTTTAAGCTGCATGGAAAAAAATCTGGGAATCATCTTTTATATCGAAGCTACTTAGTACAATTTAACTGTCAACAGTTTAATTAATTTAAATGTAGACTTACTGTGGAAGCCAACAAATCACATAAGCTTTCCACAAAAACTAGCAAAAGGAAAAAAAAATTCCCCAAATTAGCCAGGAACATCCTAACATCACTAAAAATATACCTACATTTACAGGATAAGCGTGGCACAACTTTCTAAAATCACACAATTAGCCTATATAACTTTCTACTGTTATCACATCACCTTTAACACGGGCCATCTCAACATTGCCAATCAGCGGACGTCGTGCTGTGAGATTCGTTCAGAGGGTATACCCTGATTATTTATACATTTTGTCAGCAGTAACACTGCTGATAAATATCAACATATACATTTACTTAAAGTAGTTGCAGAGTGATCTTTTTATAACTCCACATGTCTTGTGATTTCTGGGCTTTAGATTCATGTTGAAACGTGCACATTACCACATGCTGACTGCCAAACTCATTATAATGTAGATCATGTTTTAATGATATTCCTTTAAACAAAGTTAGTCTGATTTTTAAGCGCTTGCTGGTTAGCTTATTTATTAGGAAGATTTGTCAGGCAGCACAGTTAAGTTAATCAGTAACCAATAAAAGATTTAAATTCGGAGATATAAACTGGTTGATTTATTACTCACAAAGGTTTTTGGCTTCTCAACAGGAACTCATGAAAACATGTTGTTATGGTTACTTTGGAAACCGATACCTTTTTATACCCTACTAATATACAGGAATCTGAGAGAAGAACCTATGTTTCCCGATAATGTGTGTTTACTTTTGCTAGGCATTATGTAGAAGACACAAAACTTGCTTTGTTTTGAAATCCATGTGCGGGCTCAAAGTTTTGTTTTACTAGTCACATCAGAAGAGACGTATCGCTTTGCACATGTCACTTCCTTGTTTATAAATTTTGTGATCTTAAACAAAGCTCCAACCGACTGCACTGTTTTCAAAGCCAAGGTGCCAGCCAAAGGGGCCTTCCAGCAGCGATGCTGGGGCATTGCAATCATCTCCATTAGGCAAATCTGCAAGGAGAAAATCGCAACGTCTGACGGAGTTAAAATTGAATATAAACGGTCCTGCTGTAATTTTTTTTTTTTTAAGTCTGCTGAACATGTTACCCAACCTAACTTCTCAGCTGTTCTGGTAAATGTTATGCAAAGAGTCAGGAAGACGGATGTGGTCCCACCAGCTCCCCTCCCCGTGCTTCAGGAAAGGAGAGGTGGTGCTGACTATAAACTGATTAACAGCATTGCTGCGCCTAATAGATTATCAAATAAATGATGGTTAAGTGTGTGGTCCAAGGTTAAGTGCGCTCTATATCAAGGCATTCTGATGACATCATCATAAACCCGGAGGGCAAGGCTCAGCTAGTTTATGATGTCACCAGGTGGCTTCTGCGGGTTCCTGC
This sequence comes from Struthio camelus, assembly GCF_040807025.1. NCBI lineage: Eukaryota > Metazoa > Chordata > Aves > Struthioniformes > Struthionidae > Struthio > Struthio camelus. Next base: position 141,956,449 of record NC_090944.1, on the reverse strand, counting down.
CCCACTTCGTGGTCAGCGTGTTGTGTCACGCGGGGCCGGCGGCCGAACCGAATGGACCTGCCTGTTCCTATCGTCTCTTGCGCCAAGGCTTTTCCTGATGAAAAATCAAATGGATTTTCCAAATTCCATTCCATTTTTCCAGATTCCACTCCTGCAGGGCCCCGGCTTTTTGTAGCTATACACACGCACACACACGAATATATGAAAAAATATATATATGACATATAAGACATACATATATATATGCACATATACACAACATATTTCCTGGTGGCCCTCAGCACTGAGGCACGAGTGGGGTGAGCATGGCACGCTCCCTCCCGCTGCGCCGTGGGCGCCGGGAGGGGGCACGGCGGGATGGCAGAGGAGACAGCCGCCTCCTCGGAGGGTCGGAGCCCATAAAGGAGGGATGCTGGTTCTTGCCTCCTCCTCCTCCTCCCTTTTTTTTTCTGGTTTTGCAGAGGAGGCCCAGCTAGGAAGGGTTTGTTAACCACTGCGGCGGCTGAAGTTGGCAGCGGCCACGTGTGACCATTCTCTGGGGGCTGCTGGGTCTCCTTGCACGAAGTGGCTCCGCGAGGGCCGGTGCCCACCTGACATAGGGCTATAACCCCTTTCCTATGCGGCCGCTCCCCGGCATCGAAAACGCGGCAGGGGGACAGAGCACGACAGCGTGGACAGTCAAAGTCCAGAAAATCAAAGCCCCCCTGCCACCCCCTCCCTGCACGTCGAGCTGGGGCCAGGGCCGGGGCTCCAGCACTTTCCACGCGGATGCGGCTCACATTTATTTTCGGGAAGGCAGGAAGGCTGCATCATCTGGGGGCTTTGGCAGAGCTGAAGCAGTGCACCGCAGCTGGATGGCTGATCTGTGCCTTTCGCCGCGCCAAGGGGCCTACCACATGCTACAAACCGCTTTAATGTCCCCTTAACATGCTGGATAAATAATTTCCGTATCCACTCAGTTGTGCTCACATGTGGTCCTTTGAAAGAGTTAAGTAAAAATTACAGTGCCAATATATCTTTGAGATGAAACAATGACATTTATAGGTCATTGTAATCTGTGCATTAATTAATTTTATTCCCAGCCTTCCATGTGATCCATATGATGTCTCTTTGGTGCTAAATTTGGCCTGTGGAGCTCTACTTCCACAAAAAGACAAGTTTTAAAACTTTGCTTGGAAGTCAGTTGCTTATCCGCTAAATACTTGGGAAAGCTCAGGAAGGGGAGGTGAAGGGACTCGGCTTCCTGACGGAGCCTGCAGGCTCCCTTTTCCCAGCAAACCGAGGGTCCAGCCTGAATCCACATGGCAGAGCAGGACCGGCGCCCGGCAGGGCAGAGCTGAGCTACATCCTGCTGCTACATCCTATTTGATGGAGCGCCGCAATGCAAACGTGAGGAGAAGGTGGCCCTTTAATTGGCAACAATTAAATGTTTCGTGATTTAGGGATTTATTCTATTAGTGATACGAGAGCACTGATGTGATAATCTCCAATTAACGGTAAGGGACTGGCGTGCATAAATCCCACTCTGCATCAACAGCTGTAAATTGATCTGTTGGTTTTTCCATCACGAAAGTGAGTTGCGAGGCATACTGTAGAGGGTACAAGTACGCAGGATACTTCTGATTAGCTCAGCCATATCACTCCAAAAACATTTACGGCTTCTTTACATGCTAGCTGTGATTTGCCTGTCTGAAGCGTCGTCTCACAAGCCAAAGGTCATTACTCTTATAAAACTGATTACCAAGCTGTCACTCCGCCACACGCGAAGTCACCAGCAGCTCTGAAGGTACGCTAGCGCAAAGGCTTTGAGGGAGCATTGGCCTCTTAAACTGCGCAGTTAATTGTTTCTGCATCCTATAGCGAACTAGTTTGTTTAAGCCAGTTAAAGTGCATAATCCCAATTGCAGACTGGAGCATTGCCTTGGTGTAAACCAATAGATGGGTGTTTCTTTGCCCTCCTGTGAAAGTCACGCTCAGGTGATCTGTTAATAAAAATTCTCGTTAAAAATGCCTTCAACACATATTTAACTAAATGCACAGAGAAACGCAGGTAGGACTTTCCGAAGCAGCACAACAGAAAATGTAATAGGTAGGACTGGATCACTCAAGTACAAGACAACAGAGAATTTTTTAGTAGTCTAAATCCATCATAACGCAATCATGAGATAAAACTGCGTTTCGTGGGGTTTTGTTGAACTCTGTGAAAAGAGCTGGTGTTTTCAGTGTATATCCCAACGAGACCTCCTACTTCTTGCTGCGTAGGAACCAGGTGAAGTGTACGCTACCATTGAAATAAATGCACCTTTAATATTTGGAGGAAAATAATTAAGTTGAAAGCAAGTTCCAATATTTTCATGTGTTTAAAGATTTTTGCTGCGAATTTTAGAGCACCCACCCATTCAATCCAACACATTTCACATTCAGTTTAGTTTAGCCTCTCGCTCTCGTACATGTGTGTGTATATGTGAGAGAGAGACCAGACTAAGCTATATGCATGTGTGTATGCACGTGTGCACGCATATTGGAAAAAACTAAACTCTCTCTCTCTAGGCACACACACATATACAAAATTGAATGCTACAAGGAAGAAAAGGAAAAGTTAGCTGACTCATTTTGAGGCTATTTACCTTGTCAAGCTAAGAAACATAAAGGGCCAGATCCTCAGCTGATACAAACTGGCCATAAAGCCTGATGTAGGGCAGCTGAAAGATCTGGTCCAGAGAGGTTGGGGAAAGTGTGGCATGTGATCAGATTTCTGGGAAAAATTATCAAGCGCAGACAGGAGATCTAGATACACCGTTCTCATTGAAAAATCAGTTGGAAATTGGGCACCCTTCATGCATGCTCTGTGATTAGGAAAAAAAAAAAAAATCTCTCTTCTGCTGTCTGAATGCCCATCTTTATAATGGGTGTCTTATCTCACTGGAAGAGAAGACAGGTGTAATTTTAACAGCCTGAGAAACAAAATAGCTAGTGTTTGAAGCATAACTTCAAAAGCAGAAAGTTGACAAAACCATGCTCTTGACGAGCTACCTCTGGGAGAGGCTCTGTCGCGCTGGGCAAGAAGAGAACGAGTATCAGCAACACGTGTGGTTAGTCCATACTCCTTCCTGGTTTCCAAATTACTGCTTTATATTCCTACTTTCTTAACAAATTAATCCATTGACACTACAAAGTAAAGGACTGAGAGTGAAGCGCACTACTCAAGAGGGCCTCTAGGCTGTTACTTTGGATTATAAGTATCTAATTTCAGTAATTTAAAGCAAGTTCAGTTTTGTCAGAGGCTCCAGTCCGACTTATAAAACTCAGGTCCGGTGAGCATGGCAGCATGCCTTGAGGGAACAGGGCTCCAAAAGGCAAAACAAGCAGTTCCATCTGACTCCTTCAAAGGCCTTTTTTCACCTAACCACAAAGCTAATACCAAGGTTCTTTGATTATGCGTGCCGTAGGACACTGAAAATTCTCAAATTCAAGTTTTTTTCTTATGCATGTCCTGGTTTTGTACGTTTTTTTACACCCACAGTAGTGAGACTTCCATGCTAGAGAAGTCAGAACATCTGTAACTGAATTCAGCAGAGCAGCCAAGGATGAGGAAGATAGAAGCAGGGGCAAGTAATCAGTACTTTTTTAAGTAATGCTTAATGTGTTATTGCCAGATTATGCCATTTATACTTGAACTTATCTATCACACAGCTACCACGTCGACATGTGAAAACAGAAAGAACAAACCCAGTTGAGCTCCCCCCTGCACCGAGGCTAATTTGGGGTCAGCCCTTTATTTCAGAGGAACCACTTCAAATTTACGGCAGAGCAAATGAGAGCAGAATTTGTCCCCAAATAGTGGTAAACAGCCACCTAGAGCCCTTGAGTAGCAATCAGCATATGAATTCCCCGATTTTAACTATAAGTGCTACAAAAAGTATAGTCTTGATTAAGTCTCCTTTTGTTAAGAAGGGTAGGCCGAGGGGAATTTTAACAAACCAAGAGAGATTTCCGTACTCTGCACTGTGTAGTTCACTCTCCCGTATCCTTGAAGGGTCAATCTGTTTTAGAAAGCTAATCTCTCACCAAGTTCCTCTTTGCTCTCACCTAAGAGGAATTCCCTGAGCCAAAATTCCAACCTTGGTACTTCATCTGTGATAGGCGTATTGGAAAACCTTTGGCTACAGTTTTCGTTCCTCCTGAAACTGAGATAACTCAAGGGTTTGGACCTGGGAAAAAATGAAGAGCCAAGTCAGAGAGCTCCCCTGGAAAGCTCGGTGGGAGCTGCTCTGTATTCCAGCTCTCCTAGTTCTGCAAGGGAGAAAGTACTGCTTATTAGCAATTAACACCATTCATTTACTGCCGGGATAAAATTGCTAGTTCATAAAGGTAGTTTGAAGAAGGGAAAAACATGGAATCATTGACTATTATTATTATTGAACGGCTTTTTGAACGGTAATGGCTAAACGATATTTAAACCTAGAGGCTGACAAAGAATGACAAACTGTTCAAGCAATAACTCCAAAATGTCTGCGTGCGGAAAGCTGACACTTCCCATGCACAGATGATAACACAATTTGGTAATGTTGACTTGAAGAGCTTTGTAGGGCTCGAAAACGGAGCAGACATTTATGTGGATAATGAGAATTCCCATGGTTACATTAGATGGGCTAAAATATTTTTATAAGGCATCTACACCCTCATGCTTTAGGGAAAAAGCTGACTGATAACCAGGAGGGCTTCGGGAGAAACTTCCTCTGCAAGGAGGATTTACAGAGCTGCCAGGGCTGGTCCCTGCCAAGTGTCTCGTCTCCCCTGGGAAAGCGGTTCCTCTGCTGCTCCTCTGTTTACCACTCCCAATGCCACAGATAAACCCAGCATTTCTTTTTCCCCCTCATCTTGAAATGGCTTTCAAATTAAGGAGAAAGGCAAAAACCCCCTCAAAAATACCAAAATATCAAAAATACCAAAGCGCATGACCTGCCTGCATGTGCCAAGCACAGCCCCACTGTGGACGGGGCTAAAATTTGCCACTGCTGGCCTATGAACCTGGCAGGCTGCTCAGCCACCGAGGGCGGCACGGCCAGGTGCACCTTCGTCACCTTGCCGTGTGCTATACCGCGCGTCAGCCAAGCAGGCGGGACTTTTTAAATCAGAAGCAACACTGCTTTTAATCAAAAAATCCACTAAAATTCATTGATTATCGGCCTCACGATTCGCCGAGCTAGGGGCTTGTGCAATCCTGGCGAAGAGAAAGGAGGAAGGTGGGGTAGGCTTTAGTAGGATAATGCAATAAAAAGTCCATTTAAAGTATATTGGGGTCGTGTCCACCGCGAGGCTCCAGCATGCGCTGCCGAGGAGGGGTTTTAACAGCACGTTCCTCGGTGTTGCCCGCCAGGCCAGGTTAGCGCTGACGGGGTCGCCTCTAATCCGTGCTGGTCACCGAGGTGTTTCGTTACAGCAGGAGCTGATGAGGAGATATGTGGCAACGACAGAAATGCACCCAGGATTTTCTCCTATTACAGTCCTGAACAGCCAACTGCACGTTGCAGCTATGGATCAGCTGCAGCAGACCTTGTCGGGGATTCGGGCTGTCCAGGCCAGGGGGACGAAGCTCCTTCTGGGCCCGTTACACAGGTCAGACCATGCCAAAAGTCAGGACAACCACCCTAACTTGGCGACCAACGGCCAGCCAGTTCCCACCAGTAAAGGCCTGCTCACGCGGCTCTACTTACTTCCCTTCAGTAGCAACACTAGATGCAAAAATCCAGCCTCTCTGACCCCTAGGGCTGCCTCCCAACTGTCATTCAAAAGCAACAGCAGCACCAACACAGAATGCTGGGGCGCGGGCAGCCCTGGATGACCACGCAGCGTCCGCGCGGACACCCCATGAAAAGAGGCTGGGCGAGGAAAGAAAAGCGATGTTGAGTTGCAGACTCAATGCAGGGGCTCAGCAGAGCCAGTTTCATGCCTCGAGTTGGTGTTGCACCCCGTTCAGCCTGGTGTGGGGACCTCGGCTGGGGAGACAGGCGCTTACTGCAGCTCAGCATCAGCCCATCGAGACACAAATCCTGGTGCGGATTCACCGGCCAAGCAATGCCTCCAACTCAGCCGAAAGCGAAAGCTGGGTCCAAATCTGGGCTCAGCCTTCTCAGCGTCTCTCTAATTACTGCCACAGTGAAAGTCACAAATCACTAACGAGTTTCACTAAAGGAAACGTTTTGTAACAGGAGAACAAGGCTAGCCCAACAACTAATTTGCCAGGTAGGAGGTTTTCATGCCAGCAGGGAAGACATCGCTGATCCCTTCGTTAACAAGAGCCGTTTGTTAATGCTGCTCAGGGCAGAAGGATTTAAAGAAAAGGTGAAACCAGAGCAGCCTGGCTGGAGAAGGCCACGGTCTCCATCTCTGCTGTGGTTTGTGATGGGCTTGGTCAAGAGAGAGGAAAACACAGGAGCTCACCTGGCCCAACTTGCTCGCCTCCGGTCGCCAAAAACCCCAGTGGGAAACAGCTCAGAACCATTGGGAGCAGAGGCTGCATGTCAGAGAGTCAGGAGGAAGCCCTCGGGCATCCTCTCTGTGGGGAAACTGAGGCACCGCACGGTGGCTTCCTCTTAGACTAGGCTGCATCGCCAGCCCCAGGGGGCTGAGCGGCCACCGCTGCGGGGAAGCTGCCCAGGCTCTGTTTTATCCGAAAGCATCCTGGAAGTACCAAGAGACTTTGGGGTGGTATTTTCCAAAAATCTTGGTGACTTTGGGTTAAATTTGTGCCTGGCCACTTTAGGTAACCTTTAAGAGTAAGGTGGCTACATCAGGCTGCACGGTAATTAGCACATCAAAAGGCATTGAAAAGGGAAGTATGCTGTTAACTTACTCTGTCAAAAGACAGTGACAAACCGTGGGGGTTTTGTCCTTTATCTTCAACCAGGACATCAAGGGGGGAGAGGGGCTTTCTGAGCGCAGGAGTCTTTGCAGGGGGTTTCCCAGCCATGGGAAAAAAGGCTCTGGCTCGAGTTTGTGTTTCTGGTATTGTGTGAGATACCGGGAAGGGAATAAGAGCTGGCTAAACCCTCTATGGATCGAGGCCATTCAAAGCCAGGGACACAACACACCTGCCTGCGCACGCTGTCCCCACACAACACTGGCAGGGCTGTCCTCGGCCGGTAGCTGTGTCCTTTGGCAGGAGACTGATTTTTGTAGCACGCAGAGACACGACAGTTTCTAGGAGTGGGATTCACTTCTGTGCTCACGTTGGGCCTTAAGCCCATCTTCATCCCCCCAAGCGAGATCCCGAGGTTGTTATCCCCATCTGAGCCTTGCTCTCCTCCACCCCCTTCCCAGATGTACGTTTGCCCAAGCACTTACTTTGATCTCTGCACAACATGGATGTCTTTCGGGAAAAGTTATTGGGTGAGTCATTGGGCTGCTGCTCCCTGGATCTGTTACCAGCTGTTCCTCCTGCAGGTAGTCCAAGGAGCAAGCAGCCCAAATACTATTGCAGGGATTAATTTGGACTAGGGGCTGAAGGGCAAATCCCTGTACTGCTCCAGGATCTCCAGCAAAGGAATCTCACCTGTGCTCATCACAAAAAACAGGCTGAGACTCAGCTGCTTGGCCTCCACGCAGAGGAAAGGGTCTGGGAATGCATCTGAGGGGTTAAGTGGTATATAAATCTCTGCAGTATGGTGGATTTCACAAAGCAGCCCCATCACTTAAAAATTTGCTTCTCAAAGCTAGATGCCATAACTGGGGGGCAGGGGCAACAACCCAAAACTCATCTTGAATTGCCAGCTGGAAAATTCACCATAGGAGGTGTTGTTCCCTCCTGGAGAAGTAAATACCAGCCTACAACTCCAAATAGCCATGTACAATGCCAGAAATGCAGCAGGGAGAAAAAAAAAAAAAAAAGAACCCCTGAATTTAGGATCGAGAAGAGCAGATTTATTTTCACCACTCAGGTGGGTGCAAAAGTTAACAAAGTAGTTAGTAGTTTCAGCATCTGCTCCTGCTAACTTTTACTGCTGCTTCTATGCAACTACACTTATTTTATCTGGGCACCAGTCCTGCAAATTACCACTCAGGTGACTAGTTCATTAGCACATGAGGTTTAACAACTTTCCTTTCACATGTAAGACTCACTTTAACTATCTAAAACTTTAACTATCTAAAATACACAATCTCTTAGAGAAGTTACAGCACAACGTCTCAAAATCTACTAACAATATTTTACTAAACTTCACACAATTGCTAAAGCTAGATCCATTCCTAACTTTGAGAACGTTAAATGCACTGGGTTTCCTTCCGTGAATTTGATTCAGGATAGTGCGAAAACTGTATTTAAATTTCTATCCACTTATGTTGAATGTCACATGTACAGATGAGCAGGACCTACATCTGTATAGCCTGGTTCTCCCTTACAAATATGTTGCTGGAAAAAATTGGCCCCAGTGATTATGCATTACCTAGAAATTGAAATAGATTGAGTAGACTGTAATAAATACATGCCAGAAAAAATATAAAGAATGTGTGGGAATGCCTACACTTTATCTTAACATTTCTTAGTAAAATAACTTCCTTATGGTGTAATCAAAAATGGAAAGCCAGCACCTAACTAAATTAAGTGCTGCAAACATTAATAATGGTTAAAATTACCATTCAATTTATTTTTATATTGGATGATCTTCAAAGTTGTAGATTGAGCATTGCAGAAACCTTTTAGGAAATGTTTCTCAAATCAGAATACTTCTGAGAAGCCAATATTAGCTTGGATTTTTATATCTAAAAATCTTTAGTGAAAGGAAATAGATGTATTTTTGAAAAAAGGAAAAAAGAAAAAAGAAAGAAAGAAAAGAAAAACTTTAAAAGTTCCCCTGATAGTTACAGATGGTTTAATCTTTGGAACCTATTATGTGTTCATTTTCCCTTCAGCATTAATTATACATAATTACCTCCACTTTACCCATACCCTTTCAAAAACGAAATCTGTTTACATTTTCCGCATATGCTACATAAACGCAACATTTTTTTAACGCTTTTGGGGATTTCCCCCCCCCCCCCCCCCAAGAAACGGGGCTTCTCTTTGGCGACTCAGCGAGAAAGGGACCCGGTGTGAAGAAAACCGGTTTTATTGAAGTCCTCTTTAATATAGCTTAATTACTTTTAAACTCTGGAAACAATTAGGTTATCATGCTTTGAAGTGAGACGGGCGAGCCGCGGCGCTGGGAGCAGAAGGCACGGCGATGGCCGGCCGGGAGCGGGGCGAGCGGAGCGCCTCCTGCCCGCGCCGCGCTGCCTTCGGGCTCCGGCGCGGCGCCCGGGCTGCTGGCGAGGCGGCCAGGCACGCACTGCGGGCCGAGGGGCAGGAAAGGCTGAAGGATGCGAAAAGCTTAACCCGCCTTCTGCTGGCGACTGATATTCCGCTTAGACCCAAAGTAGCGCTGAGTGAGGCTGACGCTGGGAAAGACTGAGGAGGGTGGTTCTCACTTTTCAGCCTTATAATTTTACCCTGCGCCCAAACCGCGAAATTGTATGACTCTATTCTCCCCCTTTTATTTTTTTTCCTCCAACCCCCCCCTCTCCTTTTCTCCCCCGTCGCAGCTCACTGTCAGGTGTTTTTTTTTTTTTTTCTTTTCCCCAGGCGTGCACGGATCAAAGGAGCCCCGGGATATAAGTGCTTATTGTGAGGCTGAAACCCGAGAGCCCCGGGCAGGGCGCGGGCACCGAGAGGCTGCGGGGGCGCCCGGCACCCGCCGCCGCTCCCGTCGGCATCGCTCGCTCCTTGCCAAGGGGCATTTCCCCAAGGGAAGTGGGGTGATAACATCTTTTCTTCTTCTTCTTCTTTTCCCCTACTTTGTTTCCCCGTTGTTTCACCTCGGTGCTGCCCCCGGGGCTGGAGGGGGCAGCCCCGGCGGCCCCCGACCCTGCGCGCCTCAGCCCATGATTTGCGTGGCATGTTTATAACGTGGGGGAAACCAAGACTGATATTTGTGGTTGGGAGAAGATGACTTTCACCTCTCCGGGTCGCTCTCTTAAATAAAAAAGAATTGACCAGCTATGGGCGTAAGCATTTATCTCGAGTTTGCGGTCATTATCTTTATTATATAGCCTCGGCCATAAATAAATCTAGTAGTTACTACCCCCCAATAAAACTGTAGTCTATGGGACACCTTACTATTACTTTCTTAATAATCTGCCATCCCTTCACCTCTAAATCTTCCCAGCCCTGTCTTCCCACCCGCCTGCGAGGATCCATCTTCGCCCCGCAGGTAGCGAGCCCTGGGCTCGCTCGCAGACTTCGCCTTTCTCTTTTTTCGCTTTTTCCTGCCGGGAAACCTCCCCGCCGCGCTGCAACTGCCCCCAGCCTCCCCTGCCTGTGGGGATCCCCGCCTGGGCACCCCCGGCCCGGCGGTGCGTCCCAGCAGGTGCGACGCGACTCCTTTTTTTTGGGGGGGGGGGTCTCTGCTAACAGACCGCCCCCGCGTGGGTTTCCGCGCCCCCGGGCCGGCAAACACCCCCCCCTCCCTGCGGGTGTGCGCCCGGCTGCGGCTGGAGGGGGCTTGGCTTTTTTGGGGAGGGGGAAATACAGCAAAGCCTAGGCTCAACAGTGAAAAAGGAGCCAACGCGCCCCTCACCTACACCTCCTGTCCCTCTCCTTTTTTTTTTTTTTTGATACTCCATAGGTAAATGTCCATGCAATAACATTTATTTACAGTCACGATGTAGTGCGTATGTTCCTTTTAATTGTATTTTACCAGGATGGTTCCTACTCGCTTTAAAAACAAGCGGGTTGGAAAAATATTCCCATTTGGGGCGAGGGGGTAAGGGAGAGAAAAGAGGAGGGGGGCATTTTTATTTATACCTTTGACATTTAAAAGAGCATAATTAATTTGTCCTGCTTGCATTAACATTGTTGAGGAAGGTTTCAGAAAGCTAACCAGCAAAGGGAAGGGGGGAGGAAAAATAGAAGCTCGCCTCGAAAGCTTAGTATTTTTTTCTTTCAGATGTGTAATCAATCATTCGAGTAGGAGGCAGCAAAATTGTAAAGATTCGATAGATTAAAATGCAAATGAAAGGTAGAAAAAGAAACATTAACATGGCAATCAAAGATTTAATAATCGTAAATCACGGTGGGGTTTTTTTGTTGCAGCTGCAGTTTGTGTGTTTTTTATGTTTTAATCATGTTCGTTCTATAAATAAATAATTTCTGAAACGAGACTAATTTTTCACTATTTTAACCGTGGGCTACGGCACTAAATATTATTTTTTTTAAAGTATGTAACTCCAGATTGCAAACTATCAAACCAGAAAAGGGAAAAATAGCTAAGTTTGATTAGTTCACAGTTTAAATTTAAAGTGCATGTATTCGCCCTCCTGCTTAGCAATGACGGCTGTTTCACTTGAAAACTGGAATCCTTATGAAGTTTATTTTGAAATGTGAATGTTTACGTAAAAGTAGACAAGCGGCGTTTCTTTACAAGTATAACGGTAGCGCCAGCTCTGATTCCTGTAGGAAATATAGAAGGATAATATATATATAAAAATATATATACACACACACACACGCACACACATACGGGGAAAAGAACAATACCACTTACACCGTAAGCATATTGCTTCCCAACTAACGTACTGCTAAATTTGCAAAATGAAGGAGGAAGGCTGAGGCGGGTGAGAGCCGGGCAGCGAGCTGACAAACGCCGGGGAGGAAGAGCAGGTCGGGATGCGGCGGCTCGCCCCGGCGCGGCGCGCTGCGCGGAGCAAGCTCCGCGGCCGGCGGTGGCCGCCCGGGCTCCCTTCGCGGGCGGGCGCGGAGCCGCCGCAGCCCCGTCGCGGGCGCTAGTCTTCAGGGAATTTGACCCAAAATAATTGTTGTAACTTCGGAGCGCAGCGCACGGAGCGCGTTTTGCACCGCGCGAGGGAAAAGGGGTTCGTTGCACCTCGCTGGAAATCGTGGTGGAGCCGCGTGGGAGCGAAGGCGGGGGGGGGGGGGGGAGAAAAAAAACCCCGTTGTCCGCTCAGGTCTGGGGGTTTAGTAGCATCAGTCTGCGGCAAATGTGGCCGACATTGCGTCGGCGGGGGGGGGGTCCCCTTCCCCGCAATCCCCGAGAAACGCGGGGAAAAGCGCTAAGAGCGGGCGACGAGCGCGGTTTTCCCGCCGGCACCGAGCGGGCTCTGCGCGCTTCCCCGCCGTCGCCCGGGCAAAACAAGTTTGCAGCCGGCAGCGGCGCCGCCGGCTCGAGGCAGCCGGGGCTGCCCCTCCGCGCCCGGCCGCGCAACCCCCGCGGGTGGGAGCCCTAACACCCCAACCGCCTCCAGGGCGGCCTCTGCGGGGGGGGGGGGGGGGGCGGGCAGGTAGTTAGCCAAACATTTTTTTGGGGGGTGGGGGGTTAGGAAGTTTTTTGCCCTCATCCTATTTATTTGATAACCAGTTTAATTTTACTTGGCGGGGTCTTTTTTTTTTGTTTGTTTTCCTACCCCCCCCCCCCCCCCCAAATCGGAGTGCCCCGGCGGAGCCGCGGCGCGGAGCCCCCGCTCCGGCGCGGCCCCGTTGATCAGCGCGGCCGCTCTTCCCCCCCCCCCCATGCGATAATGCAATTACAAACATCAATAAGGAGCTGCGAGGGGAATCATTATGCGCTGACAGTGATAAATGACGGTGCAGAAATAGCATGCTTTTTTTCTAACAATCCAGGGGCTTTGGGGGCTGAACACAGTCACCAAGGTAACAGATGACATCCAAAATGGCACCAAAGGGAAAAAAAAAAAAAAAGAGCAGTCTTTCTTTCGCCTTTCACTCTTTCCCCCTGCTCTTCCAAAAGAGTTAGTTTTGGCTTTAGGAGCAGCTGCCACACAGGCATTTAGTTATTTCCACACGCATTAAAAGAGCAGGAAGGTTTTCTCTCGAGCAGCTACAAAGCAGCCTGTTCGGAGGGGAGCAGCTCCCGCGGCGGGCGCGCAGGCGGAGGCGGCCGCGGAGCCGCGCTCCCGGGCCCCGCGGCCGCTCCGCGCACCCCGCCGGCAGCCCAAACACAGGCCGTGCGCGCCGGCGGCTCCAACACTGAAAATTGTCAATTTTTTTTTTCTTTTTTTTTTAATCATCCCAGGCGGCGTAGGAAGGTCAGGGGCGCGGGTAAACACGGCGGGCTTCTCCAGGCGGGGGGAGGGAGGCGCTGCGGCTCTGTACGGCGCAGAGCGGGCCGCTGTCGGGGAGGGGGGGATCCCCCCAAAACGCACCCGCGGGCAAGCGGAGGACTAAAGGTAAGAAAATCACCTCGCCCCCCCGGCGGAGCTGGCTACCTACCCCGCGCAGCGCTGCGCGCAAACACCTCCGCGCCGCTCAGCCGCGTTTGCCCCCTCCCCGGCCCTTTCCTGCCCCCAAGGAGGGGAAAGGCGCGGCTCCGGCGCGGCTGCGCAGCGCCCTGCTGGGGGCCGCTCTGCGCGCACGCGGAGGGGGAGAGACACAAAACCAAACTAAAAAGTGCGCGCCCCCGCCGAGGCTCCCCTGCCCGGCGGGGCCACCCGAGCTCGCGCGGGGGCAGCGCGCACTGCTCGCGGCGCTGCGCGGGCGGCCGCGCAGGTCCGCCCCTCGAGGCACTCTCCCGAGCCCCCAAGAGATGGCAGTCGAAGCCGCTTTTCCTCCTCCTCCTCCTCCTCCTCGTCCTGCTCCTGCTCCGCGGCGCGGGCGGGAGCGGGGAGCGGCGCCCGGGCGACCCCCCCGGCGGGCCGCGCAGCGCTGCGCGCCCTCCCGCGGGCTGCGCGCCGCCGCGGGCCGGTGCCGCCGGTGCCGCCCGGCCCCCGCCGCGCCGCCTCCGCGCCTCCCCCGGCGCTTTCAAAGGCGGGTAGCTAGGAAACAGCGAGCAGCCGGGGAAGGCGGAATTTCCAACGTGTAAAATGTTCTTAACGGAGCCATTGAGAGAGTGCAATAAGGCGTGAGGGGGAACTAATCTCCCCATTTAAATGTTTGTGGCAATTTTATCTAAATGAATTTTAATGCTAAACGAGGGATAATTCCCTATTTGTAACCCGTTTACTTCTCTTTCCTGTGCCTCTGAAGCTGTCTAACATCATGCAATGAACAATAACAATAAAAATACTGTCAAGGCATATTCTTCATTTTGAATGTGTTATAATTACAGCTGATTAAATGTCTTGGGATATAATAGTGTTTTTAATTTGAAATGTGCCCCAAAAAGTCCCAGGGAGGAAGGTCTGTGCCCCACTTCTCCGCTACTCCGAGGAGGAAGGGACGCGTGTGCCCTCGCATGCAAGAAGGCGGTTTGTTTTTGTCTTTTAAGCAACATTAAAAAAACAAAAAAAAAACCTTTTTAAAAAAAGCGAGTCCCGCTCATTCACATTTTGGCAGAAAAGTGTCATTATTCCGGGCTCACAAAGCAGGATCTGAAATGTGCCGTCTCTTTGGCGGTACTTCGGCCCTTAGAAAAGAAAAGAAAGAAAAACAACTTAGAGTAAAAACGGGCAAGGGGGGGCAGTGGGGGGAAGGCCCCCGCCTTGGCGGGTTGCTTCATTTGCAAGGCTCCGCATCGCCCGCCTGCACGCTGCGCGCCCTGCGGAGCCTCCGCACCCCGGCCCCGGCGTGGCACCGGGGGTGGGGGGCGGCCAAAAGCGCCGGCGAGGGGCCGTTTCGGCCCCGGAGGGTATTTAATGGCAAAGGTAAACGAGTGGTCGTTAACTGCCAGTAAGCACCGTTCCGCGGCCGCCCCCCGCAGCGGCTGCGCCCCCGCGGAGCCGCCCCGCGCCGGGCACGGGAAGCGCTGGGGCGGGTTTGGGGGGGGGGGTGACACGGCGGGGGCGGCAGCCGCCAGCCCCGGCGCTGCTACCTTAGGTCTACCGAGCAACCCCGCCTTGGGGGGGGGGGGGGGGGGGCGGATTTTTTTTTTCCCCCTTCGTGTATTTGCCTTAATTAAAATATTTGTCTATTTTCCCTACCCGCAGGAAACACTTTTTTTTTTATAGCTACGATTTTATTTAAAGAAAATTATAAGGTATCGCAGCCTAAACATGCTATTTTGTACTATTTAACTAGTTGGCTGCAATGCAGAAAGTACAGCTGTGCTAGGAAATTGCTTAATGACCAGCCTTCAGCCAATCCACGCACAGAAGTCCTTTACGAGCTTTAGATTTAAAAAGTCCATCATCATCCCTTAGTACAAGCACTTAATTTACTTACAAATATGCATTTCCCAGCCAATGTTTTAAAAGTTTTCCGCCTGTCCTTAATATGCTCAATTCCAGAAAGAAATGTAGTATGTCAATGGCTCAAGTAATCTAACTGGGTACGAGAGCTGTAATTTGGGGGGGTACCCTGCTGACAAATTTCTGTCCAGTATGCTGCGGATAGCTAATACGCTATGATATTACATTAACGGGCAACAGTTATCATCCTGACAATTTTCAGTGCGGGTTTCCAGAAAAAGTTTCTTTATGCAGTGTAGCATTACTTTTATATTATTTAAATATATGAAGCTGATTATCCAAATAGCACATCATAGGTACATCTCTGGAGCTAGTTTAATTTTGTAGCTGCTTGGCTCACAATTTGGGATGGAATCACTACAAATACTGAAGTGGGGCAGGAAACAAATTTTGCAAGCAGTGGAGTCACCATGACAAAAAATAATTTGTTTTTATTTTAGATTCAGATTTCATTACTGCACTCAAACTACTACAACTGGGCTTTGAGTTATTATACAATCCAAACTGTTTCAATCAGAAACTCTAAGACTCAGTGTGCAATGATTATTATTAATAATAATTAGCTCCTTGGTTTCTTGATAGAAAAAGGCTATCAACAAGCATTTGTTTAACCACAACAAAAGTATAATTAGCTTATCCCACTTAGTAAATCTGTATGCATGCCAACTCATACCAAACTGCTACTTTTACAAAAAATTGCAATAATACAGATCATTTTTCCAGTCCTTTTTGCACAAAATTTATTTACAATGTATACATAAATGCTCCATGATGGGACTATGGAAAAATGCACACATGACTGATGTTTTGCCCAGAAAGAAAGTCAACATATTAAAAATAAATCTTCAGTCCATGTTTCGAGCTGCATAAAACAGGAAGTGATGTACAAGGTGGTGGTTGCTGCATGGGGACAATGATGCTCTGATGTGACAATTAGGCTTCAAATACACTGCCTTTCCGTTTCCATGCTTCCTCCTACCAGTCTCCTTAAGACACTGCCTGCAACAGCTGATTAATCATTGTTGATGACTGCAGTTTTTCCCATCCTTCCCGATTTACATCTGTTCAGGCCAATTCAAATATGGTGAGTAAATGAATTAGACATGCAAATTCACGCCCCAGGCTAGAAAGAGAGAGAGAGAACAGAGAGAAAGGGAGACACAGGGAAGAAAGAAAGAGAGAGAGAGAGAAGGAGAGGAGAGGAGAGAGAGAGAGAGAGAGAGAGAGAGTGTGCATGGCTGAAATCCTAGGATAGAAGAAAGATTCTTCTGCCTGACATAGTTATTTTAATGCTCTAAAAATCCTGCAAATAAGCCCTTTCTGTCATTTGCAGGATAAGTGTAAGGCTTCTTTTTAATGTAAGGAGGCTTCTGGAGGAAGTGAAGAGCTATGGAAACAACACACATAGTGTGGAAAAATTTCACATTTTTTTTAAAAAATCTATAAGAAACAACGTAATATGGATAACAGTATAATAGCATTTTACAATATTTCACTCTTTGTTCTCTTAATGTCTTATATAGGTATTTAGCATGTCCCCAGAAGTTGACTTCAGTTGGTGTTTTCCTGCTTTTCAGGGTCCCTGTGAGGAATAGGAACGTTCCTTGGTCCAAAGCAGATGCCAAGAAAAACGGAACTCCATAGTCATTGCAGAAAGACAATGTTTGAAATCTACCGTCGTTGCAGGCGATGCGGATTCCCTTAAGCTACTGAGCATGAATGTCCATCACTTGTCCACTCATTGCCGGGTCGCCGGTGGAAAGCATGGTGGGGCTAGATGCTGACATGGGCATTCCAGGGTGGGGTGGTCCTCCATGCATCATCATCGCCGGGTGGTGGGGGTGTCCAGGAATGTAGGTGTGCATGGGGGGGCCAGGACGCAGCTGAGCAGGGTGGGGGGGCATCTGGGGCGGGCTATAGCTTGGCTGTCCCATATTCATACCCATTGGACTACCCCGAGACACATAATCCCCTGGCATGCTTTGCAGCCCTGCGGAGAGAACAGAGGGAGCGTGTGAGTGGCCACGGCCAGGATGCGGAGGCGGGAAGGATACCGAATCGGGCCCTGGACCGCCACTTGGGGGGGCTGCTTGGAGCCGAGCGCTACTCCTAGGCGGGACTGTGCAAGTACAGTTGCGTACATACGCGCTTGTGGGACCGAAGCCTCTGCACGGACTTGCAGTAAGGACGGGCAACAGGAATGAATCCCGCATTCGAAAAGAAAACACCCCCCCGCCCCCCAAAACGCAACGTTTCGGGAGACAGAAACCGCTCTCTATTTTTACATTTAGGAATGGACATACGCGATGGAGGCGTTTGCCATCTGAAAGCATGCTGGTGTGGCAGAGCCACCCGGATGACAACTAACGCAGCGCCCGAGGTGGCGGTACCAAGCGGCCCAGGCCCTCGACAGAGAGCAGAGAGGTCCTGCGAGGTCTCCACGGGCCTCTCAGGTGCCAGCAGCCTTGCTTGAGCTGCTCGCCTTCATCTCCCATCTCGCTCGTGAGAGAGGGGTTGCGAAGCTCAGCGTGCAGGGAACACAGCGCAAGGAAGCCGTGTTACTTAATGAGGGGCTTTGCAGGAGAGATGGCTTAAATCGGCGTCACCGTTTATCAACAGTTATTTGTTTAGCTCTCCGACCCGATTACTTGGAGCCTGTCCGAAGTATCTGTGCCATTCAAACGCACCCTATACAGCAAGCGCGTATACTGTCGAACAAAGGCCTCGTATGAAGCTGAAATTGATAGGATTACTAGGGCCGAGTGTTAAATCAAACCTGTATTTTTAAACGCATAAAAAAATAAAATCAATAGCAGTTATCAATTAATTCCTTCCCCGCGATCACTTCTGTCTGAAAAAAATCAGACACAGGACGCAGTCAACCTTTCAGTGATTTGGAGAACAATAAGAAAAATTGGACCTAAAACAATAAAACCTCCTGCTTTCCGTGGGCCTCTGCCTTCTGCTTGGATTGCTATAGCTGATGGGAACTGACAGGTGTATTGTTTCGGAGAGCTATAAGCTCCATAATCATCAAGGGTGAAAGGCATACGCTATTGCTAAGTAGGTTCAATTGGCTTTAGTTCTAAGTAATAGTGCGCCGTGAATGCTACGAACACCTTGGAATCAGGTCTCAAGGCTCTAGCAATGAATAGCTGCTTAATCTAGCCTAAAGGAACATTTTTGAACTAATGAAAATTGCTTATAAAATATACTGTACTCACAGCTCTTTAATCAAAAAAGATGATAATATTTTTTGTAATAACCTATTAATTTAATTGGTCACGAAGCATAAAATACATCATTTAAATTTAATTGACCCAGAAACTAAGAAACAATATTTAAATTAACTAAGCTAGAAATTTCCATGATGAGGTAATAAGGCTGTTGCATTCCCAAGCTCGGGGGAATGTTTTCGCAGCTAATTGTTAAAACTTATTTTTGACTCGCACCCACAGAAGACAACTACAAAACACGCTTGGCCTTGGCAACTTCAAACACCACGTTAATATAATCAGAGGCACAACAAAGATGCCAAAATAACTGCTTTTAACTTCAGAAACAAAGCAAAAGAAACAGAATTAGGGGTCATTTAAACATGGTACCAGTGCCTTAGTGTGTCGAGCAGCTTTACTTAAAAAAAAAAAAAATTGTATAGTGTATTTTCCCCTAAAAAAAAGACAAGAGCAAAAAAAAAAAATCTGGGACAGTTTTTCTAGGCTTTCTTCACGAGGCCTGCCACTGAAGATTGCATTAATGATCTCTATTTTTGTATACTGAATAAGTCAAATCCATTTGTCACACTGCAAGTGATGGCATACTTAATTTGGATATAGTCAATTAGCCTGGGCTAAGCTCCATAGCCTGCTGTGCACACCTCTATTTTGTATTCTCTCTTTTTCCTTTGCCACACGTAATCCCATTATGACGGACAGACAAAGAGAAATAAACTTGAAAAAAAAAAAAAAAAGAAATCAAAGTTGAGTCGCTCGCTTTGCAAAACGTTAACTAGCCCTAAGTGAAGCCGGCGTTTATTTTCCCTAAAAGAAGTCTCTGTTTGGCTTTTTTGGTGTCTCGCAGGTTAGTGGAGAAACGTAACTCATGCATCAACTGCGGTTAGACAGATTTATGACACTTTGGGGACATGCTCTTTCCTCTCCCTGCACTGCTGCCGACTGCTTACATTTTGCAAATCAGTCGGTTGCCGTGGCAACGGGCTCCCCCCTTCCCGGCGGGTCCCGGCTTTGTCATGTGGTCAGCGCTGTGCCACAGCCAGGCGCAGCACCCGCGGCGGCGCGCAGCACCCGCGGCGGCGGCGCGCGCCCCGGCCGGCCCCCTCCCCAGGAAAGCAGGCGCGTCAAGGAAAAGCAGGAACAAGCATGAAGCTATGGGCAGGGAGACCATGGGGACATGCGAGACGAGACCTGTCCCTCGCCCCCGTGAGAACAAAGACCCCGTCGGTACTTACTTCCCCCTGGCTTTGCCATTGGTTACCTAGGTGAAGGTTACATGTAGTGCCACTGCCCCTCCATGCCCATATTCATGCCCATTCCACTCATAGGTCCTAGAGGGAGATAAAAAATCCAAGAAGATGCCGGAAAATGAGCAAAGTCAACAGAGAGTGCCGAAAGACCCCTTTCGCAAACACAGCTTTCCAGCGGGCCGAGAGAGGCTCCGGCGCAGAGGGCGGCGAGCCCCGCTCTCCCGCAGCGGCGTTGCAGAGGACAGGCCAAGGCAAGGCAGGCGGCGGAGACCCCAGCAGAGGAGCGGTTACCTGCGGCGGGCGGGCGGGCGGGCGCGAGCAACCACGGTCACCACTCCGTGCGGGCGCTACCGGGGCCTTACCTGGCGCTCTGATGCCCATGTGCTGCTGCCCGTCCATCACGAAGCCTCCCATCGGCTGGCCGTCGGGGTTGTAAGGTGTTCCTTGACTTACTACAAAAGCGCAGAATGGTGCTTTTTACTACGTGCAAAGCGGTCAAGGCCGTCTCGCTGCGCGCGGTCAAGAAGCGAACCCCCACCGCGGGCCCAGCGTCTCAGCGCGAGGACCACAGAGACGACCATCAATGTGGGCTCTAACGGGGGGGAGGAAAAAAAAAAACCCATCTACTTTTCCAATTTAGCGGATGGACCAACGAGCTTGCATACCGGTGGCTTTGTTTCCTACTGAGAGTTTTGAAATAAAGTTAGCGATACGAAATAGCGAGCCAGGATGAGCCCCTGCTCCAGCTGCTGCTGCTGCTGACGTCAATGCAAAGACCTGCATAGGAGCCGAATTTTATGGATCGAATGGCCACGCTGAAATCTCAGTGTGTTAAATTACACTTGCGTGCATTTATAAGAGCAGGACCTGAACATGTGCATGGCAAATATCTACCTCTAATGACAAAATAACCAGATATACTTGAGGAGAAAGCATTGCCCAGAGGCATCTTGGACAACAAGTGATTTTGATAGTTTGGCAACAAGAGTCGGGAAACGAAAGCAACTCAGAGTGATGTTATTATTCCTCACCGGTAAATACCCACACAGAGCCACAAGCCAAGACTCCAGGAAGAACTGGCATGTGAAACTTATGTCTAAATAAAAAAAAAAACCCTCAAAGGAAAACCAAAACACTCGGAGATGCCCCAAGACAGATATTAAAAGGAAGAGACTAGAGACAAAAGACTCAGATACAAGTACCACTACCTGAATTCTGGGTTTTAACTGTACGTTAAAAGCCAGCTTCAGAAGTAAGCTGCCTTGGGTTATTAAAGCACATAAAGCTCTACCTCACTGAACGTCTTTGAACTTTACTGAGTCCCACAAGCGATTCTGACCCCTTTGCCCTTTTGACAGGTAATAAAGTTTACAGCAATTCCACACCAAGCCATGCACCAGGGAGTGGTCACAGGAGCAGAGAGAACTGGGAAGGAAAACTCCAAACCGACACAAATACAGATGACATTAATTCCAAATGTGTACGGAAAGTCCGGTCATTGAGCAATTTTAGTTTCTTTTTCAGATTTTAAACGTTTCTTTCCCCATTACCCCCCCCCCCCAAATATTTCAATCATGTTAAAATGATTAGTGTTGTAATGAAACAAAGCTGGTTTTATTTTAATTGTCAATCACTCCCAGCATTCATTTCTCATTTATTTACCAGGTAATGGACCTCCCGGTGAATGGCTTGAGGATGGTTTTCGCCCGCGTGACTTGAATACAGTTACTATGGGGGACTTGCCTGCTCGATTGGACTGGTCTATCATGGGCTGAACTATTCTTCTTCTAGCATTAATAAACCTGCAACAGAAAGAGGAAAGCAAGTGGTTATTTCAGGGCAGCGTTCCCCGCCGGCCCCAAGGCTTCGCCGGGAGCGAGGGCGGCCGCGGGGCTCTCCGTTGGTCTGTGCGCGGATTCAAATACTGCAAAACCTGTAACCCCTGATGACCTTTGAGAGCGCGAGCTTGGGGTTTCCGAGCTGATTTATGTTTGCCTGCTTTTACCACAGTTGGACACTTCCATTTCATCTTTTCATGGGGGAATTAGCCGAGTTTGCAGGAAACAATACCCGCACCGCTCTTTTCAATCCGGAATGGGGGACAAAAAAATGGGTGAAGATAGCGAGATGTTCGCCAGGGCATCTGCTACCTCCCCCTAATTAGTGACATTTCTGGCTTATGTTCCCTGGCTTCTTTCTTACAATTTTTTTTTTATCAAAACCTTCCCCTACCTCTTGCAAACCTAATTCTATTTTAATGCCCACTATTAAGATAATGAACTGTGATGGCAGAGCACCATCAAATGAGGGAACGTCTGGAGTTTTATCACCACTAAGTCACACTGCTGGGGACTTCAGAGCAATGCATTCCTCGTAGTGATTTCTTGGTGGGTTCCCCCCCCCCCCCTTTCTTTATGCAAAGTCTGAGGGGTCAAGGCGAGGTCATAGCTTTACAGTAATTGAATTTATAATCCTGTTTTCTCCAGCTAGGCCTGACCATTTACAGCAAACATCTTGTTAAACTGTAATTACTGGACTACTGAAAATTCCCCACAAACAATGAAAAGCAGATCTTTTGAAATAAAAAGTAGAGTCGTTTGCAAAAATACTCATCTGCAGCCCTACTCCTTGCATTTTTTTAGCTCTTAACCTCAGTTAGTCTCGTAACTGTTATTTTGGGGGAAAAAATGTTCAGAGTAAATTTTGAGCAAAACAGAACATCGAGAGAGCTCACAACTCTCCGTACATAGTCCTCATGTCATTAAAATCCAAAGTTACAGAAACATTGTCAGGAAACCTGTCTTAGGAACGTCTGAAGAACTCCTGCCGTGGCTTCACTAATCAGAAAACAAAGTAAAAACCATTTGGAAAAAAACGTCCCTCACAATTTTTACTGTGTCACAGAGAAGTCTTCATAAGCAGCCTCTGCTGCCTTAAAAAGAGATAAAAATTGTAGGGGGGGGGGGGGAAGCGTTCCTCACTATTTACTTGCAAAGGAAGAGGCGTGAGCCTGGGTAGAGGCAGGCTGCGCTTGCACAAGGCAACGCTCCCGTACACAAAGGGATACTTCTCGCCTGCTTTCCCCGCCTTGCCTTGGCTGAGCTTAGCAGGAGCTCTCCCCGCACGGCTAAGGGGAGCGCGGCAGGCCGGCAGGAGGCTGCGGTGGCCCTCCGCTGCCCTGCGCCGGCAGGGCCGGCAGCCCCAGCGCATGCGCTACGCTGCCTGCGCGGTTTCCCACACTCAGAGACTCGCCCAGCCATTCCAGTCTCCCCATAGCTCCCAGCCCTGGCCGACTTCCGCTGCGCCAAGTCCTGCAAAAATTAATCAAGACGTGAGTCCTAATCAAACCTGTCTCGACCAAACGTGCTCGGGCGGTTCCACCATGTGAAGCCACAAACTCTGGGTGCTCTTGCGGAAACCTCACACCTGAATTAGGTCGTATTTTGTCAGCGACAGTATTGTAGCAATTTTTATGCACGCTTCTAATAAAAAAAGCCGAAACTCCAGCAAACGGTGTTGCAAATCAGTTTATCATTATCTTGTACAAACCATGGAAATCAGAATCATGTGAGCAGAAGGTTAGACTAATTCTCCTTTCTCATTATAAGCACAGGTGTAGCACAAACACCATGTGAAATAAGCAATTAAAAAAATCTGCTTTTTTCCCCCATTAGCTGCCTTAGCTCCATGACCAATTAGAAAATTGTTTAATATCTGTAATCTACATTTGCAGAAAGCAATTTCCACAGTAGCTCTCCTAAGTAAAACAACAACACCGACCTCGGTGCCCCAGCCGCTTCTGCTACTGTGGCAGCACCAGGGAGAAGCAAGAAGGGAGGGTTTGGGTGGCCGCTTGAGATTGCCAGAAATCTTCATTTGCCAAAAGCTTTCACCCAGACCAGAAAGAAACCCTGCAAGGACATTCACTAGTGTGCACACGCAAACTTTCCCACCTTCTCTTTCTTCTCCACCAAAGCCCAAGCACTTTTAATATGGTAGGGGAGCAGGGTTCACGTTGCTAGAAACTGCTTAGGTGGCATTTCCCAATAATTACCCATCGGACGCGCCTACAGTGAAACATCTTCTCACCTGTTTGCCCCACACAAGCACTCGGGGTGTCTGCTTTCAGAACATTTTACACGCAGGTACTTAACAGTCATCGTCTTCCTACGCAGCCTTGTAAGTATTTTATATAAGTAGCTGTTCTGCAAAACAGCCCTGTGTTTGGATGTCTTCAGGGTGAATTCAGACGCAAGAACATTTTCCTTCTGGGCAAAGTAATAAAATGACATTCTTGCTCCTCCCACTGGAAGTCAAACGGAGGTCAGCTCCCCATCCTTGTATCTGTTTAAATAAACTGGTCCAGCTGTTTGTTTCCAGGATGCCCTTTAACCTTCTGTCCCATCCTCCCTGCCTTTGTAACACAACGCTTTACTTTGCATTATAGTCTATTCCAAACTACTAGGCTTTAAAAAAAAAAAAAAAAAGCAGCAGCATTCACTTTCAAGTTTCTTCCTGCATCCCAAACCTGGAATTCGTAAGAGCCGATCAGATCAAAACTATTAATGTACGTTGCCTTGAGAGAACACAATGCACTCCCGCTACATTTATAAATCACTTTCTAGAATTCCTTGCTAGCAAAACTCCAAGTTAGCTATGGCCTGAGACACACACAGGCATAGGAATGATTTCTTCAGTGCATCTGTTTCTTCCTTTGATCGAAGAACTTTTAATCACTATTTGATTTTCCAAAGTGCTGGTTTGATGTAGTATCAGCAAAAATGAAGGAACAAAAAAGTTAGCAGAAAGGCTCTCACTATCCCTTTTCCTATATGTGCGCGTTCACCTCTCTTAAGGGAGAAAAAAAAAAAACCCAAAAGACTAAAGCACTCCAATCTTTAAAAGTACACGGGAATCAGGACTTAAATCATCAGGTATTTTCATATTCAGTGCTTCTCAAACTCAGTTTTCTCAAAATACAACTAATCATAAAACTTCATAAAACACCTGCCTGACTTTACTCTTGGGAGTAAAGTTCCACGCAGGCTTAAAGGCTTGCATAAAGAGACGTGCTTCATGTATTGATAAATTTGTTCAGATGTGGAGGGTTTTTTTCTTTCCCCTCGCTAAACAGCAGAACTGACAGTGGCACGAACGAAACAGGATCTCTGGGCGTACAAGTTGCACCCATCTCCTGGCCCAGGAGCGGTGCTGCGGGGAGTTTGGCAAAACGGTACATATGCACAAATCGCCCTTACAGGTTTTTTTTTTTTTTTTTGCAAAGGGGAGGATCTGGCATGGAAGAAACGTTTGAACAGTTGGGCAAACATAAGTTTAAAGCCGCCGGTATTTATGATTTTTTGAAAGCTAACTTCTCCTTGCTTGCGCTCTCCCCCTGTGTCCCAAGGAGCTCGCTCCACCTGCATAGCCCTTCCTGGCTCTCCAAGGAGGACGAGGAGGAAACTCTCTTCTTCCCATTTGCATTTTCCGGGGCGGTTTTCCTTCCGCTGGGGGCTGCGGGGCGCCGCGGCGGCCGGCTCCGCTGCTCTTTGACCCGCGCCTCGGCCGCCTGCGTCGCGCCGCACAAGTTTCACTGTGGCTCCGTGAGGCCGGCGACGACAAAAGCCTGTTTTATTTGGAAATTGGCTGCAATAATAGCAGCCAGAGAGCGAGGAGTTTCGGAGGGTCACGGAGCCACCCGAAAGGCTCATTTTGCGAGGTTCAGGTTACAGCCCAAGTGACATTTTCCACATAGATCTGGTTTTCTCCCTTCCCTTTGCCCTGCAGTCCTGCCGAGTGAATAAAACAAGACCTTCCTTCGCTGCGGTGCCTTCCTAAAGCTCACGGATCCACAGAGTGCTTGTGGGGACTCCCAATTTCCAGTTTTTGAACGAAACTCTCCACCACGAGCTGTCTGAAAGCAGATGCTGCGACTTAGCAGGATATTGAGTTTCCTCCTCCCCTAGTCCTCCCAAACGGGAACGTTTTCACAACATTACTGACTTTTGATGCGTGCAGTCTCCGGCTGCTCCCTGCCAACACTGTCCCACGGCACGGTGTGCCCCTGCAAGCCAGAGGCAATAAAGGTGCCACCAACTCCCCCCCAAAAAATCTCTCTGCCTCCTTTCTCTTGCTGAGCTTCTAACAAACCTGCCCACTACAGCCTGAAGGACTGGAAGAAAGCCCCCACCACCTACAAACACCGTTGCTAAAACGTCTCTCGTCCTGCCGAAAAAAAACCCTGTCCCTCTTGATAACAGGCAGGAGTTTCTGTTCAGCAAAATACAAAACATCCTTGCAAACCTTGACTGCAGACACGCAGGGCTGTCAGCTCCTCGTTTTTAGAAAAGAGGCCAGAGTAGGCAGAGTCCTTCAAACTGCAAATAATTCACTTGTAAAACCAGCAGTGCTCTAGCCTAGACTAGAAGCCTAGAGCCTAGACTCGGCTCATTCATTTCTGAAGCAACGAAACAACTTTCTCTGCTCAGCACTTAGTTCCTCAGCGCTTAACAGGTTTATCTCTAATAGAAACAGTTTCAGTGAAAAGTGTGCTATAAGCACTGATTCTGGGTTTATTCAATAACTACTCTATTCCTTATTTTGAAATATTTGCTCGCGTGTTTGTCCTCTACAGCTTTCTAAAGGCGTCAGTTAACACAAAGGAAAAAGGAAGCCTCCGAAATTACTGCACAGACTGCTTTCAAATGTTTTTTAAACAGTCTTAAAAATAAAAAGCTCCCTCTGCAATTATGAACAGCAAAAATAACTGCAGATTTTTGAATGGTAATCACATCTCCCCATCCCTGAAATGAGAAATAAATGCTAAAAGAGTGCTTACTGCGGTTATTAAAAAGTTCTGATCCTGAAGTCAGTTAGTGAGCTTAATGACCCATAACTACCAGTCATTAGCAATCCATGCTCTCTGTACTCCCTTTATTTGTAAAGAAGAAAAAAAAAAATCCAAGACACTCAAGAAACTGTTCAATTTAAAGTCAAACCTCATGAAGTCATGTTTGGCAACTTTTCGCAGTTTCTCCTCCTCCGAAACGAAGACAGTTGAGGACTGCAATACATCATTTACAGCGCTAAATGGAGGTAGGGAGGGAAGAGAGCACACAGGCTGCAAACCACCCACTCCAGAAACGTAATTTTGGACTGCACTCCAAAGGCAGCGCGTCTATCCATCGGGGGGATCCGAAAGGTCTCCTGGAGCCTCTGCCCTTCCTCCCTCCTCCTTCGCTGGCAGCGCCAGTGCCGACTGTATATAGGGCTGGGGGTGCGCGAGACAATACTGAAGAGCGAGCAAATAAAATACTATGCAAAACTAGTGATGAAAAACCACTAATTAGCTGACAAATTTGATGTAAAGCACTAATGAAAACCATGTGTGGTTCTGCAATTTAGTTTTAAAAATAGCTTCTGACTTGGAGCGTTACTATGTGACCCCACCGACGCGCTCGTGGCGCGCGCGCGCGCGCAGAAAAGTTGCTTTCAAGCGGGAGAGCGCTATTGACTCTCTTGCGAGGCAAACCTGCCGATGTACCGAGCGCATCACGGGCAAAACCAGAAAGCAGGGCGACGTGCTCAGGTATACGCCCCCGCTACGGGAGCCGGCCGTGCCCTACATCCAGCCAGCCCGACCCATGCAAACTCCACCTTCAGCCACGTCTCCATCTCCTGCAAAGCCTTTAAGCTCCCTTCCCCCTCCTGCTCCCTACCATGCTTTCTTGCGAAACCACCGTGGGACACATCCTGCCTGCGGCGTGCGGCCCCAGCAAGCGGAAACTTGCCGGTGCAAAGTCCCGGCTGCTGCTGCCCGGAGCCCGCGGCGGCCGCGCGCTGCTGCGGGTCCTGGCTGAGCCGGGGAGGGCCGGCGGCCGGCTCGTTCCCTGACACCGCAATTCCCTCGTGGTGCAAAGCAGATGTAAACTCGCCCCGAGCAGCCAGATGATGTAAGGGGAAATCTTTAAATGGCAAAGTGCCAGCGGAGCTGACCTTCTGTCTCTTCCCGGCTCCCAAATCCCAGTGCAGCTGTACTTTGTTGATCTCCGTGTGCCACAATTAGCCTTTAAGGGATATGGCAAGGAGCTCAGCTCGTAGAGCAGCGCGGAGGCTGCTCTAACTCGCGCCCGGCACAGAACTGACCCGCTCCAGCACCAGAACCGGCTGCACAAAACAAAGTGCTATCAGCCAAAACCTTGCCAACCGCAGAAATGCCCTGTGCTGGGCCAGAGAAGAACACGGTCCTGTGTGCGGACCCCGCTGCAAACCCGGGCACCTCCAAAATGCACGGGGCAGAGGGTGCGCGGTCTCCCTGCAAGCTGTGAGAGGTGCACAGACCGAGATGCACATCTTCTTTTTTACTGATTTTTGGCTGCGTAGGTGAGCCAGAGCTGAGGGAGCCTTGGAGGTGGTCTGACCCTGAGCTGCCCGTCTGAGGCTTCAGAGCCTCAGGAGAGTTGTCTTTAGCAGGTCGCTTCAAACTAGCACAGTCCTGCTGGATGACATGGATTATGCTCGGAACGGGTAAGGACTGATGGCAAACTACCCACGATTCCTGTGAAAGCATTCCTCCCTCTCTCCCTCGCTCTCTCTGAGCAATCTCCTTCTCCGCTGTCGACTCTGCATGGTCTCTTCTTTAAGCTAATGGAGTGTTTGTGAAAGGTGCCTGCATGAGCTCCGTGCTTTCTCCAGCCACACAAGCGCTCTAAGCACTGGACCTCTGCTGCAGCCTTCTCCCTTGCACACTGAACTTTGAACTCCACTAAATATTTGCAACTTGTTCGCTCAAACACAGCCTGACATCTGAGGGTTCCTGCATTTAGGAACAGCAGGCCTGCAGGTCGCAAAAAGCCTGTGAAAATGACAGGAAACTCTGTTTGGGTTTCCACCTCTCTTGTCAGCTAAACACAACTCGCCTAAATGACTTTATCTATACCACAGAGGTCCTCACTCCATCTTACATCTCATCTCTGCAACCATCCTTCTAACAGTAGGGGTGGGGGTCCTCCTCTACGTCTAAGGTTTCTTCCATACATCAAGTTGGGAGTCTTGTCCCAACAGCTTTTTCCCCGGTCACTCCTACCTGTAA
Source organism: Struthio camelus (assembly GCF_040807025.1). Classification (NCBI taxonomy): domain Eukaryota; kingdom Metazoa; phylum Chordata; class Aves; order Struthioniformes; family Struthionidae; genus Struthio; species Struthio camelus. The sequence goes on along the minus strand of NC_090944.1, from coordinate 141,927,680 downwards.
CAGATATTGCATGTCAGCTGAAAGACTTGCCCCGTCCTTCAGCCTATACTGCACATGTTAAAGCAAAAAGGCTGCTCCCACATCTGCCCAATGCTTTAAATGAGTTCCCGCTCACTCAAAGACGTGAGAAATGCTCTGTCCGCCCTCCCAGATGGATCTCTGCACCCTGCTCTCTTCTCCAAAAGACTGCTTAGAAATAAGGAAGCAATAACCCCATGCCAGGTCCCCTCAGCCTACAGGAGAAGAAGAAACAAACGGAGTAGCCAACCCAAAATGCCTGACAAGTCCCTTTGGGGGAAAACACCCTGGGGAGAAGAACACGAAATGAGCCTCCGTATTGGAGCTGCGATTCCCACGTGAAATATGCCCCTGCTCTGACACAGCTCCCATCTATTCCTGGAGGAATCTGCTCGGAGTGGAAGCGGGAAGCTCGGATTCCTGCGGTCTGGTCCTCCCTGCCGCTACTGAGACAACAAACACGAGTGCCTGGGTGCATTTTGTGTGATGTGGGCACCTGTGAAACCGGTTTCAAAGAATACTCGGGTTTTTTTGCAGAAGCCACAACAGATAGTCATAGAACTGCAATTCTGAATCACCACCACACGACCAACCCAAAAAAAACCCATACACTTCTTGGCAACCTCCCCACCAAGACAGCCTATTTCAAAATACCGTTTCGTAACTATTACTACTAACTTGCTTTGCAATCTGTTTCACCTAGACATAATTTTCCATTAAGTAGAGTAATTTATTTTGTTTGCAATCCTGTTTCTTATGGCATTTTATTCTGGGAAAGAGAAAAGATATCCTCAGAAAATGGTGGGAAAAAACCACACCTGCGAAGGCCAGATGAATGTCAAAGATCAAAAGAGTGTGTAAGATCTTGGGACATATAAAGCTTAGTGACCAGTCCCTCAGACGATATAAACCAAGGAATATAAACCCCCTTTTATACCAGGTGAGATGTTAGGCATTTCTGGGATAAGCCTGAATTAAAAAGGAGCAACTCATATCGCTGCATTTCAACCATTACACTTCATCATTAGCCAACAAGCCACAAGGACTACAAGTGCCTGGGCAGAAAAATAAATAGTAACCCATGAAACTGTAACATGACCTAGATTTTGTTGAGGACTGCAGAAGTAACATTTTTTCAGCAGTATCTGCTACTGTTTCTTTTCTTTTCTTTTTAAAAGTAAGATAAAAAATAGACGACTCGTTAGCTCCAGCGCTGATACAGACAGCCATACATCATTTACGCAGAATCATTTAAGACCAGGCAGGGCAAAATGCACGCCCTCCAAAGCACTTCCTCTCCATCTGCCTCTGGCTGTGTTTCATTTTTGAGAAGAGAAAATTGTTTTATCCAACAAGGAGGCAACATTTGCCCCATTTTTAATATTTCAGGCTGACTTCTTAACCACTCAGAAATGCAGTTTGTTTTATGCAGGTGCAGCCTGCAGCTAGTTCATGATGTAAGTGAGAGAGAGGGTCTCGGAGGGCACCGTTCTCCGCGTGCTGGTGTTGCAGCTCTCAGCGCTTAATCGCTGTACACCAATCTCAGCAACTGTTGACACAAAATAGGTGGAGATCAGGTCTGTGCAAGCACCAAATACCAGAAAGGCAAATGATATGTAAACACACTTAAGATAGATTTGACAAGAATAGACCAAAACCTGACTTGCAAAGAAATGACAAACCATTGCTCTCCCCTTCTCTCTTGTCTCTCTCTCGCTTTTTTGACATTGAGGGTATTTTTTTTTCTGACAGAAGTGTCTCTTTTGCTAAAGAAAAACCATAAGCACTGCGAATTACTTACTGACGACAGCGCAGAACCCTTCCCTCGATCGCAACGCCGCGTTTCCACAATACAATAGTGTCCAGGATATCTTTAAAGCTGAACCTTGTTTTTGTACGGTGCACACCTGAATCTCAGCCCTGTTAAAAGCAGCTAACAAAGAACCGTGACCCCAGCCCTAATCCTGCAGAAGAAAGCGCGTGCAAAAGTGGAGAAAAGAGCAACCGGAGACTGTTTGAACAGCGCCTTTTAATCTTATCTTCATGACACCTGACAGCACATTAGTTATGGAATATTAATGCATCAACTAAAAAGTTTGTCAGGTACAAAACTACCTTAGAAAAGGATGTCGTGCCCAAGGGGAAAAGGATTCTTGCTGTGTATTAACTTCTAAAGTGCCAAGTGCCTTTTGTTCGACTACCGGCAGGTAAACTGCGTTCGCCGTGTGCAGGCGAACCGGCCCTTCTCCATCAAAAACCAGCGTCGGCGCTGCCGGGGCACACGGGGAGCCACACGGGAGCAGCGCTCTCGCGGCCGGGCGAGCACCCTCCCCTGCCGAAACCGAAGGCCCAAAGGGAAGCGGCGGCCCCCAAAAGCTGCTCGGGCGCCTCTTCAAGAGCGCCCGCCACCGTCGGAAAAACACAGGCAGCGCGCGCGCGCGCTACTGGGTAAAACGCACGCCTGCGCCTTGAATCCGCGCAGAACAAAACCGCGCGCGTTTAAACTAGCTGTAATTCCTACTGAATTAACAAACACGTAACAGAGAAAACGCGCACGGCGTTCCTAAACTCCTCTGCTATGGCGGTACCTGATGGCACTAAATTCACCGCTCTTCCCCCGGCAAGCTATTTGCTCAGCTTTTCTAATAATACCTTGGTTGGCTGGCAGCTCTCCAGGGCCGTCTAAGGCAATACGCAAGCTAAACATTTTTCGTCTGATTTCAATATTTTCTTAGGAGTAACTATACAGTATTTTACCTAGTGAGTATTCTTGATTGCTGTAATTTAAGAACAGAGAAACAGACTACAGATGTAATATTATTATTACAATTGGCATTCAAGGTGCAAGGCATAACAATTAGCCAAGACTTAGTGAAAACATAAATGTAAAAATCTGCTTGAAAAGCCCTGCACATGGTACATTTAGAGCAGCTAATTTACCGCACATACTCTGAATTGCTCAAACGGTCTAACAATTCACCCAGCAAGATTCGGTTTTACTGTTTTTCTTTGGGTTTTGTGGGGGGCTGTCTTTGGGGGGGGGGGGGAGAAGGTGTGATTTCCACATCACAAACACGTACTGTCTTATTTTGCTTTGGAATAACAAACACAGTACACATTCTTTACAGCTGAATCACATATTCTTTCTGACTTCTATTTTTCCTGCTTTCACATGTATTCCCATTAAGCAAACAGCGCTTAAATCACCTCTGCAAATGTATTATTCAATTACGTGACGAAGAAAAAGTAGAACAGTTTCCAAAATCTCATGGTCTCTGATTTAAGTTTGTACTGCTGAAGTTGAGAGCATAATTTGTGAATGCTTTAACATTTACAAGTAAATAAGTACTTGTATTTACTGTATCTGATTACTGAGAAAAGTATTTGTTATGTTATTACACAGATTCAAATTGCATCTTGACCTTTTCTAGTTTAATCTGTTTACAGCGACAAAAGCAGTAATAGATAAATCTAAAAACAAGCATGCGTTTTACTCGCCTCGCACTAAAAATCCCCGAGCGCGACGTGCCCTGCAAAGCGGCAAACCGAACACTTTTGCCTGCTTATCGGGCATTTTGCAGCTCGGGGGGGAGAGGGGGGGGCGGCGGCGGCGGCGGGGTGCAAATCCCCTCGGCGGGCAGGACCGGCACCCGCCGTTGCTGCCTGCGCTCCTTCCCTGCAGGAAGGAGCGACCTAAACCTTACACCCTAAAAATAGTGCCTAAGTGGGACTGGAGCGGTGCAGCGGTCACGCGCCGGGGCCTTCCGCTGGCGGTGAATTCGCCCTCGGCGCAGGAGCTGAGCGTAGCTCCCGTCGGCCCCCGAGCCCCAGCTGCGCCGGCTCTGAGCCGTCCGCGCCGGCCCGGCGGGACGACCCTTGGCAAAGGCGGCGCAGCCCACGGCCAGCCGCCGGGCAGGGCAGGCGCGCTTTCTCCTATAGAACCAGATTCCCAGGTTTGCCGAAGTCATCTTCAGGCTGACCTTGAAGCCTTCTGTAATTTCTTCCTTATAAAGTGTCAGCAGAAAGAACTTCAGCTGTCTCCAAGAATGAGATTAGGGAAATTTATGTTATTTGATCATTTTTTTCCAGTGCGCTTGGGTTTTGCCTTTTTTTTTTTTTTTTTTGCCAGCCTAGGAAATTATACACAAAAATGACATTTAAAGAAGCCGAGGTCGTAAAATCAAGAACTTAAAGAGTCAGGAAACTGCATTACTAGGGCTGCTTGCACCCTCTCCCTTAATTCACTTCATATGCATCCAGTCTAGATAACTCTCAGTACTATTTTTGATAGGGCCCCATGCCTCAACCGTCACAGGGGACAGTCTCCGTTATGAGAACAAATCAGGGCAGTATAACGTAGAAAAACTTATTTCTCCAGGAAATACAGTTTGCAACAGTTGAAAGAAGAAGGCAGGAAAACAAAAGTCGTCCTGGCCAAAGCAGCTGAATGCTGCCCCAGAGAGCAGGATCTTCAGCGCGACGTCTGCCTTGGACAGCCCGGGTGCTACTGAGTAAAATCATCAAACCCAAACTTTTCACAAGCAGTTGCTGCCTTCTCGCGTCTCTCCCCGCTCTGGAGCCTTGCAGGCAACAGGCCCAAGCGCTGAGACCTCGGAGTTGCCACTGCAGCCAGGGGCCGTTGCGCCTTGGGTGGGCATGTGAATCCCGGGCTAGCATTTGGAGTTGCCCGGCAGCCCAACACCAACCCCGAACCAGCCTCAGTTCTCCACCTGCGTACTAGGGACAAGACTACTCTCTCCCTTCACAGGGAGACCGTACAAATATCGCATACGCCCACATATCTGTCCGCCCACGTAAGCAGAGGTCAGTGAAGTACCTGGATATTACAGCGGTAAGCGCCGTAGGAAAGCCCATCAGTAATTATTAATTCCGTCTTCAAGCACGGCTTGAATACAGCTCAACAAATGAAGCACTGAAGAACGAGGGTAAGATAAAATATTGACTAGCTGCTCCATCATTGTCTAGCCTGTGCCCTAGATAACACAAGTATATTTTGGAAAAAGCAGGATGGAAGCACTTAATGAAAGGCTGGCATCTGCTCACTTCAGAGCTTTAGCATTTGCAAACAATCTTTTTTAAAAGACAATTTTTACGCAGCCTCTATAGAGAGAACTGATCACACACCTACATGCAAATGCATATGGATACACAGATACAGACACGTACATATGCATCATCATACAAACATACAGCTATGTATGTCTGTGTACCTAGACCTCTACAATACATCAACAAGCATTCGACATCTCACGCAGCCCTTGATGAGAACTGCTCTGTCTCCTTAGAGTACCACAAGTAATTATTTAACATTAATTCTTAACAGGAACAGATTCAGCTGGGACGTAGTAAACAAGGAAGCTGTATAGATTGTTCAATATGCCCTAGCCGGCTCTCTACCGAGGTAGTAAGTGATTGTATCACACCTTCTGGATATTTCAATCACAGAGCAATAGTTTTCATCACTGGGGAAAAGCACCTTATTAACCTGTACTTTGTCAGGTCCCTGCCATGTCCATATATGCACCACTGTCAAGATCATACAAGCACCCCGTCAAGTTCACGTTACCATGCTTTGAACCCTAGACTGCTACGGGGTTAAACGACTAACAAGACGAGGACCTGAACGGTTCGTCTAGACTAACAATGGATTGAACTCTGCTACCTTAGTACCTGCAATAGTTTTTTTGCAACACAGCAGTGGCTCCCTCTTCCCACGGCACAAATACCCAACTTGGGCAAAACGATGGTCCCAAAAGGGAACGCTGCTGGTTCACAAGCAAAATCTCCAGCGATGAAAAAAGGGAAAAAAAGTCACCATCTGGGTGATTGGATTACTTAAAAAAAAAAAAAGGAAAAAAGAAAAAAGTTCAGGTTAAAAGTGTGGTATTGTTGAAGATATGTGCCCTACCGTGGATACGTTTTACGGCACGTCTCACATCATCGTGCCATTCATGCACCCTCCTCCGCCAGCAACAGGAGTTGTGTGCGTCAGCCCGGGGAGCCCGGACACCATGCAGAACGTATGTGAAAAGCACCATTTTTCGTTACGGCAGAGCAACTGAAGTATGCAACTAGCATATACTGTGAAAGCATCCAAAATATGACAAAAAATTGTTCAAATGCTTTCAATCTGCGGAAAACAAACGCTCTCTTCACTGGCTTCTCTGTGGCAAACTTATAATTCCATCCAGAAAATCCAGCATTCCCAGTCTGGGCTAACTACCATGCTACCAGACATGAGTTTATGTTTTTCATGCACATTTCATGTATTCCCACATGCTGTGTTGCTGCCAATAATTTATGACTGATCTGCACCCAGCCTGCCCTTCAGCATTTTATTTAATCTCTGCAACAGTGATTTACAATGACTCATCATTAATACAAAAATGTACATGTGTGTTAACAAGTTTTGAAGAATCTAAGGAGGAAGGCAAAATTTTTTGAAAGTTGTGGCTGAATGACTTATGAGCCAGCTGAAGAAAGGCAAAGCCAACCATAAATGATATGTTAGCTGTTCCCTGCAGCAAAAAATTTGGGCAAAAAGAATTTGTTCTCATGCATACCACACTCTAAGAAAGTGTGTGTGTGTGCACGTGTGTGTGTGTGTCCGTCTGTCCTCCATGCTCTTGCACAGCCTCAGTCCCTTGTTTCCTCAAACCCCCTTTAGAAAAAGTAGGGGCTCCACAACCATACGTTGGCATCTCTGCCCACCATGGATCAATACCCGGGATGGCCCAAGTGCTGATTGGCTCTATAATGTCAAACCTTTGCGAGTCCAGGCAGGGGAGGAGGAATTCTCTCAATAATTTATGCAATTGTACCACCGCAGCAGAATTACCAAACTAGCTCAAGCAGAGGAAGCCTGCCCTACATCCAGAAGACTCGAGTTATAATGTATTTTGACCTACTTTTATTTGTTTCTTGCACATAAGGAACTTATAAAAATACATCTGACACAAAGCCTAAGTAAAACTCTTCAAATCCAAGGCAAGATGGGTACTGGAAAACACCCTGGCAAGTCACTCGGGAGAAATTCCACCAGCTTTACTTCAAAGCAGCCTGTGTTCATTATCTCTGAACGTTTCTCTGGTGGACCATCTTTAACCGGCGCGCTAGTCTGTGCCAAATGAGACACCGTGGTCAGATATCTGGTTCGTACCTTTGTTGCTGAGCGCGAGGCCCGACTATTTTAACCTGCTCCCAGGTTCACGGTTCACGCCTTCACCCACGGTCTCGGGCTTTTCGTGCTCTCCCACCCCGCGACTCCCGAGGAAAGCCGATCCGTATCCCCGTCGGGACCATTTCCGTCTCCCCGCCGACAGCCCACTTGCATTGGGTGCAAAAGGTGGGAAGACGGGGACGTGCAGCGGGAGGAGCCCGCGGGGACCCGGCCGAAGGGCAGCCCGCGCTGGCCCACCGGCACGCGGATCAGCCCGGCTCCGAGCCCTGCCGCAGCAACCACCGTCCACTCAGCCGAACCATTCAATAAGCCCCCTGGTAAATACACCTCGCTTCTCAAAACGGCTAAACCACCTATCACTGAGTTCAGGGACAACCCCATGAATTAGGGCATCGATCGGGCAGCGGTGGGGGGATATAAATCTGGAACAAGTACACAGGTTTTTCCCAGCTGACCTGGAGTACCGCGCTCTACATTTACTCGAAACTTTTTTTTTTTTTTTAAAACGTTTAGTGTCTTTTAGCTCTCCACTTTAGAGTAAATTCCTTGGAAGCATACTTCACATGCACTAAGTATTTGGCATTTTCCTTTATTCAGTGTCTTAAAGGGCTTCAAAAAATTGATCTCCCAGGGCTGCAGCGGGGTCACAGGAATTGATAACCCGTACAAGCTATGCTTATGTGAGCCCGCCTGCCTCTCCCAGATAGTGCACTTTGTAAATTAATCCTCCAAAGGCAAATATATTGTAAGTAGCTTGTTATCTCTAAAGTACTAAATTGAAGAATACACGGGATTATATTGACAGAAATTACATTTTCTGTAATGGGGTTTAATATATCTGAAATCTCTCCCATAGGCTCCTAGTCTCTCTAACAGAGGAGGGTTTGTTAATGTAGGTGCAACGGACATCAAGACCAAATTTATTCACTAAAATGGATTAGGCCATGTAATCAGAGCTTCAGTAATATTAATCTCTGACACTTATTGAACGGAAAAAAATACTTTTGTCTGCAAACTGGCATTCCTCCCTCCTTCCTCCCCAGCAGGCTTGCTGTTTGCCTTGGCCATTTTCTGGGTATTACTTCAAAGAGGATAAGGTTTCCCATCATAAACACTAATCTAAAAATATTAGGACAATTAATTAGATACACTTAGTTTTACAAGGTATTAGATTGCAATACACTTCAAATATGACGCTTGTTCTGGCGTAGTGGGAGAAACCTACATTTGGATGCAGCAACAAAGGGTAATAAATCAAACTTTTTTTTTTTTTTTAAGGGTTCGCTGCTATGCTTTTACACTTCAGAGCAACTTCCGCGGGTTGCCTTCACCGTGTCTCAGACGGTCAGCAGCTCCAAACCCACCGCAGATACAGCCTGGATTGCATTTCCCTTGAAAACAAAAACTGGCCTTCCCAAACAACTCGTAAAGAGATGCAGCCAGGTCAGTCCACCTGCCCGCCACCCTCCAGGCTGCGGCAGCCGCCAGCACGACCGGGTGGGTAAAGCACCGCGCGAGCGGCCGGGCGGCGGGAGCGAGCCGCCGGGCGCCCGGCACCGCAGCAACCACCCAGCCGGCTCCATCGCTTTGCAGCCGCGAGCTGCGAGGGGCAGCGGGGCGCCGGCGGCCAAAGAGAAACGCTAAGGAAAATTACTTACCAGTTGTTCACTTGAAGTATAGTGAGCCCTGTGTCTTGTGCCAACTGCTTTTTCTGTTCTTCTGAAGGGTAAGGGTGCTATAAGACACCAAAATAAATACACACGTTTAAAACAATGCTTCTTTTGTCTGCTTTTTATTCCAAAAAAAAGTAAAAACAGAAGCGTGACATCTATTATTGAAAGGTGAAAATGCTGAGGTGTGTCACTCTTTTATAATTATTAATGGCCTACTACATCATTTAATTAATGGCAGTAAAAGACAAGCCAATTATAAAGATTAGTGAAGTGGAGAAATAACTGCTTCGGATACTGGCAGTACCTTGATACTCAGGAAGGATATTTGTTGCATTAGCTGAAAGTTTTTGCGCTTGTCTCGAATGAACGACTAGAGTCAAATCACGATTTCCTTTTTCCATATTTCACCAAACAATAAGGAACGTCATACAGCACCCCTCTATAACACGACACCGACGCCTTCTGAGATAGCGAAGACAAATCTTGCCAGTGCCCCAAAACAATTTGCAAATAACATCAGCATCCTGAACATAAACAAATGCCTGTATTTTGAACACCGGCCAACATAAGGTCAATGATTAGCACATTTTTGCCTGACGTTAACGTAGCTGTGCTGCACTAATCCTAAAGGACAGAAAATAAATGCTGGTTTAATTGAAGATAATGTTAAAATTAAATCACAAGTTTCTTGTGAGAACTTGATTGCTTTCTCAGAAGATTCACTTCTGCATGAATACAAATTGCTTCATAAATCAGCAGCGAAAACCACATCCAAGTTCGAATTTAGAAATGACATTAGCCACAGCATTTCTATCCTTTCTCTTGCTGTAAAAACGTTACTGTCTCAGAAGAAAATGACCCAACGTTGCAAATCTAACAGTTCTCTGGAGAAACCCCGTTTTGAGCAGCCGGTTGCATGCAGCACTGTGTCCCAAGTCAGAAAACTCCTGAAGTTGGACATTTAAGTGTCAGTACGTCCTGAGTTCAGATTTGGCCTCTTGTAAGATACTTCGTTATTTTAACATTTTGGTTAAGATTATTTGATAAAATTGCTCAGACCTAGCCAAACAGCACATTTAACAGTTGCTTGCCACAAAGCATGTGTGCATTGCAGCACAATTATAGCATTTGAGCATTTGTTGTTATACACAGACCCATTTTTCAGAAACGTTGTAATATTCCTCGGATGTATTCTCCAGCATAATAGTACCAGAGATGTAACTCGAAACCTTGTAAAGTATAAGAATTTAAAACCTCGTAAAATTCAGCAATCTTATTGCTATCATAACTATTTAGCAGATTTTATATATTCTTGTAAACAGCCTAATCTGAAGTCTAATGGGTACGGTACGTGACTGAATAAGCTCACTGCACCAAACAGGGATTTTTGCTCTAACTCCCTTAACTTCCTCCGGCCTGCTGTGTCCTGCAAAGGACACTGCAGTGGTCAGCAGCTTCAAAAGACACCGCTGTACGACCAGAAATGGCAGTGATGGAGTGCCATAAGTGAATATATACATATACATACTGGATTTTCACACACATAGCCGGCATCTCAGATAACCTTCCGTTCTTCTAAAAATGCTATTTCTTGACAGTGAGCCCATAGATAACCTGCATATCGCTAAACCGCCCTCTGCGTTTCCTGCGTGTACGTGAAACCCCCAGAGCTCCAGAATTGTAACGTGGGGGAAACAGGGAAGGGAACTATATCTATTTTTACAGATAATTTGCATTTTATACATGCAAAAATATAGTGCGGATTTTACAGTCCACATTATATACATGTTCTTCCACAACAAAATAGTCGTACTTGACTTATGTCCGCCTAGCTGAACGTAACGTTTAGCTTCTCTCCAAAAGCCTACAGAGGAGATCTGCAACATCTTCATCTTTATAGCTTACTTCCCATGTCATTACTTTACTATCAAGCAAGGACAAAATTACTCTTTTTTCTGATTTCACTTTGCCACCTTACATGTGATTTAATTTTAAGTAATTGAACAAACTGTGTCTAATTTCATGCAGCAAGCAATAATTACTAGACAGCCTCTAGCTATTGGGATTGAGAACTCTGTCTCCATTAAGCAATTTTCAATTGTTCTGGACTTTTTTCCAAATAGACAAGACCGGATAAAATTAGCCATCAGAATAATACAGTCACTGTAAAAATAATTGCTTTAAAAGTCCCAAACCCCAAATTCCTTAAACTGTGGTATGCTTAAGGTCATCTGATTTTTTTTTTTTCTTCCACAGCCTCGTACAGCATAAACTTTTAATTTCATGAAAATCTATAACTGCTAGAATCACATGACAGCCATAACTCCATGCAGTTAATCCCTCTTAGCTAAAGGTTCACAATGCGGCAAGCTTTTTAACCACAACTCGGTGTGTTCAAAATATCTTAAAACGCTGGGCATCCTTATCACATAAGCTTTCTGCGGACTGCATGAGTTGTGCCTTTGCAGGCTGAAAAAAATAAAAACAAAAACAACCCAACAACAACCCGACTTGACAAAGGATGAGCGTGCCACAGGCGAGGCTGCTATAACAACGTTCAAAGCCTTGTCGCCTTCCCACCCACAGGGCTAGTAAGGCCGGCGCTGCCGGCAAAGGCGGACGGCGCGGCGCGACGCAGCGGAAGGGGCCAAACCCCGAGAACTGCCGTTTTAAGGAGAAACGGGAAATTCCTCCTACCCTGTTTCTGTTCCTCTTTGTTTCACTCGGGTGACCAACAGGCACCTTCCAAACGCTTTGGAGCGTTTTGCTCGGCAGGGATAAAGACGACGACACGCACAAACATGCAGAGATGTACACGTACATCATTCATATATATATGTGTATGTGTGTGTGTGTGCATACATATATATATACGTATGCATGCATGCATGTATGTATGTATCTGCGTGCGTGTATTTGCAATTGGGCCTAGACCTGACAGGCGGATTCCAGTTGGCAAGCACAGCCATCCCTTCAGGTCGCTTTGGCATATCAAAGCAAACGGTACCACGGCTCAACAAACAGTGACTCGAGACCTTCCCTTTGCTGTGTACATTAGCTCCCACCATTATCTCCTCAAAGCTTAATTATTTGCAAACAATTGATCAAGATGGGAATCTGAGAGAAGATTTCGCCCCACCACCCGGGAGAGCTGCAACGCCTTAGGAGAGCAAACAAAATTACCCCGCTGGGTCTCGCAACCAGCATTAACGACTGGGACCACGCACGGGGCAGCGCTAGTAGCTGTAACGGGCCTGCCCGAGTGTTTCCCATTTGATCCGCATTAACACCTTGAGAACGAGGAAAGCCATAAACCCGCGATTACGCCTGGGAAGGCTGACCCTCCTTCCCAGCATCGCTGCCGCTCGGGCATCCCGCGAGATTGCACACCGGCTTTCTTGACAAGCCTGCGGGGAGAAGGGCAAAAGGTAGGAAGCCGGTAGGCAAAACGGCCGGTCAAAGGAACCCAGCTGGCAACAAATAAGGAGGACGAATCTGGCTCCAGTATTTCCCAATAACGACTGCGCCTCTCGATTCAGGAAAGCTGCTACAGCATGATGGAGCGGCATCCACCTAACAGACCTAGTGCTTCTCCCTTCCCATAAATTGAGTGCTGAAACGTGGATTGTTTGGCACCATTAACGTGTTTTTGAGGCTCTGTGGTACTACTTTTAATAATGACTTAGTACAGAAGTGATTGCTTAATAACACCATCAAAGTCTGCATGCAAATGAAAATTATCCCTGGGGGATTTGCCCAGGGTAATACGAACAGTTAAGGAACATTTGAAAAGGTAAAAATAACTATGCAAAATACGAGTCAGAGCAGTCATTTCAGCAGTAACAAAGAAATCAAAGCGACAGAGAGAAAAATGTTAACTTTTTGCCATATTCGCTCCTCACTGTTTTATGAATGGTATTTAGAGAGCAGCATTCTTAATAAAAGGCTTTTTCTTTTTTTGATGCAGCGGAGATCCTTTTTAGCAAAACAATCAATAAGACTTTTTTTACTTCCTTTGATTACAGCTGGGGGTAAAGCCTACAGTAAATACAGATGGAAAGTGTCCAAGTTGGTATCTTAATGATACCCCTTGTCCAAATGTACTCCTTTCATCAAATTTTCCACCGCAGCCTGCAAACGCTGCATGCCAGGACAGCGATGTACTTTAAATCTGTGCTGGTAACCGAGTATCAATAACATCCCCTTGCTCCCTGCCCTGCCCACCGCAACAGCGCACGGTAATGCTTGCACAAAATGTGAAAATCATCCTGTGCGGAGCTGGCCGCCGAGAGAATGGCCAACCTCCCTCAAAATTTATGCCCCAAAATTTAATGCCCTCAGAAGCATCTGTCTATTAACCATTTTATAACTGCAAAATGCCTTTAATTAATAAACAAACAAAAAAACCCTAGGTTTTTTTTTTTTTTCTTTCTGAACAGCAACCCAAGCTGAATTTCTCATTTAGTAACCAAAATTAAGCCACTTTCAGCTCTTCAGCGAGAAACTGCAGAGCAGTTTGACCGTGAATCCTTGCAGCATCACAACTTTGGCAGGGTGAGCTACCTTGGCAGTGCCACGCGTTACTTCTCCTCCCTCCCTTCCCCAGCCTCCCCAGGTTTTTGCATCGCAACTGTTTACATTGGTCACGACCGAGTTGATCTAGGATGCATTTTTTTTTTTTTTAAATATCTATAACGCTTTCTTATTGTCCTTCGGGCTTTATGAATTAGTTTTACTGTTTCCGTGAATGCGTTTTTGTCTCATCACTGCACATTATCAAAGGGACACTTTGTGCCTGCCATTTGCATTACAAAAGCAGCGCATGGTGTAGGCTAAGAACATAGCCTGAATTTATAGCAGCCGAGTGCTGCGTCCGCACACACGCGGGACTCGGAAAGAATAACGAGGGGCTCCTGCGTTCACAAAGCGGCCAAAAACGTTTGGCACGCTATCAGTAAAGTCACAAGATTTCAACCTGCTTTCTTAATTCTCCACCAGCGTATTTAGCCGGAGCAATAAGCAGCGTGCGTTTAGTGAGCTCGCCTATTTTTCAGGCTGCGTGAATCAGTTTATAGCTAGGCTCTGTGACCTGCTTTGTATTCAGCCGAGGCTATAAAAAGTTGCCAAGTGGAGGTGAGCTGCTAGGGGGGGGAAAAAAAAAAAAAGCAAGCCGCTCCGAAGGCGAAATCCTGACGCTGTTTATCACCCGGGCCCGGCTAGCACGCCGAAGGAAACGCTAAGCACTGAGCAGGAAGTTGTTTTATTAGAAATGCAGCGACAAGGAGAGGAAGAAAAACCCTCTGCAAAGTTTGCACAGTCTTTTCCTTGGCTTCGAGCAGTGAGTCAGCCTGATAATGCTGCCGAAGTGTTAGCTGGATCTGGCATTTCAAAACGCTTCGTTGCTTTTTCAGCGTAGCAAAGAAAACGCAGCCCAGAAGACACAGTCATCCCACAGACAAAGCCAGCCTTTTCCTCCTCGGGCAGAAAACATTTCCTCAAACGATCAGAATAGTTTCATATCCCCGCAGGAGGGTTTTCGGGGCGTTGCTGCGAATAAACCCCGCTGCTGCCCGACCTCCTGAACCGCTACCTAGGGATGCCAAACCACCAGGCGCGCTAAAAGCCCGTAAAGCCAAAAACGGCGAAAAGGCGGCGCGGCCCCGCCGCGCTGCCCGCCGCTCCTCTTGCAAAAGGCCGCGCGGCCGGAGAGGGAAACGCGGGGTGCAAAGCACAGAGCAAACATCCCACGACTTTTAACATCTCGACGTGTGTCGGCAGGGCAAGCCGATTAAGCAGGGTTTGGCTTTGTTTTGCTTCGGTGAGGCTGGGAGGCGGAAGAGGCTTTTTTTAATTTTTTTTTTTTTTTTTTTTTGTGGGGAGCTTAAAAGGGAGGCAGAGGTATGGGCAATGGTTACGTTTTTTTTAATGAACAAGCTATGCTGGGGAAAAAAAAAAAAAAAAGCTCCGTGCTTCTCTTTTTTCCCATTTTCCCTTTGGTAAATAATTTTCTTGCAAGAGTTGTCTGTGAAGAAGTTTTGGCTTTCGCTAACATAAATATCCTCTGCAAGGCTGACGGAGAGACACGGTATGGCTTGGGATGCTCTGCCAGCACTTCTCTGGTGGCCCCATCAAATTATTCCTAATGTGAGCGCTCAAGGTGCTTAAGGAAAAAAAGTTCAGATCATCCCCTGCACAGGATATTACAGCAGGCAGAAAATGGAAAAACCTTTTAACTGATCTAATCCATCCCCTGGCTGCTACAATATTATTCCTTCCATACCATATATTACCCGCTGCCTTTTCCAGGCTGGCTTTAGCCGTTCCAAGCAATGGTGCTTCTGCTATTTCCTTTCTGAGATACTTCGATAGACCTCAGCGCTTGGAGCATACTCTGGCTCATACCACTTTCAAATTTAAGCTCATACAGACACTCCCACTTCATACCAGGGTAATCATCGCGTGGAGATTTTCCCGTGTTAAACAGTCCTCCAGTACTTGTACGCGCCTGCGTGCAGAAACACACGGGCACGCAGGAGACTTGCACGCGCGCATTCGCTTAACATACTCAAGAAGTGACTTTCTGCTCTCGTGCGAAGACAACCGATGCAGTACTGTGACACGGGCAACGCACTTCCCCACTCTCTGGCCAGCTTTTCTGCAGGATTATTTTATTGCTGTACCGCAGTCTAAAAATAACCAAGGACAAAGTAATTAAAAGAAAAAGTGCATCAGGAAGCTCAGCAAAATTCTCTGCGGTGTAGCATGCTACAGAAAGCAATGCAATATTACATCCACGAGCCTTTCCTTGGTGACAAGCTCCTATGACGGAGGGAAAAACAAGCCTTGTCCCTAGCAGGAGCGTTTCCTTGCAAGTTGAAGGAAATCAGGACTTACTGATAGCTCCATAAAAGTGCTTCTGTTGGTTTTAGGCTCAACCTAAGAGAGATTAGTTCAGGTAAATACCTCTAAACCAGAAGCCTTTTCCTAGCAATAAGTCACTGCCCTTATCTACCTGAAATGACTTCCCCAACAGGTGGGCTCGGGAATAACTCCCCAACCACCAGCAAAGCGACAGCCCCAGCGGGTGTAACGGCGCAGGGCTGCGCCTGACGCGTGTGTTTGTGCTGTCTGCTGTCTGTCGGGCCGTTTTGGGGACTCCTGCACACCGCGGGGGTTTCCTAGGGCGATAGCACCCGTTGCGTGCGCCCGCAGCCGCCCAGCAATCTGGGAAGGCTTCTGGCCCTGGCTCGCTCACCTTCTCTCGTGCAGCCACCAAGCCGTCTCGCCTCTTTTTTTTTTTTTTTTTTAAATACATTTGGACATTTTCTATTTGACAAAATCCCGAGGAAGGAAATGGAAAAAAAAAAAAAACAAAAAAACCCCACAACGCTGCTATTTTGAAATGCGTCTTTGTTGGCATGAGAAGTCCTTGAACAGATGCCCTGTCCACCATTAAATATTCACGACGTATCCTTGTAAAAGAATAAAGCCCGCTCGCCTTATAAGCAAAAACACAATGTGTTCTTCATAAAAAAAAGATGCGCTTAAAGATCCGGGAGGGAAAAAAGAAGGGGGAAAAAAAAAAAAAGGAGGAAAAAAAGGAAGTTGCCGACTCTTGGAACCGGCGCGCCTTCGCCGCCGTTAATTTTCCCCCTGAAACGGCCGCGACGCTGCTCGCCGGGGCTGGCGGTACCCAGCCGCCAGCGGCGCTCGGGGGCGCCGGGCTGCGGCACACCTGCGGCTCAGGTTGCCGTGCCGCAGCGCCGGCGCGCAAACAGCAGGCGCGAGCTTGCTGGACTGCAACTGATGAGCCCGGGCTAATTCGGGGGTGATTATGTAGTTTACTGGACCACTAAACCTCTTTAAGCTTGTAATTACTGCCTATTTGAGTAAAGAACATTCAAAAGCAATTCACTGCATCGTGCCTGCCACAGCTGGAAGCAGGCTGCCAGCAGGCTGCGGGGACATTAAAATCCGCAGGGACGGGGATTGGAGCGCGGCTCGCAGGCGCTGGCGGCGGCAGCCAAGCGCGCTCCCGGCCCCCCTCACCTTTCCTGACCAGGCCTACTATTAAAGGTGCAATGAAAACTATAGAAAAGCCATAAAGATGACAAATAACGGCGCATAATTGAAAGAACTGCATTTTAATGACTCTCCCCTTCTTCCCTCTCCCCTTGTATTGGCTAAAAAAAAAAAAAAAAAATATTTAAGCCTTTTTGCCATGGCAAGAGAAAGGCAAGGCAAGGCCTCTCACAAAAGAGGATTGCATTGCTTCAGTTTGGCTGCTTCTCCTTTGAAGTTTGGGCCTTTGGGGATGTTCCTGAGTTTCAGCAGAAAGAAGTTGGCTTGCAAAGTGAGCACGGTGCAACTCTTACTACGCGTTTGCCAGCAGCGACGATGCAGTGACATTCGAACCACCAGATTTCAATGAAATCCTCTAAGAGCATCACCCAAATCCTAGCACGTACAAATCCTCCTCTCCCCGCCGCATCACTTGCAGATGCCGGGAAATCGCCCCAAATCAACGCGTCGCCAAACAACTCTGCCCTGTGCAGCAACACAAAAGCGAGGCACAGGCCCCTATTAGCGCGGCTTCTCCTTTTAACGACAAATAACTCCTCTTCCGACTCTTTTTATCTGCCTTTTGAGCTGGGAACCGCTCGAGCCTGTGTTTACAAGCGCGCCTCCGCAGCCAGAAAGGGACAGGAAGTTATTAAAAAAAAGGAGCCTTTCTGGATGATGAGGAGCCTTTGGGAGGAAGAACAGCGAACCCCGCAGCAGCTCGGAGCCAGGCAGAGGGGCTGCTAACGCCCACTTTCACAAGTGAATAAACCAAGGTCTGGAGAGGGTCGCTCCGGCAGAGCCTGAAGAGACTCTGGGGGGGCAAAACCCTTGGAGCAACCCCCGAGAGTTCCCGGCGTTGGCCTCTCGGCGCGCTCCCGAGAGGTGGAAAGCTCGGCGGCCTCGCTGGGAAGCCCCCGCCGCCCGCTCCCGTATCACGCATCGGGGCGCGAGGTCCGCCGAGACGGGCCAACCGCTGGCGCGAGACGCGCTTCGACGCCGCGCGGGGCGCTTGGGTGTCCCCAACTCGTCGGCGGCCTTCAGCTTGCCTGCTACCAACCGCCACGGCCGCCTTGGAGGCTTGCGCGTGTGAAAAGTAAAAATAAACAAATAAAACAAAACAAACCATGCTTCGCAACGCTTTTGATGCAATTAACCCTTGACTGTAGGTAAATTTACATCCCGGGTAAGTTTGTTCTCTGCTATTTTCCCCTCAAACACTAGGCTCCCGCCTAAACTACGCTCTTCGCACCGCTCTTCGCACTAATGAGTTGCCTTCTGTTAAAAACGGCCCAAGGCCAGGCACACTGCATATATGAATAATACAGGCAAGTTTAAACTCTGCAAACTTGACTAAGCAATTCTGCTCTTGGACCAGAGAATCCATTTCTCTACACAAATTTACTGTGTGAAATCTCTTTGACTGACTTCAGGGTGCAGAACTGGGCAGAAACGTCAAGAGTTTCTGGCCAGCCTGGGCTAAAATTTAACTCAGAGAGCTGAATTAAGAACTCTGGAAAAGAAAACAACTGTTCTAATTAATTATTTATCCCACTTAGCAAAGAAACCTGGCTGCTAATGCTACTGAATTTAAGAATAAAATAAACCTTGAGTTTCTCGGGTGATATTTATAAGCACAAGGACATGCACCAAAAAAGTAAGATTTAGATCTCTTGAGAGATGGGATAAACAGATCCTGATTTGCCCCCAAATCTCTGGATTTAACCCTAAATTAACATGCATTTGCCCACAAGTTCACTATGCATTGAGCCTTAGCTTTAGAAAAACCTCATTAAGAAGGCACAGCCGGTCTCCAGGATCTGCCTCTTCCATTTTGGCAACCAATCCATTTTGGATTGGGAGGGCTCTCCCATAAGAAATAGCCTTTTCCCCTCCAATCTCAATGCAGCTCTCCACTGATTCCACATAGCTTGAACAACCCTTCAGGGAGCAAACGCAGCCCTCCCACGCGGAGGGTCAGCGGGACGGACTTTGCATCTCAGCAGGAATGCTCATGGTGCCAGGTACCTCCTGGGGCTTCGGGTGGCCCCAGGGGGAAAAGCCCTGCAACTGCAACCTCGCCTGCACATGTGGAGCTGTAGACACGGTGATTAGGTGCGGGGAACTCAGCTGACGTGGGGAGAGGGCAAACCCTCTGCTTCACTGCAACACCATCGGCCCCACCGCCTGCAAGGAGGCTTTGGGAGGAAGTGACGCAGGAGCAGCCCCCTTGGAACGAGGAGGCACCGGATGTGGGTACGGAAACCTCCAGGCACCATCTTGCCTGCAGTATAAAAGGGGACATTGGCCTCATCTTTGCAAGGTGAGACCCTCAGCGGCTATCTGCTGCAGCCTGATGGATGGAAGACACCAAGACAGCGGTTTTTGGAAGGGACTCTTCAAAAAAAGGCCTACGAGAAGCAGCTGCCCACCCTGTCCCTAGGTGGAAAATCCACTGCCTCATCTCTGGCAAGGTTCGAGCACCCCACGCAGGGAGGATGCCTGCACAAATACTCTCGCAAGAGACAATCAACGTATTGGGAAGCAAAAGTATTCAGACGTCATGTTGCTTTCAGCATGGTTATGATGCGACAGCCATTAATAATTCATGACGATAATAGCACATAATCAATTAATTTATTTTTCAATACTAAGCTCAAAAGCCCCCTACATGCTTTCCCCTCCTTTTTGAGCACAACTCCACTTTTCATTTACAAAGACCTAAATGAAAGTAGCTAAAGACCAAAAAAATGTCACCGCTAACAAGTCATAAAGTAAGAGAGAGAGACCGGGCACATTTGATCTTGTTCCATACACAAACCTTTCTAGGATGACTCCTCCAATTAAAAAAAATGTAAAATTTATCATTTTGATGATACGAAATGATGAACTTGACTATTATATGCATATATTTTGTTTAATGGCTTCATTTATTTTAATAACAAAGAGAAACTAGATCTTTACAGATGAAAGCTTTATTTCATGGCTTCAGTGCAACTGGGATTTTTAAAATCTGTGATGTTAACCAAAATGTGATAATGGATGTTCTCAAGGGCCCTATTTTATGGCATTTTATGCAGAGCCCAACTATACGTGAGACATTGCAAACATGATGTTTAGCCCTATTTTAAGAAAGTAGAACTGGCTCTGGTGTCAGAGGCCCCGTAATTGTTTTCCGTCTGCTTCTTGTTTCTCTGAACAGTGACTTTTTCAACAAAGTGTGGCTGTAGAAATGCTGTGACAAAGGCATTAGCTCTCTGAAGACTTATTATAAAATCATATTGAAAGGCACTGTTTGTGGGATTTGGGCTGGGAGGGGACAAGAGTGTGATCACCATATGATTACTTTATCCATAGCAGGCTGCCTTGAAGGGTTCTCTGACATCCAGAAGAAAATAAAGAGAGAGATACTAAAAAAAATAAAAATAAAAGTGAATTCTGCTACCATCTTTATGTCAGTTAATTCCTAAGACAGAGCTAATCAGAAACACCTCATCAAACTTGATCACGCTCTCAACTATTCGGAGAAACTTCTCATCTATTCCACTTTTTCCGTCCACCACGTCTCTATTTTGATAGGCTGAGAACGTTTCCGAGCTCATGCACACGTGGCGTTTATGGAGGCTCTTCATTTGACATACTGCATTTTTACCTATATGTATTTTTCTATATGCACAGAGGTGCGCGGGCATGTCCGGGCACCCATGCAAGTCTGCGGCCTCCCGCTGGCAGCGCCGGTTTCAGGGCAGGCACCCCGGCCCAGAACGGCAGCTCGGGATCACTGGCTGCAGCATCCCGGGCTGCGCGGCAGCGAGGCCCCAGGTTGGAGCTGCCAAACCTCCCCGGCGTCGGCAGCCGATCAGCAGATGCAAGCACATAGGCCCTGTCAGGTTGACATATCATCCCTACGACAATGTCAACGAGTATTAATGTTCAATTATCTGTCCTAGAAATAACCCTCGCCTTTATGCATTGTGTAACTGTGCGCGGGGCACTGTGGTAATGCGAGCGACAAGGGCAGAAATGCCCGCAATAACCCAGGAGCTGTGAGTTGGCTTCCCAACATCGCGCTGACATTGCCTCGCGGTACTGAATGGACGCCTTCCCCCTCCTTTTTTGCCCTTTTTTTCCCCGAAATACATGTTCCAAAGACCCTGCAGACCTTAATTCTCTCTTTAGCATGCGGCATGTCGCTCGTCCCTCTAAGCTCGCTAAGGCATCCTTGGAAAAGATAGTCAAAGGTAGTATTTTGATCTCACGCCTGTGCAGAACCACGAGGAGTTTGCTTGTTTGTTTTTATGGAGGACCATAAGCTGCCCATTACCGGGCAGCCTCTTTTTATTTGCCGTGCTGGGGAATATATCATGTACCATCAAGCCAAAATGTCAACAGCGGCTCCTTCTAGTGCTGCGTCAAGATCAATTCAGGCCCAAACTGCGGGGCTAAAGCAATTTGCCCGAGTGAAACATTACGGCCTCCCTTTGTTAAAGAAAGTTAAAAATAGGGCCCCCAGCAGAGAGATGATTTGAGGGACAGACACGAGTTCATCCCACCTGGCATCTCTCACCACCATTCCAATATTAAAATTACCGATCGCGTCAGCGGAGGCCAGATTCAAATCTGGCTCCTGCAGCAAAAGAGCTCAACAAGGATTTCTCCTCCTAAATCAGCGCTACAGTCAAATCACTTCTGACTCGGACAGGCTACGAGGCAGTTTGCCTGATTTTTGTTACTATGGCACAGCTTCCTTGAACTAACATCCAAAGGTTATCAGCTCTAAGTTATGCTTGCTAAGTCTTCTTATACAAGGCACAATTGGAGGGAGGGAGTGGGAGGAAGGCGGGTGATAACCAGTGCCAGCTTTGAGATAAAGCCTTCCCCGTAATCTCTGTTTATTTAGACAACCATCTAACCGCAGCGCCGGGTGCAAAAGGAGCCCAGGTGTACGGCTACGGGAATTTTGCCTGCCTTATCAAGGCTGCATTGTATTTTGGGGCAAAATGAGGCACAGGCAGGTTTTTTTTTTTTTTTTTTTTGTTCTAGATATACAAGCGTACAAATTTGCATCGGGCAAAAGTTTTAGGTTTCATTGTTTGGGTTTGTTTGGCCGGCGGGGCTTGGGTTGGCTTTGTTTTGTTTGGAGGCAAGCTGACCGTAATAAAGGGCGTTTGACCCGGTCCTTCTGCGCTTCTAGGGGCTTTGGAGGAAAAGGCTGGCAACTTAAAAATGGAGATTCGGCTTCAGGGTGTTTTCTCCCGGAGGGTTTTCAGTGTGCTTGGAGCAAGTACACATAACCAGGGGAGCGAACCGAAGCAAATTCCAAGTAGTGGTTTAAGCGTTATTTCCCGGTGACAGGTGACGCATTTCGTGTCCCCGCCTGGGGCGCGGCGGGCAGGCACGGGTCCGCCGGGGCGCGAGAGCACGCGGCTGGCGAGCAACGCCGAGTCGTACCAAACGGCAGCGTAAAGCCTGCGCGGAGCGAGTCAGCCGACGGCTCTCATTTCTTCTGCCGTTCAAGCCCGCAGTTGCCTCCGACCCATTCAAAATCATTTCCCCTCTTTTTCCTCTGATAATTCCCCCCACCGTTTCCTTGGGCCTTTTACGTAGGCGGAAGCGATGAAGGTGGCAGAGCGCCAGCTTTCGGAGTCCAAGACGAATAACCCCAAGGAGACACTTAGAGCGAGTCCCAGGCTCCTGTCAGCCCGTAACGGATCGGGTTTTCACCGTCAGGGTGGGCGCTGGGACACATTAGGGCTCAACCGGGGAAGTAAACTGAGTGAATTGACTCAGCAACTCTGTCTTTTACCACGGCTTCTAATAAGGATAAACCGATTACTGCCAAATGTTCTTTAACGTCAGAGGGAGAAGGGGGGGTGGGGAAAAAAATCAATCTGTTCAAAGGAAATAAATGTAATACTGGAAGTTTTTTTTTCCAAAGGGAACTTTTACATTTGAAAGAGCAGAAGCACGCTTCAGCCAGCGCTGTTTCTTTCCGAGCTGCCATTTGCCACCCAACTCAAAATGATTTTGCAGACTTAAAATGCAAGGCCTAAACATGCCTGAAACGATTGCCATAAAGCCAAACGCATCTTTTTCTAATCTCGTTCTCAAACGTCCCGTGACTTTCATAACAAAAGATGCGCACGGAACCGCTCATCCCGTATTTCAGAGGTTTTATGTCAGTGGATTTTCAGAGCAACCCCGAGCGCCTTGATCGCGGCGCCGGGGAAGGGAAGCAGGCTCCCTGCCAAGGCGCCGGCCGGCTGGCGAGCCCCGCTTGCCACGGCTGACCAGGGAGCAGGTGACCTGCGGATGCCGCTCCTCCGCCACCCAGGCAGAAGCCGGGAGAGGAAAGCAACTATGCTTTCCGCAGAAGAACTGCAACGAGGAAGGAGGACGCTATCGTGAGAGCCTAAAGCTCTCTCTAATATCAAACATCGCTCTGGTATATAAAACGCATCCGCTGCTCCCTGCGCGGCAGCAGACATTTGGGGCGAGCTCGGGCTAGCTGGCAAGGTACGCAAGGCTGTCACCAACAGCAAGCACGGTAAACACGCTGCTCTGCCTTCACGCCGACCCTGAAATCAGTGGTCCAGTGTATTTTCACATTACTCCTTCCAGAGATGACACAAAGAGACAATTAACTTGGTTTTCTTCCCTGCTGTCTTACTAGAATTACTCCAAGAAATGACAAAAATCATAGCTGGCAAATATTATCTCATCTAGAGCTCCTCTGTCTAGCTGGATTAATCACAGCGTCTCTATTTTGGGATAATTTCTGCACAGGGTCCGTTTTTGCTCATCCCGCCTATGCAAACTCGCTGATTCCAGTAGTGCAGCTTGCAGAGAAGGGTGAGAAAGATCTGACTTGGTGGTTACCTTACTTTGCTCATCCTGACCACGCATTTCATATTTTACTTTGTGTTTAGTCATACAGAATAACCCAATTTAACAGCTACTCGATGTATTGCACAGACCCTTTCAACATTTGGAAAGCCATCTTTTAATGATATTTAATTTAGACTCACTTATATGCTACATTTGCTAGTTAACACACTCGCTACGTGGCCATACACTTAATGGGTTTGCCATATCCCCGTAGCGTGCAATACACGCTTGGCGTTCCCCGACAGCATCGGAAGGACAATTCGCTGCTTGAACATTTTTAAAACTGATTTACTGTTCCAGAGAAACAACTACGCAACTAATCTTCCAGGACAAGTGTAACACATAAGAACAACTAAACTGAAACATATAAATTCCATATATACTTAAAAATATTATTGTCTGTAATTTAATATAACAATATTTCTAGGCCTATAACCTTGCACGCAGAGGCAATTTCCCAAGCATTAATACTTAAATGGGTCATATGCATCACATCTGTCATTCTGTCCTGAAGTCTATGAGGCACAACCAAGACTCTGCAAGCCTATTGATTTTTCTAGCATTTGCTTTAATTTACTTAACCATTGAGAAATCCATCAGTACATAAAGGGCAACTGTCCATTACTGCCTCATTTGCAGACATTCTTTCCCCTCATTTTTTGGTAAATATTTCCCCTTAAATCGCTGTGTGTTTACAGTGTAAAAACGAATCCAGAAAGTGCTCACACCTGTTTCTGTTCAGTAACTGCTGCACTGAGGTATATGTAATGTGCTTAAAGATAGAATAAATATCTAGACATTATTACATCTGTGTGCAAAGGGTGGTAAATTAGATCCTAATTACATTAACAGGGATTCTGCCTCCCAGCTTAAATTTTACATGAGCACTCTGTAAAAATCCAAAAGCTCTGCTGTGGTTTCTTTATGAGCTGGTGATTACAGCTACTTCCTATGCGGTCACTAAATATTCTGTTTACAAATAAATGAAGAAGCTTTGAGCCAACTTGCCAGGGTAATAATCCATTTTTTCCCCCAGCAAACCTTTACCGCATAAGCACGGCAACAATCAGAAGCCCGGGCTTCATCTAATTACTCTATCACATAATTTCACAAATTGCCTTTTCACTGGGGAGCCAAGTGCAAAACACGCTCACAGTGGGATTTCAGGCAGCAGCTTTCATTTACTACTCATTTCTTGTTAAATTAAACACAAAAACACCAGTTGTGTGAAAGAAGTCAAAAAGAACGCTTGCAAATGAGCCAGACAAGGGTATCTCATATTTATACCATTCGCGCAAAAATAGCTCTTTGGCAAGCTATATTTTTAACGGCACCGTGATAGCCTTTAACCCTTTAAAAGCCCCGGCGCGCTTCAGGCAGCGAGCAAGCCGCGCTTACGGCGAAGCAGAGGCGCAAGCGCAAAAGCCAGGCCAGGCGCCCCTGCAAACCCGCGCTCCCGACCAGCATCGGCAACGCGCGAGCGCATCGGGCCGCCCGCTTGCCTCATTAGACCGTATCGCGCGGTTTAGCTAACAACCTGGAGAGACTGGGAACCTACGAGTCCCCTCGCTGTAACTCGGGGCAGCAATTCAAGTTTAAACATCTGTGGCGCTAGGAGCGGGCTGGCTGCTCCAGCAGCGCCGGGGCAAAAGCACGCCCTGAGTTCACCTCCACCCAAACCCTCCAACTTCAAGGAGGATCCTAACGACAGCGTTTGGCCAACAGACTGGCAGGCGCTACCGCGCTGCACCAAGTTAATACGAGGGCCACACAGCCCTGTGGATAAATCGAGTCAACGGATGGGTCACACCGAAGCGTAAGTCTCGCCCCGGGTACGCTGTCTCACCCCGGGTACGGCCCTCCGAGGTGCCGGGAAACCAGCGGGACCCGAGGGCACCGGCACCTCTAAGGCCCAGACCTTGCTAATTAGCGGAAAGCTAACAAGGCAGGATGCTCCTCGACCACAGAAGAACATAAATTATTTTGAAAATAATTGCAGCCAGTGTAACATTGCCAGTGGAAGTGAACCAGGGGTTACGCTCCTCTAAGATGACATTTTTACATCAACAAGTACAAAACTAAAACATGGCCATCAGTAATTAAAGCTGTTGCTTTTGTAGCACCAGAGCCAGTAGGTCAGGTACCGTTTTACATCACAAACCAGGCCTTTATGCATGTAGATTTGCCAGCATTATCTGCACAGGGAGAAGAAAACATTAGCAGCAGCTGTCTGTGCGCTTCCACATTGAAAATCCTATTCAAACAGACAGGTGGAGTAATTTAAAAGCCAATGTGGTGCAATTTTGATGCAACTAATGCCACTGTTTACTAAAATGCCACCATTACTACTGTTTATGAAAACATTACTAAAATTACATTTTATTCATAAGAATCCAAAGATTCCAGTTATTACCAGCTTTAAAATTAGTCTGCCCCAAACTGTGGTTAACAGCCCTCCAGGGCTTACAACCTGCTGCGCTGATGAACCTGCCATTGGATCCCAGCTTGGGGAACAAGGGCAGCCCACGCGATAGCTCTCCACGCTTTGGCAGGACAAATTAGAGACACGCTTCTCTGGAAGGCTGCCACGCAGCAGCAAGCAAGTTTGCCTACAAACACCAGAAGACGACATTGGGATGTCATCTGGTGCAGGGCCTGACACTGAAACCAAAGGTTTGTCTCCATTTCCGTTCCCATGCACGCATGGCACACCTCCTCCATCAGCGCGACGTTCACGGCGAGCAAGAACTGGAGTTCTGCCACTGGAGCCGTTCATTAGCCAGATTCGTCTCATACCGCAGTCCGTTCACCTGCCCGAAAATATCACGTAGGGACCCCCAAATCTCTGGCTGACATTAAGAAAGGCAGTCTAGGAAGAACAGCTTCACTTCAGAGCTGACTTTGGAGAACGACTGTTACAAGCCACCTAAGGCATAGAGACATCCCCCTGCCCTTCCCCTCCCAGATTAAAGAAACTCCTTGAGATGTACAACTTCCCATAGGCATAGGACGAACAGACCCTTATTTTTATTAGACTACCTCACTTTTTGCATCACTGATACAGAGCAGCACAGAGGGAATACATTTTGCTTCCCCCCCTCCACCCCAAAACACCTTTCCAAAATACGTTATGCTGTACAGGTTGAGTTAGAATGGATCAGCCACTAGCCAAGAAAGGACACTAGTGACACTATACCCAAAGTCTACAAAGCAGTTTCTGGGCAGAAGTTTCTGGCTCATAAAACAGAAGATCTAGTGGCAAGCCTCCTAGAATTTGCCTTATTAAAATGATGGCCCACCACTGAAGTGAAACGAGTATGTATGGGTCTAAATCATGAAACGACGCAAAAGAGGAGGTAAGTCAGATGACTACACATTAATGCAAACTCTTTTCTGCCTACTTACCCTCTCTCTACAAATATATTTAGCGCTGCTGTTAAGTTACACGGTCAAGAGCTGGAAGGGGCAAGGTGAGTCTGATCAATATGTTTGTTCACATATGGAAAAACTGATTTTCAGCTGAATATTTTGGGGGAAAAGACGTCATTGTCCATTGGAAAGTCTTTTTCATCAACAAAAAAAAGTTCTTTCCACAAGAACAGTTTTCTGCGGGAACTGTTTATGAGTATATAGCAAACATAACAAGTCAATACAGGAACAGGGCTTGCTGACTGTATGCAGAGGGAAAAATGTGCAAACTGTAACAGCGCAGATTCCATTATGCAGAAGAAGGTATATGCAGGAAAAGGGAACTAAAACTTTTGAAATGGCTAAAAAGACAGCTAACTCACTTCTCACTGCCTGTCCCAGAACCGCAAACAGGCGCGTTTATCCACTGCTGCATTCACCACAATATCACTGTTTCAGTTCATTTAGACATGGGTTAAGTTCATGCAAACAGAGCTAGGATATCCTATGCCAGAAGAAGGGAATCTATCTTACACAACTTTACGTATCGCTTTCAAATCTGACCCTATTTGCAAGGGAGCTTATCCAACACTGCAGGTTAACATATCTCATCAGATATGTGAGAACTGGTTTGGTGCCACACATTTTGGCACTTCACCTCATCTGATTAAGTCACTCACTGGCTTACACTAGCGCTCTGTGTAACTCCTTAAAGACTTAGGAGATTGCCAACAAAAAATTAACTCTGGCACTTATATACATAAGCATATCTGAGAATCAGCATAGACTCTTTTGTAGCAACTATGCCAGAGGACAAGCCAAACAAACAACTAATAATGAATAACTGAGCCCATGAATTTATTCTCATTTCCTGCTCAACAAACTGCCTGCCAACATACTGCTGTTTTCCTTTGGTGCATTTAGTATTTCAAATTATTTGTCAAAATATTTCTGTGGATGCTTCCAGATTTACAAATTGGTGGTCAGATTCTCCCTCCCTTTTCCCCCCCTCAAAACGTGATACTTGAATTTCAGGTATCCGCTTTGACTGCAGAAATACAGTGAGTCACATAACACGTTTCCATTCCTCAACTGGAGGAGGCTGATTTCAAAAATGAAGGCACATATAAAAAACTATCACAGCTGCAAACTTGAAAGAAAAGAGCGGGTGGAGAAGAAAGTAGTAGCTACTGTTGACTTAAAAATTATTACTGCAAATGGTCTTGCTAGTAAACTCATTTCTGAGAATATTTATGCAAACAAAAGGAGTGCTAGTACAACCGGAACAAGTGTAATTTAACATCTGAATTAATGTTTATCATGTTTCAACTTTTCAGTATTCCCTTGCTTCTGCTCAGATATTCAATTCGTCTTGTGTGCATACACTAATGTGTTTCAGCGGCTTCCAAATAATTCAAATTCTTTATTGTGCTGGTGGCTTCCGCACAGGTACAACAGTGCCTTCAAGGTGGGGGAAACTGGGGGAAACTGGCAAAAAACTAAGATAGGCCTGTGGGAACAGACTCTCTTTCTCGCTCTCAAAAATCTAACCCTGCTTCTGATTTCAATCAAAATACTTCCCTGGACTGTTGTTATTCCTGAGACCTAGGAGGAGGTCAGGATAAGATGCTTTGCACCGCGAAGGTTAAAACTACATGATTCTTGTCTTCATTAGAAGTGAGACTGAATCGTAGATCCGTAAAAACAGATGTTACGACTACACCAAACTTTTGAGAGCATGAGAATAGCTAAAATGAGGAATCCGGTTTCCTTGAACCAATTGGCTAAAGCACCCTATATTTTTCCTTTCTGGTCAAAGACCAAAGGTTTGTAGCATAGCTCAGCACTGGTAATTTAAATAACCTAGAGGACAGCATAGGATCTCCATATGTGAGATGTGTGCTTTCCAAGAAATCATGCAATTGGAATAACAGCAGCGTTGCTGAGGGTATTCCAAAAAACCGAACTGTTTTCTTGAAAAATGGCAGAGTTTGCCTAAGTTAGAAAATGGAACAATCCTTGGAGGCCAGGCAGTAGGTCAAAGTGAAAAATTTGAGGAAGATTAAAAAAAATGTTCCAGCTTTTGACAGTCAGCGCCCTCCATCAAACTCTGCGAAGGAGGAAGGGTTAAGAAGTTAATTCAAACCGAGTTACCTAAATCCTGTTTGTCCTCCTTTCTGGAGCTCTCAATTCAATTCTGACAGAGCCTCAGAATAATTATCTTCTCCCTTAATGAAATTTCCCGTTTTATCCAGTTAGAGCGTATTGCCACAGCACCTCTGCCAGCAGAAGAGCTTGTCCGAGTGTCCCCAAGCTTTGGGCAATGCCAGGCAGGTTACGTCCTGCAGCCTTCAGCTCGACAGCGATGGGTGCACAGGCGACTGCAGGCCTCCTGCCACCTCCGAAAGCTAAAAACGCCTGGCTTTCCCAGGAATTCGGGACAGCTGGCACTGAGAAGCCTTGCAGATGTGGAAGAAAGATTTTTACAGCCTTGCCCACAATAAAATCAAGTGAAAGAGGAGACTTGGGTATTTGGGATAAAGGGGAAAAAAATAAAAAAGACTTGGAGTCCAATACAGGGAAATACGACCCCTGTTACGCAGACAAGCTCCAGGAGCCCTTTGGCATGTGCAGAGTGAGCATGGGCTGGTGCAGGACAGAGGGTCATTTTCAGCTGCACTTTGGGGGATTTTGTTTTGTTTTCATGTGTCCAAACCCTCTAGAGAGGAGAGCAAAGAAAACCTTCACTGTTTTTAGCCAATTTTGTTTCCCTTTTTTAGGTTTTCAGCAGTCTAGTTTTGAACCTGTTCGCCCTCTCACTATACCCCTTTCCAAAAATGGCCAAGCAGGCAACGTGGGAGCGCAGGACGGGAGCCCACACACCCTTCTCCCTAGGCAGTATTTCAGAATCAGAAACGGACTTAAAGAAAGTCAGGAGAGGACTTGCTTTAAGCGTACCTTTAAAAAGTTGCTAGCCCACAAAATAATCGTACATAAATGAAACATAAAATTAAGCAATGGGATAGTATTTTTTTAAAAAGCAGAAGAATGTCCTTAGAGATGCATACTCTTTCACTCAGCTAGATCCTGTTATCAAGCAGCTCCTTCAATAAACTCAAATGTCACTTTCTAATAAATTCTTTTATTCAAATGAAACTTTGCTAAAGGGATTGTATGGTGCTTATTGCATGTTTTCTAGTTTATCAGAATGGTATCAGGTGATCAATTAAGATTCAAAACCTGGACACACCAAGGAAAAAAAATTCATTTTTAATCTGTAAAGTCAACGTGTTTCAGTCAAGTCTTTTACTTCCTGCTCAGTCTCCCATTTTGGTAAGATTTAACCTCTTTAGAAAACTGTTTTAAAAGCGGTTAAAAATAATGATTAAATTACGGGATTTACATGAAAGAAATCTTTGGCCCATTCATTTTTTAAATCATGGCAATTTGTTTTTTAAAAGGTGTTTGAAGTCCTTGAATCTACCTCTTGGCACCATTAAAAAAAAAAAGTCGTTTATAATCCCCTAATGTGCTTAAATAAAGCCTGCAATAGTTTACATTGTTATTAAACACCTTTTGGGATTATAATTTTATGGGGGTTTTTGCCTGATTAGATGATGAACGTGAAGATCATCAAATACTCATCATATAACAAACCAATTACATTGTATAATCCCCAAAATGAGGTTTGAATCCTAACATTTTTAATTAACCTGGATTTAAAGCATGTACAGTTTTCACAGTGAGTGGACCAAACACTTGAAAAGAGACCTCCCGCAAATTCCCGTCTTCTAGTTTTAAACAAAAAAGGGAGGAATTACTAGGACAAAGGCATGGTACGGGTTGAAGCAGAAACTATTCCTGATGCCACAGTTAAGTTTACACAGATTTTTTCCTTCCCTTCCTCCAAGCTTTTCCCTTGTTTTGCAGTTCCTGCTGAAGGCTATGCGGTTACAGTGAGATCTTCTTGAAAAATGGTGGTGAGAAATGATCCCTGAACGTTAAGTGATCCAAAAAGATTAAAAAAAAAAAAAAAGGGCCCGCAAAATTTTGCCATGCTGGAACCCCTGAAATTACACTCAGTGCAAGCTGTGGGAGCCCACCTCCTGCAGGGGACTGCTTGGCCGCATCACCTCCTCCAGCTTCGTCGTGCCATTCAGCGTCCGTTGGACGCCACCCCACAAACGCCAGCCTAATTTTCGTCTCAACTTTTACAGCTGCAGGTCAGCTGTAGTTTTGGGATGTTCTCACTTCTTGACTAAGCTACAGTATTTTGCTATTTTTTTTTTTTAGTAGTAACAGGCCATTCCTTGCACCTCAGATTTACCACATTTCCCCAAGAACAGATTTCACACACCTCAATATTTACAGGAGATGGCTGGTGTCATCATTTGCTGGCATACATTTCAGTGAGCTGCGCAGCTATGCTTTGCTTGACTAATGGCCACATCAGGCAGCTATTCCAACATAGACGTTCAATGAGAGCGAAGTCGGAATAGCACCCGTTAAAAATAAGAACTACGTAGTCCTAAATGCAAGTCTGGTCACCACTTTGGATATTGTTTTAGCTGATTTTTCTTGTTGCTATTATTCTAAGGGAGAAACAGCAATCTGGATGAATTTATCCCCTTGACACGTTTCCGAGTATACCGCCCACGTCCATAGAAGACAGCAGCCCTCGCCTACCCTTTGAGCATGCAGCAGTGCTCTGCACATCACTCAAAATAAGGGGAAGTTGCAGCCTGACACTGAGCCCGAGCTGTCACCCAAAGAGTCCAACAAGTATGTTTTTGCAAGGCTCCGGCCTTGCATTTGATTTTGTCTTCAATAAAGAAAAAAAGGAATGCCCTCCCTAAGTGGAAAAAGAGAACTAAGGGACAAACCTTCGGAAATGAAGTCAGTACACAGAGGAAGACTAAATAGTCTTCGAAACGGAATAACTGCACAGAAGGAATTAAAGTAGCCAACGCACTTTTAAAAGATTCGTATGAGTCCTACATGTATTTTAAATCATTTCAACCATTAATCATTAGTATGACAGACACAGCAATTACTGTCTATTTTCCTTAATTCCATGCCATTGATGTGTATTAATATTATAATTGTGAGAAATTTTTTTGCTTTTGAAAAAGATGGCTCCCAAATAACAGCCCAATTAGGAACGAGCAGCAGTCGAGGGGAAGCTGGGTTTTGCCGAGAATCACTGCTCGTTTCTTCCCTGCCGTTTCACAGATGGGAAAGTGGAGGCAGGCCGAACGCTGGGGCAAAATGGCGCTATCACCTGCCGTGCTGCGTCCCGTACCTGAGCACAACTACCTCCCTATCGCCTCCTGTTTCAGGGAGGACCTTGCGTCCATCCCAGTCAAGTTCATATTCACTTAAAATAAATAAATACCTGAATAAACAAAGGCAGACCTGGCAAAGCAACAAGCATCCAACTTGCCTATGCCTGTCCTGTCCTGCCATCTCTGCCAGCTCCTCGCAAAGACACACCTCATGCCCAGCAAGGAGCCCACCTGGCCCACGCACGTCTTCCGGGGGCCGTGCTCGGCCAGGCGGCACAGCCTGCCCCTCCACGGCCCGACACCTGCCTCAGAAAAGCCCTGTTTCTTGCCTTAGGCTTCCCCCTGGGGAAGGAGTCTGTGAAAGAGCCAATGTAACTAGAAACTCAGTCAGGCTTCTGGACCGCTCCTTGCTGACTTTCAGAAGTTCAGTTCCTCCCTTGGATGGGCTACCACCAGCGAGCGAGAGGGTTGGAGTTGCCCGTCATCCACCTACTGTCTCCCAAACTGCTGCGCTGGGGTGGCCCAAAGAGCCCTGCACAACCTAGCCAGCGGTGTCCAGTTCCTCAGAGCCAGGCACGGCACGTCTTCTCATCGGCAGTGATTCCTGCACGTTATCAAGCCACGGACAACAACCTCCCAGCAGGACAGTGAATACCTCCGTCCCAGGCTGTCCAGCACCGAGTGTCACACTCAGGTGGGTGTCACACAACTGCCTGTCTCCTTCCCAGGAAGGGATCTGGGAGCCTTCCACGGCGTTGCAGCTCATGCAGAGTTTTGTATGCTGGTGTTGGCTTGCAGAAGCACGCCAACGGGATTTTTGGTGACAGAGCGGGGCAGCACCTAAAGTAACTCATTCAACACGTTACACAGTAGCTTCCTCTAGCCCTAACTGCAGCAATGTCAACATGCTTGCCTGCAGAACACCTTCCTCCACGGCCAAGACCCATCGCTTTCCTCAGTGCACGTGTTCTCTGGTGCTTTTACTGATGAGGTTGTCTAACTCCTAGCCTTCTTACTCCAGCGAGAGCACTCATAGCTGAAATATATGCTTGAGAAAGCCTATAATGTTCTGTTCTCACACAAGTTTTAATATCAGGGAACTGCCTGTGACCCCAGCTGGAGATGATCTGACAGGTCTGTCCCGAGGTCCCAGCTAGAGAAGGGGATCAGGCCGGGAATTCTGCCCCCCAGCTTCACCTGGCTGGGCTCATCCTGTTCAGAGGATGGTGGATCTTTAAAGCACGCTTTAGCTCAGTGCCATAGTGTAGAAAAGGCAGTGTCTTTATTGCGTAAGTCCTTGGGGTTTCTGCATTTGAACTTTCCATAAGAGACTACCTTGCAAGCAGATGCCCAGATGGTGTGCCCAAGAGGCAACTACCATCACTGCAGCAAGCATCTCAGGCACTACCATTTTCTCTCTTGTGCACTGCTATTGTATAGTAAAAGGATGGAAAGCCACCTGTACCCTACA
Source organism: Struthio camelus (assembly GCF_040807025.1). Taxonomy (NCBI): domain Eukaryota; kingdom Metazoa; phylum Chordata; class Aves; order Struthioniformes; family Struthionidae; genus Struthio; species Struthio camelus. Next base: position 141,893,675 of record NC_090944.1, on the reverse strand, counting down.
TCTACACAGGAACTAACGAGTGACAGGGCCCGTTCCTGAGACTGCGTGAAGCCGGTCATGTGGTCTGGTCAAGCCCACAGAGCTAAACGCTCCACACAGAGCGGTTGCAGTCAAAATGTCTTTTGGTAATTATCCTTGCTATCATCTGAAATGTCCCCAGGAATTGGTTTAGAGGGTGGTATCTGGCCAAGGCTAAGAGCATGCCAGAGACTGCTCAAGCAGTTTAATAGCACAGACAGGCAAGTTCTGTGCCGAGGCCTGGGCCACGTTTAATTTACCAGCACAAACACAGCAACAGGCCACTTCCAGGAGAAAAGCCTGCTAATAACAACAGCAGCAATATATGCTTCTTATTTCATAATTTCTCAGCAAGGAAGCAGGGGCACTGATGTGCAGTTGCTGATTGTCCCCTGGTGTGGCTTGTCACCAGACTGTAAACCAGCTGCCCCTGCAGCAGCTGCAACAGGCTGGTATGAGCATCCCCACCAGCATGGCATCCCTGGACATGCACTGGGGGCAGGTGCCCTTAACCTCACATCTACCGGTGGAGAGACACCAGGCTGTCAGCTCCCCTCGGAAGAGGACCTGGAACTGGGGAGCCAACCTGGCTACACCAAACCAAAAGGGATCTCAGCTCTGGGGAGCAATGCTCTGAGCAGCCCCGGGAAAGGCCTAAGGGGCTGGCAAAGCTAGGGCAAGTCTGCCAGAAAGAGGGATTAACGTGGGCATATCCGAGGCCTTCTCCAGACGAGGAAGATGAGTGCTCAGGCAGAAAGGTTCATTCATAGTAACCCAGGACTGCGAGGGGGGCAGAATTCCCGGCCTGATCCCCGTGCTGACAAGAGTCACGTCGGATATCTGGTTACTTGGCTCGTCCGGGGACGGAGGGGCGATCTGCGTGAGCGCTTCCTCCGGTTTACGAGGACGCCCTTGGCAGAGCTCTGCTACGGTTGGGCAAGTTGGCTGGCTTCACCCTGACCCTAACTACCGGCAGGGAAGAGAGTCAACTGCTGAGATTGGAGGCGAGAGACTGTCACTACTGCGTGCAGATTACAGAAACCTCTCGCCTGGGCCTTATTCTTCCGCCTCAGAAAAGCACAGAGAGAAAATCTCAGGCCGAAGGCCTAAATCCCCACAGTGAATGAAAACAGTGACAGATCACCATAACTTGATGAAAAAGAATGGCATTAGAAACACTTTGCTAAATGCTAACATCAGAAAGTGTGGTACACAATATCAATTCTTTAAAGAAGCTCCAGCATCCAGCTTAACCCCACACACCTGTCCAGAGCTTTTATTTCTAATCCCAGAAATAAATACAGGTAGCTGTGGCAACAGAAATAGCTTCACACCCCCCCCCCCCACCCCTTTATGATGTTAAATGCAGTAGTAACTTACACTCTGGGAATGAGAAAGACTCAAAGAGAAAAAAATAGACTTTTCTATTAAACTGGATACATTCAGACCTTTCATCGTGAAGCATCCGATGATCTCTCACAAACCTCTGAATAAGGTCTTTGTTTTCTTTTGCTTTGTTTTTAACCTCCCCAATTATTTTCTGAAGTTCTCCAGAATACAGAGCCACCGGCCAAGCGCTGCTCTTTGCTACGGAGCAGCGATGCCCACGTAAGCTAACAGGAGCTGCAGCTGTGTGAACAGCAAGGCAGGATAGGTCTCCGAGGTTATTAGTAAGAGCTTAGTCACACTTTGTGGTGATGTCCTTTTAACAACTGCAACTCAAACCAAAAATCTAAAAGCAACACACAAAAAAAACCCCAAACCATAAAAACATACGCTCCATACTCTTCCCCTGGCATCTAGCAAAAGAGACAACAGCTACGCTCGGAAAAGTTCCCTGAACTGCCTGTCAGTAACATAATAAGTATTTTTGCTTTCTACGGCTACTACAACTATGACATTTTCCATGTTTTATTTTGCATATGTGATCTAGAGTTCACTTACTGTTAGATGCTGGAACAGCCATGCCCTCATGATATTTGTGGCTACTTTGGGAAAGATGCCACGCTTTTTATGTCGCTTTTTGTCCTTATCTGGATCATCATCATCACCTGTGCTGGGGGAAGCTACACTGTTGTCCAAGCCGTCACCTGTAAATATAGTGAATCAAATTTTGACTTATGCTACCTTCAGACACTTCAGCCGAAGCCTGGCTTTGGGTATAAACTGCATGAATATTTAAATGAGGTATAAATTCTTTAACACCATAATTCACCAGGGTTTGAAGGGATAGGAGGGAAGAGACATGGGAAGAGGGAGGGTCTCGTAATTATATTGGCCCAGTTCTGGTTTATCCTGAAGGACAGTGCGGCTATTTCTGTCATTGGATTCAGTACAGTAACCCAATGAAAAGTGGTTTTGTTTTTTTTTTGTTTTTAAAAGAAAAAAGTTTTTGCAAGCATCCTGCTTGCCAAAGTGGAAAAGGTAGCTTTTCTTCACACTGGGTCACTTTCCAAAAACTAATCCAATATTTCTCCCAATCAGCTAGTTTGCCTGAGATGGCAGTCAGGAAAGCGTCAATGGTATCCCCATCCCCATGACGTGTGTGAACCTTGGTGCCACGTTCCCCTCCAAGAGGCAAAGATCCAGTTAAAAGAGCCAGGATAAATGCATCCCTCTTGCAACATTACATTCTCTCCCCAAATTCAGGAACAACCGGAGGACTGTGGCACCGCTTATATTACATATTTCCAGATGTCCATCCTGCACTGACTTTTCCTGGGATGCAGGTATCTAACCGGCTTCCCCTCTCCCCAGCCCCAGCCTACAGAAATTCATACGGGGATAAGTAGGTACCAGTTTGACCTACACTTCAGGAATTAAAGCCCTGCTTTGTGCTGGTGCACCGTATCTGTAATAGGTGTCTGCTCCAGTTAAACAACTACTGATCCAGAATGAATTTCCTTAATGCAGAGAAAGTCTTAGTTCTCATCACACTAGCAACATATCTACAGGACTATACAACTGCGTAGCTGCCAGCTTTTGTCTGGGGTGTAATAACGGGCGAGCAGTCACTGGAAAACAAAAGTTGCAGTGCCTGGCCAGCTTGCATGCAATTTTTGTTTCAAACCCGGAAAGCGGTTTATAAACAAGTCAACGTAGCAATTTATTCTTTTCATGCTCTGCACGTGGATCGAACGGTATATCCTGGCTTCCAAGGACACTGTATTTGTAACCACATGGAGCTGTGATGTAATTAGGCAAGTGTTCCTTACACCCCCAGGCAAGAATGATCAAGAAAGTCAGCTGAATTGGGCTGAATCAAAACTACCTTTGTTAGGCATAAAAAAAAGTGAAGGATTTACACTGTCAAAATTACGATTTGTTAAACAGCCTTCATCGCAAAAAAAAAAAAAGTTATTATTAGCATTATATTTTTAGTATCTTACTGACTGTGACAAATTTATAATTGTCCTTATGACTTAGCCTGGATCTTTAATGAAATAGTAACCTTGAATAGTTATAGAAACAAACACAATTTTTATGAAGAAATCAGATACCCGATAAATTCTTTGAAAGCCCCGTATGTAAAAAAGGGCTTTCATACAGAGAAGCAATTCACCGTATAAAATAATAATTCATAAAAGAAACATGAGCAAAGGAAACAACTCAACAGCATTTAAAATTCCACGGGCTAATCCACTTTCTGTCTGAGAGAGGCAAACGAGGAAAAGAAAAGTATTACGCATTCATTGATTAAAAATGAAAAGCTTCTAACCTAATGACGCTGCCTTTCCCCACCTCCCTGCCATTGTTTTACCCCTGTTTTTAAAAAACACACTTTCTCCTCGTTTCAAACCCCCCTTCAAAGATTAATTTAGTAGGCATTGCCTGGTGCCTGACGAGAGGAGTATTCATTGATAATTTATGGAAATATCTACTATAATCCAAGGGAGATGACTTTTTTCCAGCTTTGTGCATCAATAGATAATCAAGGCCTTAAAGCAGCCTTAGCTTCCCATTACCTCAGGCAAAAGAATTCCTGAAAGCATGCCTTCGGGGCACCTGAATTATATACTCCATTAGGGGAGGAAAAGCTTTCTGCATTCCTTGTGTAACACTCCCCAGAACCTTTCCTGTTTATTTCTGCTGTATGAAAGCAGAAGCATTAGGAACAGAATTTTTTAAGTGAAGACTTATGTAGATACAATGGCGAAACCTTTCAAGCGAGAGCCAGATCACCTCCTTCAATCCCTGCCAGTGACCTATCCCAAATAAAAGGTTTCTGTTACATCATTAGCTCAAGCCAAAAACAGCCTTGGCTTAATGCACAGTTTGTTCTTCCTACTGTTTTTAGGCAAATACTGCTACTTTACTCCCATCTGGGAGGGAAATTACACTGCTGGGCTGTAATCTAAGACAAGATTTTCATTGGAAGCAAATGCTTTCAATCCAGTGTAAATACTGGTGCATGTTCAGAAAAGCCTAAAACAATAAACCCTGGCCCCGTCCAACACAAGCTAGGGAAAGTGAAAGGGAGAGAGCGGGTAATAAAGCATCCGACTATCCTAAGAGCAAATTCTTCGGCAGACTTTTATAAATGGTTTAACCTCGTCCACTTTTTTAAATTGGAAGTTGAGCCTGCAAAGACCACGCCACGGAGAGAAGTCTAAATGGTCAAGTGTGGATTTTAGCATTTCCATCTACTTTGCAACCCGATACAGTCACCTCTGCGAGGTCTCCAGAGAATCCCTCCCCCCGCTCCCCCTTTTTTTTTTTTTTTTTCGGTCCTCCCCCCTTTTTAAAGATCACTAAACAAACTTGAAGAACCACTGCCCAACCACACGGTAGCAGCTATGAACCGCATTTGTAAAATGTCAGCAGTGACTTCATTCCTGAAGTTGACTTCTCCTGCCGCCAAATGAAGGCGAACTGAAAAGGTGGAAATAATCATAGAAATGATGCTAGTCCATAAACAAGCTTACAGCCTCATTAGTATAGCAGTAGGCTCCGCTGGGTGATTTATGCTTGTTTTGCTGATGCCATGAGGAAATGCCATCGGGCAACTTTAGCCAGCTGCTAATGGTTTCTGACAGCTTCTTAGCAACTAGTGCAAGCAACGCTGTGGCGTTTGCTAGTGACAGAAACTGAAAATGTCATATTATCTGCCCATGTGTCACAAAGTCCGTGTGGCAATTAACTAGTAGGCCAGTGACCGAGGGGCCAGAGGCTCTTAAAAATGGCCTTTGGCGATGCAGGGGCCGAGGAGGCGCACTGCTCACATTTACGCCGCGCATATGCAACGCGGAAATTGGGTTCGCGCTCGCCCCGTCTCGGCCGCCGATGAGTTGGGTCCGCTCAGATCCTTTGTCTGCGGAGAAGCTCCCGGTTGCTTTCTCTTTAGGCACCGCGTGACACGATCAGGGGAACGGCAAGTAATCTGCCTTGATATGATTGTTCGAAATGGCACTTTAATTGGCAATACCTGAGTCTCGATTTTGGAGAGCCGAATGCAGAGGTGCTAGCTGTTTTTCTGCTCGCTCACAAATTAGTCTAAAAGGATTTAAGATCACTGAAGCAGACTCATTGCCTGTCAAATTGCTAGGAGCGCAGGCACTCTGCTCAGCAACTAGACACTATTTAAAAAACACTGAGCCTGTAACAAGCGCAAGGAGAGCCTTGGCTCGGCGCTCCGGTTTCCAAGCTATCGAAACCATGCGCTATATGTCAAACTGTCAAACCTTTCAGCATGGCCATTTGCCCTTTCAAATAATATTTAAGAATTGTTTTTACAAAATTTTATAGGCCATGGTCCAGTGAAAGAGGCCAACCAACAAAGAAAGGAATTTGTACTACAATTCGTCCATGGCCGATTTCTTGCGCGCCCAGGGCCTATCCCCACGGAGCGAGGCAGGTGACCTGTGGCAGCTCCCAGGCTGTCGGAGGGCTCAGATTTCAAACGTGCTCAGCTCCAACGTCCCGCGGTTGCCTATTTAAGCACACCCAGGCATTTAGGCTGTGCTATCTTGTTCCTTTCAAGACAGGATAAAGCCGCATTTATCGCATTCAGGCCGTTCAATGGGTCAGCCGGGCCGCGCCGGCAGGGGTTCCTCTCGCCCCCGGCCCCCTCCCCTCTGCCGTCGCCTCCCAGCACTTCCCTTCCCTTCCCCTCCCGCTCCCCCAAAATCGCAGGCCGAAGCCGCAAAGGGCAATGGCGGCGTTTACAACGGCTCCTCCAGTCCTTGATGCTCTCTTTGTCACGGATGAGTGGTTATGAACCTTTGTTGGCACAACAGATGCTTCTGGAGAGCAGCTCCGCGCAGGTGCTCGTGTGCACCGGCAGCAGCCGCCGGCAGAAATTCAGTGGCAGCTCCACGCTGTCCCCCTCGAGTTCGTGCCGAACCCAAATTAAACGCCGTCGCCCTGCAACGCTAGCAAGGTGGGAGCACCACCCACAGACGCCAACGGCCACGCTCCCAAACCCAGCCTTCGACCTCTCATATGGAAGTTGCCCAAATACGACGTGAATACGTCCAATTGCCAGTCACCACAGATTCAGAAAAGCTGGACGTTCAGATGTCAAAAAGCCCACCAGACATTCGCACGCAACTTAGCTGATGCGTTGCAGAGGCCTCAGCGACGGCAAGGCACCCGCTTACCTGTGCCCCGTTCAAGGCAGGCCTGGGGCTTTTGGAGGGGTTGGTCTGCTCAGGATAGACACCCCTGTAATACCCCTACAGACCAAGAGCACCCTCGTCTCCAAGTGCTTCAAAAGCTACTGGAAATCACAAACTGCCAAATATAGCTTTCCCGGAACGAATATTTTCACCGCATGCTACAAGTCATTGCTCACTGCAAGAAGCTGTGTGACCTGGGACCACAGCTGTATCAGGAGGACAAGCATTTTTACAAGAAATACATACTCTTCATAAAAAGTTTTGCACATCTCTGCCATCAGCACTGAGGATTCGAGAGAGGGTTTGGGGGGGGGAGGGTTCGTTGTCGCAGCTACAACACATTAAAGTCAGCAGGAGGGAACGAGCTTGGCCGTGGTGTGAAGGGAGCGGGCAGGGCTGGGGCTGGCGCGGGCGGCCAGACCGCGGGGCGGACGCGCCGTCCTGCCGCCAGCTTCACCGCTCGCGCTGCAATAGCCACCCACTTCCGTCACCTCAAGGACTGCACTGAAGACATGGGAAAGAAAGGGATCCAGAAGCCCTGGGAAAGGCCCGGAGCAACTTCCCTGAATGGGAAGACACCATTAACGTGGGGCTAAATCCTTTAAAAGATCCAGAGCCTCCCAAATTTAACTTATTTTCATGCTTTCAGTTTTTTTCCTGTTAAAAGTGGCTTCTACCTCTTGGAAGAACTTTCAGGGTTGCACGTGCTTTTGCATTTAACAAACTAAGGTCACTGTGTCTGGACAAATACTTTTGATTTCGGTAATTACAGTTACAATGTTTCCAGTGCTGTGAAACATTGCCCCCAGTTGCCCCCAGGTTTGTTGGCTTTTCACTAGTGTATTTTTTTTTTTTTTAGTGCCATTAGAATTTTTTTAAAAAGTGTTTGGATATGCGTTCCTTTTAAATTCCTGCATTTGTTAGCAAGAGAAATCCTACATTGTCAAAGCAAAAGACTTAACTTTTCACCATCCATCCACAGCAATTTGTTCCTTCCTCTTTTAACCCATCCAAGAACTCAACCTTTTTAGTAACCAACTGTTGAATGGACCCGGTCAGCCAAGGAAGAACACGGACGGTTTTTGCTTCTGAGACAACCAGCTCAAATTCGGCAAAAGACTGCGGTGACCAAAAATCACATCCAAATGGCTCTGGTGTGAGTTGGAGTGGCTAGTTCTCAAGTCCGCAAGAGTCATGAGGACAAGTCAGTGACTCGCCAAGTGCCATCCCTCCTCACAGCAAGTTAGGGAAGGAGGAAAACCGAGAAGCACAAGGGGCTGAACGCTCGGGAAAGCCAAAACACCCAAAAGGCACAGTCTGGGGATGTCTATCCAGCTGGTAACCCAAGTTGTGCCTATCTGTTGTGAATAGCTGGAAGTTTACATCTGACAGGCCTGTTAGTTTAACTGCTTTCCCCACGATACGTAGTCTAAAATGTAAACACATATGTAGAGATAACATACGTAACATGTACCCACTGTGAGCTGCTCTCAACCTGCCCGACCCATGCCAGCTGTGCAAGCTGAACGTGGGGATGACAGGAGAAATGGTATGGCAGAAAGCTTAAAGTAGCCATGTGATTTCTTTATTGGGAATAACCTTTTCTGTTAGTTTGGATCCACGATTAGTCAGATCTGATGGAAGTACCCACTCCAAGACCTCCTGAGGTCAACAGCAATCACCACAGTGCATTCAATGGGCTACGGAGCAGACCCAAAAATGATTTACAGTGATGATGTAGGTCTGCTTCTATGTTTGAAATATAGTGTCGAGGAGAGGCAGATTTTTTTTCTCTCTCTTATTCCTTATGGAAAAAGGCCTAAATATATTTAATAAGAAGTAATGAGGAACAACAAGGTTGAAAGTGAGCATTAGCAATGAACAAATACCATGTGTTCGAGTTTGCATGCATCTCTTAAAGAGATGCATTACATTTTTCATGCAAGGATTCAGACCATGACATAAACAGTAGGAGGTTGTCAGTCACAGATAGCATCCATACTTAGAAGATACTAAAGGAAAGAGTTGCAAAAATATCCTACACAAATATTCACAGATGGAGTAACCTGGACAAGTATGAATTACACTCTGGCATTCGACAGATTTTCAAAGTTTTTTCCTTGAATCATTGTACTTTGTTCTTTAGAGACAGGAGCACCTTTTGCTAGTAACTCGAGCCTCCTTTTTGACTTGAATTCCCTTCAGGCAAACAACGAGCAAATGAACTGTCTACACAAGGAGTAAAAACAGCATTGATGAATAGGGCGGGGAAAACACCACATATTTTACTCATTTTCATTTGTTTGGCAGGTTTTTTTTTACAGCTAAACACGAAGGAAACCTCTTCTGCAGGATGCAGCACAACTTCTTAACGGAGTCGAGACAATTCCTCCACTACAGATGAGTTGGAAGATATTTCTGGAGCCATGTATCTATTCTCCATATGAAATATTAAAAAGAAAGCAATTCATTGTATGGGAAGGAAACAACTCTCTGCTGCCAACAACAGAAGTTTACTTTGAGTAGTTGGAAGCAAATACCCTACAGAAAAAGAAAACTATCTGGTTAAACAGAAAAACATCCTGCTTTAACCAAGAATTGTAAAAAGCTTAAACAAAATATATATTTTTTAACCTAAAAGCCAGCATAGCAACTGTACCACTTCTGGGGAAAACCTGGTTTTCAGTCACTCCCCATTGGGTTGCAACATAGCTCTTTTTTGAAATCTATTCCCTCAAACCTCAGCTGGTGAGCTGGCCTCCACAGCCAAGGGTCCAACCAGCGGTGTTTTCCATGGGAAGTTAACCGCGCAAAGCTGACGCACAGGCATATCCACAATGGGATTTGACTGCCCTTACTCAATGGCGAAGGAGGAGTGCAAGGAGCCATGGAAGAAGCACTCCTCCAGCACTGCTCTGCCATGGGGGAATGATGCCCGATTAGTACCCCAAATGGCCCAGCAGGTTAACTTCTATAAGTCCCCGTGACTCCTTAACAACCGGATCTATCTTCAAATTTATCCAACTTGTAAGACGCTCGACTCGTGGACTGAACACAAGCAGCTATAAGAGGCTCAAAGCAAAGATGAGAAGCATATTATGTGTAAACTAAGGTATGCATTATTTGTGGAAACAGTTTATTACAGCTGAGTGCTAGAATAGGCCCCCTCTCCTAAACAGAGCTACGTTGCCCCAGGCCCCGCCTGCATGCCCGCTCCGGAGAAGATGATGCCGTGGATTTCATGTTTTGCAACAGAAAATATGCACCAGAACTTTGATGCTGTCCAAATCATTAAAAATTAAATTTTTCTATCAAAACAAGTCTAAAGAAAATATTTCATTGGTGGGTGCGACAAATCAAAAGTGTTCAGGTTTGCTGAACCCAACTAAAGCATTTTCTTTTGGGCCAGCTGAACACTAATTGAGGCTCACATTTTCTTTTGTAGGACTAGGTCCTTGCATCTCTCGTACCACCTGCGATCCAGCACACAAGGTAGCTCCTTTAGGTGGTCTGCCACTGTACACCACAGGAGTCATATAACTGTAATGAATATGAGAGAGTTAGTCTAGATGTGGCTCAGGCAAGCCGAGATTCACGGCCTACCAAGTCCACACAAGATGTTCAAGCTAGAAGCTCCCACAGGCTTTGTTTCAGCTGAAAAAGCTTTTGCTAATAGGCAATGCATTTCCTTCTACTCCTGTCTCCTCCTTTTAAATTATTAGTAATAATAACACTTTTTTATTTTCCCTGTCCCTGGTCCATCAGTAACACCTGCTAATGAAAAACAAGGCACAATTTAAAAAAAACCTGACATTAAACTCCACTTTGCATGCCATGGCAGCACCACATATTCCATTTCCCCAGATACGTTTGTCAGATTTTGCAACTGTGAAAGGCAGAACTAAGAGGAAGGAGAACGAAACACCCCCCATCTCATCTACCTCTCCTCCTTTGACAACGACAGCACCTCAGCTGCAAACCCCCACCATCTCACACAAGGTTATGAAGATCTGCTTGCTACAATCATTACTCATGCCAATTCTAGCCACTGAAATCTCTTCATTGGGCAATTCAGGAAAAGACACCTGGCTTTGAACTTCAGGCACAAATCAACTATTTGCTTTGTGCTTAAAACAAGACGACGACCATTTTGACTTTATGGAGGGTTCATCTAAATGAAACCCTTCTGAGAGAGGCAGCTTGTTCCTAATGCAGAGCCCCATATTTCAGAGTTATGGAAATGAGGGCAGAAAGAAAGGCTGGCCATGGGCATCTATAGGAACTATCTCCCAAGGACGACTCTAAGGTCTGACGGAAGCTGTCTGCGTGGTCGCTTAAAACTACTCAGCCAACAGAGGCAGGACAGGGCCCAACTCCCGGACCTCAGCGTCTCCCAACACCTGGGCTCTGTAGGAACAGGCCAGGAGCTGGACCCCAAACACTCCTCCTTGTTTCCCAGCAAATGTCAGAAACACTTGCAACCATGACAGAATGGACTACACTGGGACTGTGCCATGAGCTTTCCTCACCCTCGCCCTGCCCTAGCGCTGCCTGGGCATGCTTGGAAGAAGCCTGCTTTGCTCCCGAAAAATCTGTTAGCAACCTCATGTTACTACGCATCCAACCAGCTCAGGAAAAAATGCCTCAGTTAAAAAATAAGTGCCCTCAGCCTTCCCTCAGAGCTTCTAGACGGAAGAGAGTAGACAGAATTAATAATGTTCTTATGCTATCCTCACTGCTCCTTGTTCCCCGGTGCCCTAAATCCACCACTCTTGTTCCCAGAGCAAAAGCCGGTCACTCTGAAGGGTGCCCTTACAATAGAGGGAGGCTGCTTCTCGGCAAGGAGGTACAGAAGCCAAAAGGAGATAAGTAGATTTGACAGAGGCAAGCTCTCAAAAAATTTTCTTCCACTTGACTGTCTCTCTCCAACACAAAAGGCAAATCTGTTCTGATTAGGCGGTGATTAAAAAAGGCTACAATGAGAAAAACAAACCTGAAGTTGGGCTTTAGAGCGATGGTGAAAGGCGCTGTGGCGTCAGCCTTCTCGCAGCAAAGAGGCAGATGCGTCACTGTGGCGCGAACGCTTCCCACTTGCCACCATGAGGAGGAGAGGGGAGCTTTCAGAAACTGTTCCCTACAGCCGCTCCCCAAGTTGGCACGCACCACCCCAACGGGAGAGCCTGCAAACTCATACCGAGCAAAGGCCATTCAGGGAAATAACAGGAACAATTCAGCACACTGAATTTTGAATGCTGCCATTTGTCTTAGAGTGCACTTGCAGGTTGTTCCTTTCCCCACAAATTAAAAGCAAATAAAACAACAACAAGCACACAAAACGCAAACCATCCAGGAACAAACTGATCTCAGAGGGTCCCAAACACGCAACCAACACGGAGGCAACGTCAGATCAACACTGGACGCTTTCCACAGAATCGCCAAGCAGGTGGGGTAGGAAGGGACCTCTGGAGAACGTCTAGTCCAACCCCAAAACTTCACCTGAAGTATCACCTGCAGGTGCATGTTACTTCTTTTACCTTCGCATGCTACACATTCCTAGACATCAGTTGCCCAGGATTACCCTCAATAGGAAGGCTCCTAGGAGGGAAGAGAAAAGCTTCCGGTGTGCCCCTGAATTTTAGCGTTTGTGTCACTACATCCAGCAGCAGCAAAGTGGGGAAACCACTGTGAAAGGCACAAAGCAAGGGAAGAAGGTAACTTTGCCCTTTCCAGTTTCTCTCTTTAACGTCATCCTTTCTCAGTAAGGGAACGTAACCAGAGTCACGCAGAAAGCACAAAGCAAAGATGGGTCTTAACAAAAAGCCATCCAGTGCCTTAAAAAAACATAAGCAACACAAAAAGATTTTTAGCGTCTCTTTTTCAATTCACACCACTCGCCATTATCTCTAATAGTAATAGGAATGGATAGTAAGAAACAACTGCCTGCTTTTAGCAATTTGATGCACTTTAAAGGAGATAAAAGAGTAACTGAGGAAGTTAAAGAAAATCTCAGCTTTTGGCAGGCTAAAAACCATAGGCATCACAGTCTGCCTGGAAGAACGGTCTTGCTTTCTTGCTAAGGCAGTGCTAAGAAGGGACTATGGATGCTACGCCAGCCCATCCTCCCACCAGTACAGAACAGAGGTCCGATTTGCCCAGCTCCCTGCCAACTCCCCATCTCCTCTTGGGTCAGTCTGCCAGAGCCTAAAAAGTCACCAACATCACTTGCAAAATGGGTCCGTCAAGTATCCAGTTGGTCATACAGTCTTGGTGGACATTACTGAGGAACGTATTTCTACTACATACCCAATTCTTCTCGCCCTAATTTTCAAAAAGTGCTTCTCTTCTCCGTGTGTGAGTATGCACCACGCACATAGGGATAGCGAACACCGCTCCTGTTTGAACGCCTACAACACCCCTGTGTCTTTCCCGTGCGTGCAGTATGAAACAGGAGGATTTTATTTGCACTAGTATTCCACGTGAAGGAAAAAACTGACTTTTCAGAGCATCCTGTAAACTCTGGGAAGAGAAAAGAATGGCATGGAAATGGAAGAAGCAACCTGGAAAGGAGAAAGGAAAAACAGGAGACCTTGGCTTAAAGGCGAGAGTTCACCACACCCTTACCCCTGCCTTCATGTATAGAAGATGTTTGCTTTTATAAATCTCGGAAAAAATGTGGTGTGTGAGCTAAGTCAGTCCCTAGGCAGATTTAACTTGGGTGACCTGAACTTACTCTGCAGATCACCATAGGTCTCTCTGACCTTGGCAGTGACACAAGGACCATATTTTCACACGGATGAACTGCTCTGGAATAATTCTGCCAATGTATTAGGCATAAATAGCCTTTTATTTAGCAGTGGGCAAATATGTTTTCTCTTTCTGCCTCTCACTTCCCCAAACAAAATCTATTTGTTAGGGAAACGAGGAAAACCTCACCCTTCTTTACAGTCTGGCTACATGTCTGGAGGGCCAGACAGAAGGTTGGCTGCTCCGTGCTCATGGCAAAACATCTTCAGGCTTTGCCTTCAATAAGATGCCCCTTTGGAGTAACAGGGAAGATCTGCTGCTTTTGATTGGAGCGGTCAGTCTGCACATTTGCGTATTATATGTGAATGCCCTCAAACACAGAAGCGGGGGGATATCCAGAGCGAGAACGTTCACCTTCAATCGTGAAAACAGAAACCACGATCCTCACCTTACACCTCTATACAAAGGAAGAGTAGCTCTGCTAAAACCAATGAAGTTGCACTGAGATAAGCAAAAAAAAAAAAAAAAAAAAACACATCTTGGCCCTGCAGAAGAGTGACTGACTTGGAAGAAACAGGTAAACAGTGAGTTCCTGGACAACAGCCAGCACAGTTCTGATGATGCAGACCTTCCCGTTTCGGAGTTTCACTGGTTTTGAGTCTGGTCACTTAAGGTCATACCAAAGAGCCCTGAGGCTCCGCAGAAGCCCTGCGCACTTCCTCCCCATTACACAGGTGGTTAAAGTGGCTACTCAAAAATCAGCTATTATTCTAATGCCACCTGATTCTAAATTGCTCAAGAAATGAGGACTGAAACCACAGAAAGGGTATTCTGGCACCAGCTAAGGAAATATCAGTTTTTGAGGTCAGAATAACATCCCTTAAAAATATCAACCAGAGCGGTACTTTTATACTGCATCTTGATAAAGGCAGGCAAAACATTAGAACACTGCACTGATGAAGACCAGGATGGTTCTGCAATATATATACGCATGCAGAAATGCATAAAAGTGAAAGAAAATACTTGCAAAACCCACATTCATGTTACCCTTTGACAGTCAAATAAATCCTAGTGAATATTACTTCCAGTTTTCACTGTCACTTTGAACATGACTCTCTTCTAATAAAATTCATTATCAGAATGGGAACACAATTTTCCAATTGCTTGCGAACTGCTTGCTTCACCCCATCTACAACTTCTGCTGTATGGCTGAGCACCTGTAAACTAGATTCAGGTCTCTCAGTCGTCAGACTGGGTAGCCAAGGCTTCTCAGGCAAAAGAGCAAGTCTCCCATCGCACACTCGCGCTCTCTTCACGTGCAATGCTAGATAAACAACCACTAATGCCAAAACTGGTGATTCTCTCGAGACTGGAGAACATTTTCATAGAATTCACCAATTATCTGCACAGTCCCCAACAATACCAGCCTCCGAACCATTGTTAATCACACTGCCATCTACTATGCAAAGCAACTTGGCACTTTGCAATTTATTTCAACTGCCTGACCAGCTTCACCTGCAGTTCAGGAACTAAAGTGGTTCAGGTGAATGAGAAGGGAATATAGAGATTTTCATTTATAATCAGAGGGTCTGGAAAACAATGCTCAGCTGAAAATCATTCCTACCTGTTATTTAATGACTTTTATGAAAAGGACTTTGACCCAACAACCATATTTACAAGGCGTATGGTTCAAGTGGTGACCTGAACCAAAAAAAGAACAGACTTAGCGACAGCAAAGCGCTCCTGCCCGTAAGACTACACAGAGGCTCTCCTTTCCACCCACCTTTCACCAGCCCAGGTGGCCTTCTGCAAGCCTGAGGTCTCATATGAACTGCAAGGGCATGCAGGGAGAGGATCAGGAAAGCACGTGTTAGCTAAAGACGACACAAGTTACACGCCATATAGCCCAGCCAGGGTGCCAGGTGCTGGATGAGGAGGTTGAACCTGAGAGCAATCAACAGCCAGTGCGGGAAAGCTCAACTTCCTAGGAGCTCAGGGGCATCTGTGCAGGTTGCGACTTATGCTCCAAAAGCCGAACAGCTTAGAAGGAAGTCTCCATGGGGACATCCCTGCAACCACCTCCCTCAGCTCCCTTCCTGGGTTTTCCCCCAGGAGCCAACCCTCAAGATCAGAGATAGGCACGCTGACAAGGCGCAGAGTGAACGCTTGCACTGCCGCTGCCAGTACCTGCCCTTGCCTGGTGTCTGCACAGCTCCTCCTCCAGCACCATCCTCAGCCTTCGCACTTGCAGCTTTGGCAGGGAGTAACCTCAGATTTAACGCTGCCAAGGCACAGGGGGTTACCATTCCCAATCCAAACATATTTTTCCTGGACGGACTCCAAAGTGACCTGGCTCATCTTAGATATGAAAATAAGACTTCAAAATTCTGCACAGAAATTGTTAAAAAAAAATCTTCCGCCTTATCGGCTAGTGAGGATTGCTACAAATTTGACTGCAAAATGGAACAGACAAACGAGCCTTTTTTAAACGTGCACTAGTGTGCTTAAACAAGCGGAATGCGAGTCTTGCTACTTTAGAGTGGAAGCAGTTTTAACTACGGTTTTACATGTAAAAGCAGCCCATGAAGGTGTATGGGGAGAAGCCCCACCAGCCGCAGCGTAACACAAAGGAGCCCGTGCCCAAACAGCAGAACAAAGAGAAGTCAGGAGTTGTTTGGATACGGTCCTTCCTACTAAATGAATTCAGTAACAGATTTCCTTTCGAGGCTTCATTCATGGAGCCTTTCATCTCATGAAAGGCCTCAGTACTGCTTAGCTGAAAGCTGAGCAAATGACTCCTACCTAGTTTCGCCAGCCCACGCATTAAGTTTTATATTCGAGGCCCCAGCTCCTAGAGTCATGTGAAAATCTTCCAGCTGAAAAACACACATACTTATAACACGAGCAACCTCTTGACTGCAGAGAAAGCCTGAAATCGAGAATCCTGATGGCTTGGCATGGGAATGCAAACGCTGCTCCCTACCCCCCCATAGTTGGTTGTTTTTTTTTTAAATCTCTTTTTGGATGCATGTCAGGAACACTTGGATTATCAATACTGGTCAACGGAGACAAGGAGATTTGTGACCCACTCACTGCAGCGTGCTTGGGAGCTGCAGAGGATACACACGCAACACAGCGAGCCCTCCCTCCATGTCTTTAGCGGTACAAAACGCTTTATTCTGCTTCTCCATGCAGAACGAAAAGTTTCCTTCCCAAAGAAGCAAGAAGTTTTGGCACAGGTTCATCCCTTCTTACTTTAGGCATTTAACTAGGGTTGCTAAGCTAAGCGTTTGACTGAGGCAATTAGTTCTCTGAGGGGGCCTCAGCAGTCAAAGGAGAGAGACAGGAGCTCTGCAGAGAGAGGTTCGGCTATGGGATGACGAGAAGAATATGCTATTAGCTTTGAGTGCTGTGCAGAAGAGCAAAAACTTATAAGCAGCAAGGATATCACACGGAAATGGCAGCCAGCGACCGCTGAATATGCCCATCTCTGTATCTAAACCAGATCTGGATTATATGGCCCCTTTTAAAATTACTCAGGGCAGAAAGGATGAATTCAGAGCTCATCAACGATCTTATCATAGGGATACAACCTCATGCTTCCTGCCACTGGGATCTAGGGAAAAATAAACTTTAAGTTTACCTGAAAATGCAAAATTCTGCCTCTTATCACTGCATCAGAATTAATTTCCTCTTCCTATTTTGCCTCACTTAAGAAGGAAAAAAAAAAAAAAAAAAGAAAGAAAACTCCTTGATAGGTATCTGAACTTATGTCTCCCCAAACTAAATTTAAACGCGAGAAGCAGGAAGCTTTTACTTAGAAACTGGAATTTCAGGCACTCGGTGGCAAACAATGAACTGGGGAGATAAAGATGCCATGGAAATGGCAGGGAGCAGCCCTGCCGAGCTTCCTGCCCAAGCTGACTCAAGAGCATGTGGCCTATCGTGATACCAACAGGCCGCTATACTTGCTTTTCTTTCGCTAATTGTATTTGTTCCTGTGAAAACCTATACAAAAACAAGTTGCAAGAGCAGACAATAGCAGACCTGCCGTCTCTTAGAGCCAGATCTTTCACTTAGCACTTGAGCAGCTGTAATCAGCACATCTTTGGCCACCCACGCCAAGTTCTCCCGGCTGCTATGAGGGCTGCACTATGCGCCCGGCACAGGGCGAGGGGGTATGAGCTGGGGACCCTCCAGTGAAACCGCCCGAGCGGCATCCTCCTCGGCTGGCAAGCCAAAGCCGGTGCTGCCTTGTTTCTGAAGCACACGGAAAGTCTCCCGCAAAAATCAGCTCGGCCTTTATGCCTGCACTAAACTTGAAGGATGGGAGTCTTTTAAGTAGTTATAAGCAATTCAGACTGTATTTTTGCCTACCGGAAAAAAAAGATCAATTTTTATTTAGATTGATTTTAAGATTTACATGTGAGAAACGGATAAAATTGCATCAAATATATACTAAAACAAATTGTTGTCTCCCATGAAAGCCAATAAAACCAAAACAAATTTCATAGATCTCATCTACCAGCATTTGAGATTTGTTTTATTTCATTATTTTGTATACATTTACGGAGCAGAAATTTGCTTAACTCTTTTCCAGTTTTCTTTTACTGAAACAATGAGACTCTCTGTAGAATATTTTGTACTTGAATATTATCACCAGGATAGCATATGGCACACTAGCAGCAGGCAGTTTATCTTCATCCTCTTTGTAAGCTAAAATTAGCACAAGCTTTTGCAACAGTATATGATGTATTCAGACCAGTATGATATACCTAATACAATTTCAGTGCCATCCCTGGCTGACCTCCAATATGCAAGTAAATTGATTATTAATTTTAATTGAGTATTAATATATTTAATATCAAGTCTATATTTATCTACTTGAGAGGTACCTTTAAATTTAATACAGTCATTTCATCTACATCAACTCCAACAGTAAATAAAATTAATGTATTAGTAACATATACAATTCCAATTCGTTCGTATAAGGCAATTGTAATCTACACTAAAATACTATATATGGAAAGCCGTGCTGCAGAGTTGCCTATTTGTGCATGCTACGTTTTTAAGTAATAAGATACAGTTATCTCGGTGAAGAATTGCTACACCAATGTTATGAATAACATGCTCTTCCTGCTACACGCTGCATTCCTGCAGATTGTTAGGTTTACTTTATCAGGATTAAATGAAACCAAGTCACCGCCATGCAAGTGAATTCCCGTTTAAACAGAAAACAGCCACCTACCAACTCACTCAAGGGCTTTCAAGACAACCCATGATTAAAACAGCAACAGACAGCAGGTCGCGCAAAACACCCCTTTTCGTTACCACGTGCCGGTATTATCTTCTCACCGAATACTACTGAAACTTCAAGCCGGATTAATTTTACACAAGGCCCATGAAAGCTGAAGGTTTGTATTTGGTGGAGCTGCAGGGCTCCTCCTTCCTCTCCTCCCCTCCCCACGTGCCGCTCAACTCCACATTTCCTGCGAATTTGGCTACCCCGCGCTGCAACGATCCCACTCTTGTCTCTAGGCTGCTCTTCAACCCGGTAAATTATGACCACCTCGGGTTGCTTGATGGATTAAATCCGTGGTAAGAAACTAACGTCAACACTGTTTGCCAATTTGTATCGTCCAGCTAGCATACCAAGAAACATAGCACAATACTCCACCAAAAGGAAATGGGAAAGGTCCTGAAAAACAGGTGCTTTGCTTGCCAGCCTCTCAGAATAAAAATGTACTAATAGCGGGAAGAAGTCGTATGCAAACACGTATATGACCGAATACGGCCGCCCCTCCCCGGTAAATATTTATATACAGACGTTCAAAGGCTTGGTGGCTCAACCTGCTACTGACAAAGCAACCAGCTACTTCACCTGCAGCTGGTTCCAAGAATACAACGAGGGGCCGACTCTAGCGGGTATTTATACCGAAACAGTACTGAGACCCTTGCTTTGACCCAGCCAGTCTCCCGCAGAGGTTGCAGGGGTGATTCCACACCAACACACAAGGAAGAGAGCGGGCGAGCGTCCTGCGCCAAAACCTCTCCTGGGCACCCGGCTGCGGCCCCCTGAAGCAGGCAAGGACCAGGGGAGGACAACGGTGAGCGTGGCGGAGGCATTTCTCCCGGGACACCGGTCTGGGGAGGCACAGAGTCTCCTAGCGTGACAATGAGGGCAGGACGCGGTTGTCCACCCCACGAGCCTTGCGCCAGTGACCTTCACTTGCTGACGAGACAGAGCTACGTTCTGCCTTCTTCTGAAGCCAAGAGAGAGGCCACAGACTCCAGAATATTTTTAGCATGTGTCCATGTGACGCTAACTGCTATTCAGCCAGCTAGGAAGAGATTTAAGTATCAGTCAAGTCACATCCACCTTTAGCTCCTTCTTGAGGGCATTACCGGTGCCTCCTGGTAGGTCTTCTCCTGCCAACCTGCAAAGGGCAAATTACCGCCCTGAGACAACTCTTGGCATCAGGCTTTCAAGAGCCACTGCTCTGCTTTGACATAGATCAGCCACAGGAAAACACAGGACTGAAGTATGAAGAGCTGACAAGGCTACCCCTACTGTATTTTTATTTTCTTATACAGCGTTTCTTCTTCTTTCCAACACCTCCACGTTATGCTCCTGCGAAGAGCGACCACAAAGAACTGCCTGCAAATCCCATGTGAGGTTTTTGTTGCTCACAGAAAGTTGAGGAAGAATTAAAACAATAATAACTAAAAAATCGTCCATGGCTATTATGTACCAAAGCTACCACCTGGAGATCAGGACGTTTCCACAGAGTTTCCAGCCACAGAGTGCTGACGTAGAAGTAGAGTAGCAGCAGACTACTCGGGGGAAACAGGACCTGCCCAGATCTGACCCTTCTCCCAAGGCATCTCATCCCATCCAAGCATCTCATTCCCCCTGAGCCACATGGGCATGGCCTTTCACATCGAGCCCCCTATGAGATTGGCCTGGTGTGAGGACAGCCCAGCTCCCAAGCTCTGAAGTCCTGCTGCTCCCAAGAAAAACCCAGGATTATCCAACGCAGGACGCAGAGGCCACAGGGAGAGCAGGGCAGAGGGATCACGGGGAGAGAAGACGGAGCTGAAAGCTTCGAGCGACACCACCCTTGTTTAAAGACCCGCCAGAGCAACGGCGGGCATCTGCTTAGTCACAGCCCGCTGCTCCCGCACCCACTTGGCGAAAAGAGAAAAGACGCCTCTGCCGCTGGTATTTTGCGCGACACCGACTAGTAGGTCAGCAGGCCAGCGAGAAACAATCTCGCATGAAATCTATTGCAGCAGGTGCTGCGTGGCGGGCACCTTCCTCCGCAAGGAGAAGCTGCCGGGGCTGCCCTGAGCGCGGGGACAGCACCGCGGGTGCGGAGGACGAGGGCCTGGCTCATTCATGAACAACCGCCTCCGCTCCCATGTTTGCGTGTAGAAAACCATGACGTCAGCACCTTATAGCGTTGAGCCTATTAATTAATCCCCTAAAGAATGCCCCCTCGCCCACAAACATATCATGCAACGCCAGCTTAATCTTACCTTAATATATATATATATATATATATATATATATATATATATATAATGCAATAAGATTACTAGTCTGCCTCTCCTAACTGCTACAGCACTGCTTAATCCTCTATTTCTGCGCCTTAACAAGCTTTTACAACGCTCTGTGGAGTTTATCGCAGCAGCCACTGACACAAGAAGGACTTATGTTTTAAAAAACGTAATTCCCCAGCCTTTTGCACGTGCCGCATGTTATGTTCATACAATGACTTTCATCCCAAGAGATCTCCAAGCCTATTGCCCATTCCCTTTTCCACTGAAGTGCTCTCATCCCTGCTGTCGCCCGATGGCAGCCGGCACAGGGACACTCTTTCCTTCCCAAAGCCACCCGTGCCAAAAAAAAGCGGGTGAAAACGGCTCGCGGGGACAAGCGCCCTGCACGGACGTACTCCACCGTTGGGGCTGACCTTGCCCGGCCCGCACGCCGGGGGAGCGCGCCGCAGCCACGCTGGGCCCGATGCTGCCGAGCTACAGGCGCGTTACAGCTTCCCACGGAATACGAGGAGAAAGCCCGGCTCCCTCCCTATAATTATCAAATCAGGCCGAAAATGAGGAAGAATTGAGAATCCTCATTATAGCACATCGTAAAACACAGAGAGGTCCCTCGCTTGTTTTATATTATCGTGCCGCCTGCCAACACAACTTTACAAAGAGCACAGGAATTTGTGTTTGCAGAGATATTAAAGTCATAAAAGGGAAAAATTTTATTTTATTTTCCCACAGCCTAAATGAAGGTGAACCGAGTAAATTTGGCAAAGAGCACGAGTCAGATGCCATTTCCCACAGCAATGTGGTATTTTCCTCTGGGAATAAAACATTTTCCTTAAACTACTGTTTATAACTCTTATCAGTTCAACAGCAATAGAGCCATCAAGTCCAATATCTCGTGGAAAAAAGTCAAGGTCAACAAGTACTTGCATTTTCGTTTATCTTTAGCTGCAATTGCTACTGACATTCAATTGGGTAATAAACATGAGGACTGTCAAATGCTCTCAGCAAACAGGTGATCCAAAAGCTATCACGGAGTAAGAGGCTACTGCCAGGTAATCAAACAATTCTGTTGCAACAATTATGATTGGAGCGCATTCATTTACAGAAGCAATCACCTGTCAAATCTGAATGAATATCGTCAAACCATTCCCACCACCAGGGTAATAAGGGTGAGAAAATGCAAACTCTCTCTGCTTCCTTTTTCTTACCAACACAAGCACACCCACATCAGCAAGAGCCGTCGGAAAAAAAGAGTAAATAAAAAAATCTGGTAAGTATCTTATTTCCTGCCTTGAATTAAAAAATTACTTTAACAGAAACCAGAACAGATCAATGGGCCAAGCAGCTCAAGCTCATGCCTGTCTCTCACAGCAGCAATAATGGATGTTTAGAAAAAACGCATAAAAACCAGGGCTAGGCAGAAGAGCCTACCCTATAACTCTGACAACCGGCCCTTCAGCAGCTTCCCGAGGCAGGGGTTGCATGCGGACCATCCTTTTCAATAGCTACAGAAGGACCTATTTTCCATGAGTCCGTCTAATCTCTTGTTGACCCCTGCTCACCTCCACAGCAGATAACGCTGATGAATTTTATGCAATATGCAAAACGTGCAAAAACACCTTTTTGCTGGTTTTTAACCTGCTAACGCTACGGAGAGCTCCTGCGTTGTGAGACCTGGTGAATATGCACGCCTAGCTCGTGCATTGTGGGACACGCACAGGCTTCATCCACCTTCCCCATGTACAACTTGTCATTTTAAAGGCTTCTGCTCTAACCTTAGCCATCTTTTCTTTTACCCTAGCATTTCACGAGAAAGGTAAGAAAATGGTTCAGGCAAAGCAGCCAACATCACACCCCTGTTGCATCACTAATCCAGAAACAACGTGCATTTATTATGCATTTATTTATTATGTTCACTGCAATAAAAGGACTCTCCAAAACGGTGGCTGTGCCCCAGAAGCACTACTTTGCCTTTTTAACCACTGATTTTGAGATGCCAGTGACACGCCAAAGAGTCTCATTACGCAGCAAAAGGCTGCGCTGAGGCCAACAAGATCCGGAGAGGCCAAGGGGGTTCAGAGGGCGCCCCACAGGCCAGCGAGCTCCAGCCACCCAAGACAGCAGGCCCAGAACGCGTAGGGGCACAAACCCACAATAAAACCAATGAGCCTTCTCAGCAAAGCCATACCAAAGCGGTCTTCAAAGAGCAAGACTAGAGCGCTGCTAAAAAGGGACGTCTTGGCAACCCAAAACTTCTCATCTACTTCTCATCTACCACTTGAAGACCACAACGAAGATTCGCTCCTCTGTCCCACCCAAGAAGGAAAAGCGAGGCGCCATTTCGACACGCACCTGAGTTTTTAGGTAACAGCTTAAGATGTGAATGGGCAAGGTGGTGCTTCCCATCCCTGTTTGCCGTTGCCTTGCCAGAGTTCAGCGTGTTCAGCACTCGGTCCTGTGCGCTTTGGGGGCCGGCAAAAGCCGTCCACAGCTGACGGAAGGCTGATTTCAGGATCGGGGCCATACCCTTACATGCACATCTACACGCGCGTGGACTTGGGCAAGGCCACACAGAAGTGTAACGGGAGAGAGATTTACAATTTTACATCACTTGCCAAAATAATGGGCGGACGGGGCGGGGGCGGGGGGGGGGGGGAGGAAGGGAAGTCTCCAACACATGCGTTTTGCTGCTTGATTACAGACAGGCTTAGAATTCAGGAATATTTGTATTTCCATAGCCACTTTAAATGTAAACAGTTCCAAAAGTAATTTTCCCTACTTTTGCTCTGCCAACGATGGCAACAGCTTCAGCCTAAAAAATCTGCCATCTCACATGATCGACTCTCCTCCCAGTTTGAAGCTTTTCCTAAGCAAAGACTGGAAGTCACTCTGAACTGTGCCGAAATGTTTGCGCTGCTTTTGAAACGCTTATTAGCTTTGGGGGCTGACCTGAAAAACAAGTCGCTACTTACATTGAGAAATTCCAGTTTCTCCCAAAAGGCGAAAGGGGGCAAGAAAGGTTTTTACAAGGAAAAGAATTAGTTTACGGCTCTGCTACCCGCAATTTAAGCAAAACGAGGAACACTACTTAGGGTTAGTTCTGCCAAATCAAAAGAAAGCCCTGCTAACAGGAGACTTTCTGAGCTACTGCGAACTACTAAAACAAATCCTGAGACCAGAAACAGATTGCTGTTTGAATCCCGACGCACGCAGCCCCACGCTTCAAAACGAGGACTGCCTATGGGGCACCCTACCAGCAGCGTAACCCTGCGTAGCTGAAGCACAGAGACTTAACACTGCTCAAATCTCACTTTAACAGCTGAATAAGGCTGAGGAGAGCAAAAAAAAAAAAAAAAGAGGGGAAAAAACCGTTTCACGCCCTCTGGCTTTGGAGCAGAATGATAAATCGACATCGTGTTGTTATGAGCATAATCCTCAACTACTCAATCACTGTTAAAAAATAAAACACGATCCTGAAGAGATAAAAATAATTAACTCTGGTGCTGCTGAGAAAGGCGCACCTACACGGAGAGTTCCAAACCCGGACCCATCGTTCACGTTTCATGCTCAAAAGTAAAAACAAACACGTACCTATACATATATTTTTTTTACATCTCGTATCTCACGTCAAAGCAAGAGGCGCAGGCGCGCGCGCGCCGCTTCAAAGCGGACCGAGGGCTGCCCACGCGACGGCAAAGCAAGGGAGGGGGACGCGACGGCCGAGCCTTCGAGAGCAAACGCATGCCCCCTCCTTTTTAAAACAAGCCCGTTGTTAGGTTTAATTCACGATCCACAATATATGAATAACCCCCCCAAATACCGGGAACAGCCCCTGTTGACTAATGCCCTGTCTTTTTCAATTGAGGGTCACGTCTAGTCTATCCAGCCGCACGGTAATGGCATCAGAAAAGGTCAATCAAAGACGAGCCGGAGCTTCCCCGGCCGGGCTGACCTTCGGCGCTTGGGACAAATTGCTATCAGTCAATGTCAGCTAACGACAGCAGCTCTTTGGCTAATCAATTGTTCTAAAAATGATCAAGAAAACTACTCACAGGACAGCTCATTTTCACATCAATGCCTGTGAAGTATGAAAAGCTCATTTTTTGAGTTTTTAATAAGCTCATAAGTAAAGCAGTTACTTGGTAACAGGGGTCACCTTACTGAAAAGACAGAACCTTTGTCTGCCTTCTACGCACTCTTTTATTACCATATTATAGTAAAAAATATGCCGTGCTATTACCGTGCCAGAGGGCTACATAATAAAGCAGGCCATACTTCATGCTTTTTATTTATTTTATTTTATTTTTTTGGGGGGGGGGGGGGAAGGGGAGATAAATACTTCTGCGTTTTGGGGACCTCTGTTTCAAGGTAAATAATCAGTGGCACGTTTTGCACGCCTTTCACAACGCAAAGCCATCGACGGCCGGCACGACTCGCAGGGGACACACGCCACACCGACTTCCCGCGCCGAAGGCTGCGGCGCGGCGCGTGCTCCAGCCACGTCGGACAACCGCCGCAGCTCTCGATACCCCCTTTTTGGGGCTTTTTTCTTTTTTTTTTTTTTTTAAATAAAGGAGAATCGTTGCTTCTTACTCCCGGCTTTCAAGTGCGATGGGTCCTGGGAGGTCAGAAAAAATTTCTGAGGTTCACACGGAAAAACGGCAGGGAAACAAAGACGCACGAAAGCAGCCACTGAAAGGTTTGTTTTTTCCTTTTAAGCCGAGCGGGAGAGCTAAACGTGGGCTTTAAAAACAAAAACCAAAAAAACCCACCCTGGCTTAAAAGCGACTGCACCAGACCTTTGCTCATCCTCCTTCTGGTCCGACTACTGACAAACCAAACCAAAGTAAACTCCGTTAATACCCCATACAGGTTTCTTTTCCAGCCATAAAGATAAAACACAGCGCTGCCGCGAGCTCAGCTTCGCCCGGCTGCACCTAAGAACCCGTTTTGCCTTTTTTAATAGAATTTGGCGAGTCGTTTCCGCGCTGTGTCAACGCAGCGCGCTCTGCACCATTTAGAAAGAGGCCTCCACAGGCCCTTCGTCCCGAGCACGCAGCAACGGGGAAAACCTCCCTCTACGCTTTTTCATAATATTATTCTGCATTCCCATGCTATCGCTACGGCACGATACCGGGCCCTCGTAAGCGGTTGCGTCAACGCGCTAGGCAATAACGTGCCCCGCTGTTTGCTGGCGCGGGACTTCGGAGCGGCTCCCCAGCAGTTCAATACGGATTTACACAACGGACTGTAACAGCTGGGAGTCCTCGCCGTCTGCGAAGCAGATCAACGTGCGCGTTGAAAAAGACTTTTCAGTGCCGCCGTGCAACAGCATCTCTCCCGGATTCAAAGGTAACCTCGCTCCACGCGTTTCGCACGCAGGGACGCAAAACGAGTTTAAAAACGCACTTTGCAGGGATTAAAAGAGCAGCCAGGAACCAGGCGAAGAACACAAGCTTTTACAAAGTCCCCAAAACCGACTTTTAACGCAGCCTGGGTTAACAACTAAGCGTTCGCACAAAGGAGAAAGTTCCTGTTAAGGGGCCCGGGCTTTCGGGTCCGGACGCACCCTCGCGCCCTGCGACGCCTCTGCATACGGGTGCTGTGCGAGCCCCCTCCTCCCTCCGCACGCACGCGGGCTGCAGCAGCTCCACCTGTACCGCCTTTTAAATGATCGTCCGTCAAGTCCAAGCAAAGCCAGATCAAAATACCCCGCCACGGGGCGTTAGAGCAGCCACGAGAGCCTCTCCTCCTTCTCCACCCAGCCCCACGCGGCTCATTAGTGACCTGCTGCACATCGGTGATTTTTACCTGTCGCAAGAGGGGAAACCAGGTCGTGGGAACAACCTAAAACCAGACTGCTTTAAAGGCTTATATTTTTGGTGATTAGCTTTTTTTTTTTTTCTTTCTTTCTTTTTTTTTTTTTAATGGCAAACGCATTCTTGACAGATGGAGCCGAAAAGAATTTAAAAAAAAAAATCCTAAAAATAGGGAAGCCCATAATACACTGGAAACGTATCAGGCAAGCTCTGCGCTCCGAGCTGCACCCTGCGCTCACGCGAACGGCTGCGTGGGTCCCCACGCTCGCACCCCGGGCCGGGGCACCCTCAGCCCCGCTGGGCCACCCTGCCGCCGCGGCAGTGCCCCAGCCGCTCTTTTGGCCTGAAGGAAAAGCGGCCGGCAGGGGTGAATACGTGCATTTGGCCATGGTGCTGCCAATCCTCAGAAAGAGGAAAAAAAAAAAAAAATCACTAAGTTCAGCTTGCAAATCACGACATTTTTAACTTAAATGCAGTTATGGAGGGGCAGGGTAGCTGCTGTCTTTCCCCCCCTCCTCCCCTTCTCCTTTCGGCTCTGTCAGGATCATGTTTTTGACTTCTTTATCCTCGCTGGGGAAGGCTAAAACTGCGCTTTTCCTATATATGGTGCACAGAGAGGCGTGGGTGTGTTTAAACAAATGAGATTTGGTCAGAGGCTCAGGATTTGGCGTGCTTGGAGCTGACACAACGTACAAGGCTCTGCAAAACCACCGCTGCTTCTTCCCTCTTCCTCGGGAAAAAAAAAAAAAAAAAAGGACGTTTCCATAGGCGGAAGCAGCCTGGATAAAATCCCGGTGACCGAGACCCTCAGGCCTCGGCATCCCCAGCCGCAAATTCCCCCCTCAGTTACTCCTCCTTAAAAGTTTTAAGGCAACCAGCTCTCCCCCACCAAAGGGACGCGTTTACCGAGCGCCGTCAGGAAAACCCGCTGTAAAATTTGGGCCGAAATTTCAGAAGCGGCTAAGCGTCCCTGGTGGTCTCGCTGCAGAAACGCCGCGGGATGCCAGCTCCGAAGCCCGGGGGCCCTCCTGAAACACCTTCCTCCCTGCGCTCGCGCGCACCTTGCGAGGAGCAGCCCAGCACGACGACGAGCGACTATCAGCAATGAACTGCCTTTCCGGACTAATAAAACGCCACATTTAGAAGAAAACCAAGCCTGAAATTACTGAAAAGCGCCGGGAGCTGAGAAGCTCAGAGTGCCCATGGGATTTAGGAGCATGCCGGAAACTCTCTCCGCAGATGTCGGGTGCACACGCATCTACGCATAGACACACGCATTGCCTTCTAATAAAAGAACAGCCTTATTTGACTACGAAAACACTCCCCCAGAAAACCAAGGTTGAGTTCAAAGGGCATTTCTGCAGCAACTTTTGCCTTCTTAAAAACAACAGGGATGTAAAGCTAGCTCCGAGAGTAAGGGACTCTAATGAACGTGCTGACACCACTTTAACGATGGCATTGTGAACGGCGACACTATAACATACACGTACACATACTTGAAAGAAAAAAGGCCCCTTGAATTTATGTTGCATATCATTTTCCAGTAAAAGTCAGGGGTCAGAAGGTTACCAGTTTCTGCCTCAGCTCTGCAACAGTTTACTATTCCAGGCCCCATTTTTACTAGGCTACACTTGTGATGAAGTCAGCAACTTTTCCTTAAACAATAAAGTGTCTCAAATACTTAAAATTCTATAAAGAGATGTTATTTGCAACGCACGTTACGTCCGCGCATATAAAAAATTAAAATATACTGGTTTAGTTTAAAAACTAATCTTGTTAAACGTAGACTTTGCAATGCTAATCAGTCCTGTTCAACCTTTTTTTTTGGAAGCACAATTCCTTTGTTGTCTAACAGCGCTTGAATGAAACATGATCATAAAACCAGATTTAAAAGTATATACCTATTGTGAGTTCAGAGGCAACTTCAGTACAGCGCTTTCTTTTATATTCAGATGAAGGATCCTTTTTAAATTTTAATTGCATTAAATTAACACTAAACCCACTGCAGTTGGTCTCTTCAGAAAAAGTCTGAAGCGTTTAAACAGCTTCCTAAGCAAACTCAGAAGTTCAGCTCTTTAACCTCCGGAGCGCCTAAGACGGTGCTGGTTCGCCGCGGCATGCCCGGCCGCGGTGGCACCGAGCTAGCTTCAGACTCGTCCTGCTAAATCAATGACTCTGTTTGGCTTGGCGCTCCAGCAAAACATTTTTTGCATTCAAATAAATTGGAACTGGGGGGATTGGGGGGCGGGGGGGGGGAGGAATTAAATAAAAGCGCTGCTCAGGGTTTTGCCCAACGGGCCAGCTAACTCCTCTTGCTCCGCGCGCCGCAAAGCTTCAATGGCATCTTCGGAGTCTTAGCCCGCGTTTCAGCGACCTTAATCACATCTGCTTGTGAAGGTGTCATCTTTTAACCCATTTGGATGAAGGGCCGGGGCGGGGGGGGAGGAAGAAAACCCTTCCCATTGCTTATTTTTATTGAGCACACTGCAAATTTGGTACATATGTTGTTCTAACGTGCGCCGGCTGGCAGGGTCGAAGACAGATAGATGCCAATCCTTTTACTGGAAGAGGATGGAAAAAGTGTCAAAAATGAAAATAGAGAGGGGGGCGGGGGTGTTTGGTGCGGGGGGCGGAGGGGGGGGGGGGACAGCCCTTTGCCGGCGCGGCGCGCCAGGGACCTGAGCGCGATTGCCGGGCGGGAGCGGAGGCGCGACGGAAGGAGGCGGCAGGGCTCCTGTCCTACCTTGCTCGCTGCTGTTGTCGCCGCTGTGCGACGTGTGTCCCCCGCTGGAGGGCCCCGGCGTGCCCCCGGAGCGCGTCGACGCCGTGTCGTCGTGGTCTCGGTTCCAGGAGGGCTGCGGGAGACACGAGGTGGGGCTGAGAGCGGGCGCCGGGGCCGCG